>NW_011967220.1:603210-718878 GCF_000949405.1 Vollenhovia emeryi
TACCGGTTTATATTTGATTCACCCTCGTATTATGATAAACGTAACAGTTTATCGGTAAAATTCCGGGTGATTTATGCGGCGTTCAAACCGCACATAATCCCGTGGTCTAATCGTGTAATCGCGCCCAGGCGTCTGGCACACATACGGAATCGATTCCGACCGGCTTTTGGCGCGTGCCGATCAAGTGATTTATTCTGTTTACCAAAATGCGATTTCTCCAGGATATTCAATTATAAAATTGATTCGCAGATATCCGGAGGAATCGCGCTTGGCCACGCAACCGAAATGAAATTGTATTTTTAACGATTTTCCAATCTGGGATTTCGGGAGGACGGTATATCTGCGAGCGGAGCACGAATTGATCCCGCGCGGATTTCTCGGGGAAATGAAAACGTTAGATGATTTATTCTGTTTACCATGGGTATGATAATCGCGGCAAACAAACGTCCACGGTGAAAGCGTTATGCGCGATGTGTGCGCATAACGTTTCCATATATCACGCAACTACCGGCAATTAATAAGTGCGCGCGTGCGCGCCAGGCTAATAGTTATTGTCAATTTTTTTTTCCACCGCTCCGCGGGGCGGCTCGCGGCGGCCTCGGAGGAAAGCGGCCACGATGACGCCCGCGCGACGCAACGTCGGCAAATCGAATCGATTCCCGGCCCGGATTCCGGGCAAGATAGAGGCGGACGAATGATTTAGTTCGTTCGCCTCGGCGAGGACACGGGACGCAACGGAATGTCAAACATCCTCGCGGGCGAAATCGAGGCGACGGAAGTGGAACAATGAATTTACCGCCGCGACGCATTTCCGCGTCGGAATTCGTGCACGTCCATCGCGGTACGTCCCCGTGAAGTCGGATGACGAGCGATCCTCTCGAGTTATCTTCCACGGCGCATGCGAGTTAGCGTATCCCCCGCCGACTCGGGGGAGAAAAACAAGCGCAAAAATATGTACGCGGACTGTCGCGTAATCGCCGGTCGCGTCTCTCTTATCTCGAGCGCTGCATCGCAATTTTTTTTTCTTTCCGTGCAGCAAAGATTATCGATCGGAATGAGACGAGGCGCGACGTATCGCGCACGCAAGAACTATATTATCCGCAATAACTAACAATACCGTTGTCTTTTCTTGCAGGTAAGTGCATAAGACGCACCTCGGCCGAAGATGATTAATTGCCCGAGCGCCGTTAATGTAAGTAAACTAACGTAAGTCGAACCCTAATTGATATAAGCCTCAATCCAGATATTTTTTGCAAGTGCCGCCGTAAAGATTTCCTCCCTGGAAAGGGGAGAAACGAGATACACGCGGCGGTGTTTCGGGGAGAGACCGTCATCTTCGGCCCGTGATTTATGACGATCATCGGCTCGTTTCCCTTTCACGGTTCACCATTGTTACGTCCTGGCAGTATTTTTTGGTTGACACCCTAAGTGGTGTTCCCCGCGCATAATACACGTCAGGCTCTCGTAAAGATTCCGACGGCAGGAGAAGAGCTCGATCATAGCGTCGGACACGCTCCCCGTGGAAGCGAAACCGATTCGCGCCGGGGGGGGGGGGGGGAAGAAAGAAACGCCATTGAGACGGATAACATTATCTCGTTCGTGGAACACGCGCGATACACTAAAAACCGAGTTAGCGCGGATAAAAAAAACTGCACCTGCCACGAAAAATAGCGGTACGATAACCGTAACCCGAGGGAACGCGTGAAATTTGTGCAATCCGGCGAGCATTTGCGCAGCGAATCGGCGTTTTTTTTTTCTTTTTAATGATACAGCAAATTCAATTGTATGTACATCCCGAATATTAATGACATCGCAACAATTCAACCGAGGGGACGGGGACGTGTGTATCGACGAGATCGTGCAACTCTCGCGTTCGCGGTTGCGTCCCGACGCGCCGTTTATAATTTCGGAATATATTCGCGGCGATGCCTAACTTAAATCTCCTCCGATGGGGGCGGCGGGGGCTGCCTTCGCGGAGGAGTCTCGCTCGCGAGACCTCGAGATCTCGTTGCAATATTTATCGGCGCGCCGTCATCGGGATGCAGATTATATCGCGTTATCGGTCTCCCGCGCCCTCGCGCCGATATATATATATATATATATAAATTTCGCCGAGGCGTCGAAAAAGGTGCACGTCTATCAAAATGTAAATTACGCCCGCCCGCCACCGAAGATCGTTTTTCCGACTTCTCTCGTCGCGAATTACCCGTTCGATTCCCGGCGGACGGACGCGCGCCGTCGGTGACGATCGGTCACGATCGCGTTGACATAGCGCGCAATGACTTTTTCTCCCCCTTTTAGAAAAGCCATTCGTATCGGCGTACAGTTTTACGGCTCTATGGTTCTATCATCTGAATTCCGCCAGCAGCGATCTGTTCCACCATTCTCCTCTCCCGCTCTCCGTCCTCGTCGCTCACTCGCGCCCTATCTATCCGTCTCCGTCGCCCCTTCTCCCCGTCGCGGCCCTCCTCGCCATCATGCTGTCGCGCGAGACACTACGTAACTATTGTCCCATGAAATTGGACGTCATTCATGTACCGGATGTCCATGACTCTTTCACGGCGCGCACCGGCATCGAACGCCGTAACGACCGAGCACGCGAACCCGCTGCTACGCGAACGCTGCTCCTCTGAAAGACCTAATTTCTGATATTCCGGACACGAATGCACGCAATCGGATCCCGGTGCGCACCGCACCAAATCGCGAAAACCGCGGGCGGCGCCAGCTTTCCTTCATAATTCGAAAAATTAATTATCTACGCAGCGGATTATCGCCGGTTGACTTTTAGAGAGCAAGCGCGCAAATTGTTTTTACTTGCAATTAGTTACTTTCTCCCCGAGCTATCGTTATAACCGGCCTTTCATCTTAGTTTAACACATCTCCAATAATAATGTTTTTTTTATTGATAGTTTCATACACTCGCGACACGTTCCTTACTGTCTAAAAGTCAATCTGTGGATTATCACTGAAAATAGCGAATAGTCACTGATTTACAGTTGCAAGTATACCACTGCAATTTTCAGTAGTATACTTGTAACTCCGCGAATCAGCGACTATCCACTGTTTTCAGTGATAATTCGCCGATTGACTTTTAGATGGTATGATCTTCAATTTTTACGTTCGCTTCCAAGTTTCACAGAGTTTGTCAAGTTACCGAGACAACAGTGTGGGGTGATACGCTGTGCACATATGTGTATAATATATACATACTTATACATGTATAGGTAGTATATGCATATATTACGGTCTCTCTAGATATTTGCAACATTGTTGCTCCTCCTCGTTGCAAGGTGCACGCAGCACGGCTCGTTCATCACACGACGATCTAATAACCCTCCGCCCTGACGACGGGGTAGAAACGTGCCACCTAACGCCGGCTAGATGGACAGCTCGCTTTGTCGCAGAAATTACGGGATTCCAAGCACCAGCGAATTCTCCGCGTTTCCTCTTCGACCATCTCTCGCTCTCTCTCCTCTCTCTCTCTCTCTCTCCCTCTCTCTCTCGTTTTTATCGTTTCCCCTGCGACGTTACTCTCTCCCTCTTGATATTCGCTATCCGGATTTCTTCTTCATGGTCCTCTTCGACGTTTGCCGCGTTCTTTTGTGCTTCTTCCATTGTCTACGATCGGAATGACCTCATTCGTGTCCACATTTCGAGAACATCGTATGAAGCTCCACGCTTGCTCTATTCAGCCCGCAGAACGACGAGGCTCGATAGTGACCCCGTTATACTACTCTGAAATACGAAAGACTCTCTCTCTCTCTCTCTCTCCCTCCCCCTCCCTCTCTCCCCCTTCCTCTCCCCCTGTTCCTCCCTGTCTCTCCCTGTCTCTCCATGTCTCTCCATGTCTCTCTGTGTTTCTCTGTTTCTCCCTGTCTCTCCCTGCCCCCCCTCCCCCTCCTCTCTCTCTCTCTCTCTCTCGTCTGGCACGAGTGTTTACTCCCATGCATTGTTTCTACGAGAAGACGAGATTTTTCCTACGAGCGAAAACGATTGTGCAGGATTGCGTGGAGTAAGACGCAATCTGCGATGTTTAGGTTCTATAGTACTTCGTTCGAAAGAGACAAAATCGGAGGAAATGATCGCGATTCGAGGGAATCAGGGTACAAAGATTGTGGAGAGGCACGTACGCGGCTCCCCCTCCCCTACCCCTCTCCTATCAGCGCGTAAAATCGAACGTACTGTAAAAAAATTCTGTGATTTGTTCAATCTCCATGCGAGCCTGTCGCAATAAACGTAAGCTTCTTATCGTGAAATACCGCAAATATATTTTCAACCGGCACATCAGGGGCGTCGTCTTACGAATACGCGCTTGAAACAAGACCCTTTCCACATTCCGTGCTTCCGTTTCGCGATGCGGAAAAATTTTATCGCGTCAAAATAAATTCGATTTACATCATTGTCGCATCCCGCGAATGTCCGAATCAGCCCTCGCGGTAAGTGTGACAAATATAAAGACCAGTGCAGATCAGGCACTGTACGCGGTGATGTGAGCGCTGCGAGAAAGACTTCGAAATGATTTTTTGAATATCGTTTCCGGTCCTTTTCAGTGTCGTTATTCGAATTAACTCTAACAAAGCAAGACATTAAATGGAAACTGTAACTTTTCTCAAACCCACTTCAGATTCGTTTTAAATTAAACTTGGTAAACGAGAACCTTATCTCTCTACGTTAGAAACCGTAAGAAAATAATGAGACGAAGTATGCGGGGCGTCGGCGCCGGTTCCCGCCGCGTGCGATTGAGAAATGTACGGGGACGAGATCTCAGGACGGTGCGATGCCGAGTATCGATAGATATTATCTCATAGTTAGTCGAAATCCTTTGACTTGCCCTCGGCACGCTGACTGGCATCGCAATCGGATCAGGAGCCGTGCCGCATTGCGGGGTGCATCGGCGCATTTTCCGAGTACCACCTTCCGTTCTCACGCTTTCTCTCTCTCCTGCTTTCTTTCCCCGTAGACCCTCCCCCCCCCTCCCCCTTCGTCTGCTCATCCCTTTCCTCCTTTTGCTCGTCTCTCGTCCGCCCTCTGCCATCGCATACCTCTCTAAGACTAGACTGCCGAGCATTCCACGTTCTTTCAGACCGCGTGCTTCTTACTCGTATTTGCCCCGTAATTACCAGGAAGAAGAAATCCTCGAAAAGGCACGTCGTCAAAAGACCAGATCTCGACTGAAAGAAGAGAATCGGCGTCTACCGGCGAAATTTTATGATTTCCGCGAGCGAAAATCTTGGGCCAGAATAGCTCGACTCGGAGGGTATTCCCGGGGCGATTCACTTTGAAAGCAATACGATAATCAGATAGCAATATTTTTTCACGTTGTATCGCCTCGGCGCGGCGCTTCGTTCACCCTTCTCGGTAACTCGTCTCGCAGGCCCCGCTGTCTTCGTCGACCTGATGCACTCGATATTTATTTTTTTTTGTCTCAATTACCGGCAGGATAATTTCGCTTTGTTCGCACGAAGTGTAAAAAGATCCCGGGATCACGGCCGTCATTCGCCGCGTCTGCCAATTAACATTCGTTCGCAATTCGATGCGTCGTTCTTACTGTCGTCCATTATGGACGAACATAACGACGTTAATTGAAAGAGAAACTTGCAAGAAGTTGATAACTCGCCGACTGGAAATCTATGCGCCCCGATAATAAGTGCTGGAATTGATTTTTCGATTTCCTCGTAATTACGTAGTGAATCACGTGAATGTGATTCGGCCGGAGCGTTAGAAGTCCAAGTCCGGTTACTTAAATTATGAATTCAGAGCGAATTCAAAAGTTCCGCGAGGGAGGCGGGAACGACTTCACCGGCACCTTGCGCCGTGATTTACGTTCGATGAGGAGTAACCATTTGTAAAGTCCACGCCTGCAAACACGGTAAGACGTAAACGAGAAACTTGCAACTGAACTTTCGCGAATAGCGAGAAAGAAGCATCGATGTGTTTACCGCGCGGCAAAATGTCTGAAAAACTTTTCATAAACACGACGTTGTTTATCGGGAGATTCAAACGTTTTCGCAGGCCCTTTCTTTTTGAGTACGGTGCAACTTTATTCTTCGACTTTGACGTCGAAAAGACCGTAAGCATCCGGAGGAGAGTGAAAAAAAAGCATAAAGATCCCTGCGGAAGCTACTTTCCCGGATGGTATTTTATTCATTCGAAACAAATGCGAAATAAAGTATGCTCCACTTTACTTTCACCTCGTAAACGTTTGCATAGAGATATCACGTGTAGCTCTTTACACAGGCGTTAATCTTTAGATGCAAAACTCTCCGGCAATTACGTGACCGCCTTTAAAATATGATGCTCTTCGCTTTTTTACATTGGAAATTGTAGAGTATTTGGCAAACTGGACTAACAACATAGCTGCGCGAAATAAAAGGTCTGTAATATAAATTATACAATGTGACTGTGCGAAATGTGCTCGTGTTCGATTCATCGGAACTGAAAGTTTTCGCAAAAATTTCGGCAAACGATCGCGTACACCGATCACAATGCGATAGAAGCACTTCGGGTAAAATAAATATTTATACGACAAATATTTTAAACACCTTTTTTTGCCAAGGTGGAAATAGCGCGCTTGTTTTTCTCCCTCGCGAAATTTATGTCGCCGTGTCAGAAAAGCGAGACGATGACAAATTATTTTTCCCCGCGGGAATCCTTTCGGGTATCCCGCGCGCATTACGCTACGATCCGCCTCCTTTTTCGACACTCGTCGATGTATTTAACACATTGTGGATTGTTGTTAAAAAAAATACGCTTAATTTCGCGCAACAACGTAATAATCTTTATGCAGTTTGTGATTAATACAATACGCATTTTATTTAACGTCTTTGTGCCATTCTCGACGTAATGTTTCATGAAGTTATGATCCTGTTACAGCTCTCTCTCTCTCTCTCTATGTATTTTATTTTTACAAATTAATTATTTCAATTAATTGAGATTATTATCGAGAGAAAGAGAGACAAGATTTCGAACTCGAATTAAAATACATGAAATATCGAATACAAAAGGGGATAATTAAAAGACAGAATGTAGATTATTATTTTTAACAACGATACACAATGTTATTCCATTCGGAGGCAAGTTTGGCGGTTGCTAGCGTCGTTTGGTCCAATCTCCACACTCGGGGGACAAATTCAAGTGTTATCCTGACTAAACAACAATAAGAAATTGCCAGTGCGAGTCCAAGGCAGGATGTAGATAGCCTTTCCCTGTAAAGTTTATTAAATTGTGAATTCATATACCGTTTCTTTTGCCACACGTGTCCTGCGCGCCGATTTCTTTTCGGACATAACGCGGTTACCTTACAGGTGGAGTTATCGTCAGTGAATTCACATATTCAAATCGACAAACGATTTGTAAATATATTAAACATGCTATTATCTTAGCATTTTTAGACGCTACACTTAGCATACAATCCCCCTCCTTTCCCCGTACTGTAATTAATTCTTCTTGCGAGAAATATTACCTCAGTCAGGATTCGAACCTGCCCAATCTTCCTCAATCCGTGACGGGCGTCCTAGCCAACTCGACCACTGAGGCTCAAACGGTAGAATTCACAAGGAAAGGCTATCTACATCCTGCCTTAGACTCGCGTTGGTCGTTTCTTATTGTTGTTCAGTTTCGACGAGGGCCCTACCTTAACTCTAGTGTTATCCGGACGTTGTAATGTTAAACGGAATATTTCTCCCAGTGCTATCCGGAGCTAGTTAACCGTGACGCGATCGTCACCCAGTATACCCTGCAGTCGTTGCGTCCGTCCGGGTGCAGCGGTGCCAGCCGGCGCGGAGCTGCTGAGTATTGAGCGTGGGATCGGACGGAGGGTGGCTGGCCGACGAAGGGGTTGCTGATGGCGCGAGGGTGGGGTGCCACGCTGTTCTGGCACGCCAACCCCCGCCCACGTTTCGTCCATCCCACCCACGCGCGTACTGTCCTGCAACCCTTTCCGTCCGTGTCCTCCTCTTCGCGCGACCCTCGGACTCGTATTTATATCACGAGACTTGTAAGCCAAACCGGGACCCTGACCATCCTCGCTTTGTACAGCGGCATCGGTCGGTCGGTCGTCATAGAGGCGTGCCGCTAGACTCTGGTGAAGTTCAAGAATTCCGGTTCCGATGCTATCATTACGGCGATTTGTCATCGTTATCTCCTGAGAGAAACCGGAGACCCCCTTATTTTTAGCTTCCACTTTACGCCACGACCCTCTTTCAAACTACGTATCACTTTACCTGCGAATCTAAAGTAATTACAAATTTTGAGAATGCATTAAGCCGCCATTTCAAATGTGTTAATTGTTACTTTTAAGTAACATTAGCCCCCATCAGCTCCAAAATACATTAGCCCAGTTTTGTTGCAAGAATCACTCCTAGGATGCATATAGAAAATTCTATATAAAACGTATATAAAATTCTGTATCGTGTTTTTTTTACGCTTGTGAAATAACAGCCATAATAGCTCGTTTCAATTTACTCTTGTTTAAAATCGGTAAATCTAAACGGATGACGCTCACGTGTGTGTAAGAAAGGAACATTGCGGACGGATATTCGCGTGAGATGGACAGGCGGTATCGCCAACAAGAGGAACATCGAAGGAGCGTAAAACACGAAGAACGCCACTCGCCTCCTAGCGAACCCTTAAGTGGCGGGGAAGAGGGGGGGGAGAAGCGAATCTAAGAGCGCGAGGTAAAGTTGCCTTTACCTCGACCGGGTCTGTAAATCAACCGAAATGCTTGGGAATTGAGTTGTGGCACCCGCGGGGCCAACAGTGCCTTACCACAAACTACGCCTGCAGGGAGGGACGCGGCACTTCTAGTTATACATACGTGTCGCTGAAGCGCGGGGGAGGAACGAAAGGTGGTCGCCCGGGAACCCGGGTCCCGTCCATTGGAATCCCGACTTCACCTCATACCGCGCCAACTATTTTCCACTTTTGCGAAAGTCTCGAAAATTCTAACAACACTCGGGCGAGCGCAATGTGATATCGCACGATTCGACAGAAATGAATTTGAATTTTCGGATAAGCCTCGATTCTCTCTGTACGCGGCTGTTTTTTCTTCAAACTTTTAAGTTTTGCCCCTTCTATTTTTCCTTCCTGGAAATTAGCACTTTTACAACAACGGCTAACGTCCACGTTTGTTGAATTTTTCGTTTTTAACTGCTGCTTACGTCAGTTACCGCTGTTTCTCTTTTCCTTCGAGACGCTTATTTTGCGCTCGTGCTTATTCTTACTTTAAGAATTAAAAAAACTTGTCTTATACTTGTAAAATTATCGCAATGAGTATATTTTCTTTCCGACGATAGATTTTGCTTGAACCGTTTTATAACTTCGGCGATGCTTTACCTCGATTAAATGGCAGTACCTTTTAATAACCAAATTTTCTACATTATCTGGCCCAGGTATCTCGTTTCGCAAAGCTATTACGGAACTTGGCTGAAATTACGGTCGCATTCCGTAGATTAGTGTCCTATGGGGAACTTTTGCTATTTTCCAGTTTGACCTATATTCCAGCAAACCCTCCATTCGACGTTCGTATTTTTCTATTCGATTTTTAGCTCTTTGTAACGCCAGCGAGTACTCCAACTGCCTTGTCCGCCCACATTATCCTGTTGGTAGCATCCTAAAACAATTAATACTCGAAATCGTTGCAACATTTTCGAAAGGCAAATATCGCGTGCGGCTTATTTTTTTTTGTTGAATTTTCATCAAGAAAAAAAACCAAATCTGATATTTGAAGCTTTTGCGGCGTACATGAATGCTAAAGGTTTGGCTTCTGGGCTGGAGCCACGGAAGTTTTGCATTTTATCCCGACGGTTTCGTGAACATTTCAGTTCACTTTATCAGGGAAAAACAACCTGATACCGAGTATCAGGAAGCCAAACCTGGTGAAAAAAAAATTAGTTAAAAAAATATGTCTATGTACTTTAAAACGTTTTTCGTCGAAAACAAACTGGCGGAGGCTTTGAGGACAACTTGGAAGTCGATTAAAACACAAAGCATTCAGAAGGGTCATTCCACTTCCGATTTTCGGCCTTTGTAACATCGTATGTAAATAGAGAAATATAATGGCGATACCCGGCGATCAGTCACCGGCGGCGTAAAAAATTTATTTCGCCAGCGCGACGGTAATCTATCATCGTTGACGCCGAAATAAATTTCGCAGTGGAGCATCCGCGAATTAGTCAGCCGTAGAAGTAAAAATAGATGCGACAATCGAACCGGTCCGTGCGAAAAGCGAGGCGTTGCGCAATGGTTTGCGCACAATGCTTACGTCATCCTTTTTTTATACAGGGCGCAATTATCCCTAAAATTCACGTTTTGCACATACGCGTATGTACATATATATGGCGTATTAGCATGGCCACAAGCATATACCGTTCGTATAATTAAGACATTAATATTGCAGCCATTTTAACGGATAGAATCTGTACGGGACAGCGTAAATAAAATTTCCCACGGCATAGTTTCCGGATAACTATTATGTATAGCTTGAAATTAATAGCGTTTTAAAAGAATTTCATTTATTTACGACACGCAATTCTGCGCTCGTTACATTTCGCGGCACATTCGATTCTCTTTGTTAATAATTAAACCTGCATACTGTGTGCGCCACTGGCGCAGAATTAATGGACGCAAATATTGGCAGTACGCGATGACTCATCAGTCAGATAATTTGGTTATTATGCCGTTCTACGGGGGACGAGGTAATTTTTTTATTTTGTCGAATAAGCGGCGGGACGCGCTCGCTCTCGCTCTCTTTACTTGGCCAATTACGCGGTCACGTTAAAAGGGACTTTTATATTCGGTTATCAAATATTATTAACCCTCGCGCCCACCACACGTAGGCGCGAGTTTACGGGCTTGCTATTACGGCACGCGCGCTTTCGCTCTTGTGCCAGGGTCACAAAAGAGATATGCAGAGTTCACACGAATATGTACTACTACCCTACACCCGCGCGCCACACCTCCGCCGGATATATCGAACCCTTATGCATAATGCATTAAGGGATGACGGGAAATATGGATATATTACTCGCCAGAGGCCAATGTTATTCTCCCTCGCGTCTCGCTGGCTAATGTTGATAAGGAACCAACGGAGCCCCACGCAAACGCTCGCAACAGAGACGGCCGACGTTCATTAAGGCGAACTTTACGATCATTGCCGTTATCCGACGACGTCTTAAAAGACGCGCCGTCGTGGTTGATGGGGCCGCGCGGATCTTCAAAAGTCGATTTCGCAAAATCGACTTAAATCGAACTTGAATAATCTTGCGCCGGGGCGAAAGGGAACTTTTCCAACTAATCAGCTCTCGGGGAAAACTGATCGAGGGTCTCTTAGATATCGGAAGGCCGATAAATTTTCAGCGCTAAAACTAGGTCGAAATTTATATTTTCTGTTAGCGCAAACGAATCTCGGCTCGCGATCGCTCCGCGCCACGGCATAAAGAACGCCTCTACACTACCGTAACGGACACCGCGAATCGTGGTCGTAGTTCGTGATTTTATACGCGAGCGATAGTTGCGAAAATAACGTGAAAATTTCTGCCGAACGTGACCTCGCGCCATGCAAATCCCACAAGAAATATTAACGGGGATATAACCGATATCGGGGAGCGTAGCGTATATTTTCCGCGCGAATCGGGCCATTTCGAGGGGGGGGGGGGAGGGGAAGCAATGCCTCGTTGCGTATGTTTTTTTTTCCCTCCCCCGGGATACAAATCATCGACGGTCCGACGCGAATTTTGACCCGCCGGATCGTCTTCGGCGAGACCCGGCTCTATTGGCAAATCTGGCTCGTTCAATTAGCGGCCGCGCGATTTTGATCCTCCTGCCGAGAAATGAATTTCGTCCCGGCGGACACGCGGCCCTCGCAGCCATTAGACGGTGCGCGGTGCAAAAGTGCGCGATGGTCTCGGGCTCTGATCTCCCAGCGGGGACCTTGGTTTTCCGGCTGGCCACAATTCATCGTTAACACCTAACGCGAACTCGTCTCTACGGGCGAGTCAGTTTATTCAGCGCCCCGCGCCGCGCGCGTTCGCGCTAGGAACGATCGAAAAACATTTTCGTCCGAAAAATCAACCTCTAACTGCAACGCCAAATACTCTTCCGGCGAGCGAGGGAAAAAAAATGCATGTAGAACACCTTGCTCGAATCAAATCGACAGTTTTTGCAGTACAAATCTTATGAAATATGTACGCGCGCATATTACGTTTATTACTTTCGATCGCGGTTGTAAAATATTATTTTAACGTGAAACCGCGGACACGGAGAGACCCGCGCTGAAACAAGAATTAGCCCGAAAATAAACGTGTCGCTTTTTATAAACGCGATGTTTCGTCACGTTCGAGCGTCAAAGGCGGGGGTCGAAACAGCTCGCGATATATCGAACGCGATACGAGAAGTAACGTTTCGCGTTTACATTAGCTCGATAAAGGTATTTCTTCTGTATGATCTGTAAAAGCAAGTGTCCCTCGATCATCTCCAACGTTCGTACAATCGCGCGAACACGTTCGATAAGGCGGAAGCAGCAGTTTTCTATGGCGATCATTATTATAGCACGCATTCGGTCCATTTTTCGCGTTATCACGGTGAACACGATTCAACGAGCAAAACCCACATTATGGCAAGTGGAAATCGGCAGAAATGGAGAGACGCGGGACCATTGAATTAAATGAAAGAAGAATCTCGCCGCGCGGCTCGCAATCTGCACAGAGAGAAGAGAAGCGCGGTTGCTACTTATCGCGTTGGAAAACGCGGGGAAATAAGCGCGATATAATATTATGACGTATCTCGTTGGACATATCCGTTATAAATCGTAATTACGCGAGTTCAATAAATATCCCGGCGCGACCGCAAATTAATTAGTCGAGTAAAAGCTTCAGGAATGATTCATCGGCGACATAGCCGGCCGAGCGCGGCCGATGTTTACACGCATCTGGCTTTGTGTTGACGTCACGCCGGTCGTGTGTATCGGCCTGTAATTTGGACAGCTGATTCTGGATAACCCCCTGACCGATCGCGTTGACCGACCCGAAAGGAAATTATGATTTTCGTTGTTGACCATTCAACTAATCCTGGTCGGTAATTATCCGGCTCTGTCGCTTTTGCTATAATCCGCGGCGAGGCAAGCGCATGCAAATTGCAAAACGACGTCGGATATCGTAAACATGCTTCGACACACGGAATATAATATTTACAGCGCTATTACAAGGTACATAAATGCGCAAGGGTTCGCGAAAATTTGCGCTAGAGTGTGTGTGTGTGCGTGCACGAAATTTTTCAAATAATTCAGAACCCAGTTTTTTTATTTGGCCAGTGTTTGATCGAACATTCTCTTTTATATTTTTATGACAAAAAATTACGAAGGGATCGGGAGAGATCGAGAGAAAGAGAGAAAGTAGAAATTCTGGCAGCGCTTCGAAGCGAGTATGCCGTATTTTTTAAAACGCCAGACAAATCCAGGCCAATCGAGATAATCCGTCGAGCAAGACCGAACGCTCTCGCTTATCGATTTCTGATCCGATCAAATCGGAACGGATTTGGAAAACGGCTCCCGAGCTCGCGCGACAACACATTACTCATCGGGAATCGTGTTTGTCAGCCTGATTTCCGCGCAGAATCCCTCCCCCACCGGCTGCGACACGGTATAAACTCCAATGTATAATTGTCGCATTATCTGGTAATGCGAATCTACGATGGCGATGCGGATCGCGAAGTAGGCGGTCGTGAATCGCGCGTACAAATGGCAAAAGCCCCGCGGGGCAGAGGGCGGTAAGGACGTGGGGGAAGGACTCGGTTATTAAAGGGGATCCGCGTTACGCTACGTCGCGAATGATAATCGCCCGATAAATTCTGTAGCTGACTGATACGCTGGCTATCTTGCGACCTACTATCGCCACTCGCAATCGAGGTCGATCCATCGTAATTAGGGATAAATCGCGAGCGCGTCCCGCCGCAAACGTAAATTGTTTTGCAAATTGCATTGTGCCGGGCGAGGGTAGCGATCACTAAATAGATACAAATTGAATGTGTTATTGATATATAATAATATTCGTCGCTGGCAATTAGACTCTAATTGTCCTGCTTTAACAAATGTCATTGCTCCAAACAGATTTCGATGATTGCCATAAATTCTCTCTCTGCGAATCCCGTCTCTTCTGCGATTTCGACGCGTGATCCAGGCATACTCTTATAATATGAATTTCATCGTTAACGTAGTAATAAGATCTTACAATTTTTATGTATGCATCAGTATGTATAGATTTGTATGTAGAGAAAGGAGTTGAATAATATCTCCAATTTCCACGATCGCGAGTTCTCCCCGATTTCTCGCCTGACGCCTGACGGTCATTTTATGAAAACGCATATGAAAACAGTTCGAAAGAAAGTCGGAGATTTTCAACAAGTTGGCGACTTTTTAATATTCCCCGCATAATAAGCGGTCCCGCGCCGTTTGCTTCTCGTTTTCGCTGAACTTTCAACAACCTTAGCGCGAGCGCGCGGTGTATATTAACGAAGACGACGAGGAAGACGAAGTTAGAGGAGGCGGAATGTCAAATGGAACGTAAGCCGGAGGTCAGGATAAATGAATTCCTTTTTTTTTTATTTCATGAATCCCCTTCTCCCCGCCGAGTCTATCCTCTCGTTCCTTCCTCCCTTGTCTCTTTAAGTACGTAATGTCATTAAAACGAACGCTAACTCTAACGTCGAAATACATAATGCTAAGCTTGTTCTCTACAGGGGACTTGTAAAGAACTCCGCGTTGCCGTCCTTCCGCCGTAAAACCTCCAATTAAGGCGTTAAATATAACATATTTCGATCTATACTCGCCTTTTAGGCAAGAGATACGGTTCTTTTCCGATTTTACTGCCTCGCAGGGATCGCGTCTCTAAAATCGTCACGGCGCTGCGAATCGCTCGAGTCCCATTGTTAGGATTGTCGGGACAATTTATGAGATCCCATAGCGCACCTTCATCCACTCACTGCCTCGATCGTCGGGGAGGAAGGAGTCGACAACGGTTTCTCTTATTTTCCTACACGATCGGCGGCAGCTGTCGCCGGCGCTCTAAAACGGGCTCGCGCCCAATAGCCCTTCGGTTCCCAGGGCTTTCCGTCGATCCAGCGGACGATAGCGCGAGTTGGCATGCCGTTGACGCGTCGTCGATGCCTCGAAACAGGCGATAAATCCGGGAAGCTAGGGCTGTAACATCGAGTTCGCGCGTCGTCGGGCGAGAAGGAGCACCGAGCTCTCGCTCGAAACTGCGGCGACTTTTACGGCGGCTATCAAAATCGCGCGATTTAGTTTTTTCTCGTTCAACAAGATTCGCGGACGATGCAAGTGGTAAAATTACCTTCGACATTTTTTAATAATAGCCACGCTATGTACGAAAACTATGAAACGTAACGAACGGATCTAATAAACCAGGTATATGCACGCGAGCTCATTAATCTTCGTCTACCTTTCATTATATGTCGAACGTAGAAGGATCTTCTCGCGGCGAATTTTCCCCAGGTCGGAAAAATTGGACGAATCCGAATTTGATTATCGGAACGTGCCGACGGCAAGTACGTCGAGGGGAAAAGGAGGAAGGAGTAATCGAAGAAGGAATTCGCGAAACGCGCCCGGATCCGCCGTGATTGTCTTCGACTCCAACGGCCACGATCGCTCGCTCTTGCTCTTCATTCCCATTCACGTATATTTCCCGGGTCACGAGTTTACGGTCAGAGCCGTAATCGAACCGGCGGGCCCCGACTCCTTTCATTGCCCGCGTAAAACGTTTCGATTTGCAATTTCGCCGCACTTAACTGCCGGGCTGTCTTTCGAGGCCGTTTAGATAGAGAAGGTACATTCGCTCGAATCGGCCCGCGTGCTCAGCCATTCCTCTCGCACTCTCTATCCGAGAAACGGATGCGCCACCCTCAATTCTAATGGCCCGCTTTCGCCTCGAAACGCTAAAAGTGTACTACGATCGTGCATCGGCGTGCATGACAAATATCTGGCTTTTCACGAGCGTCCAGCTGACGAGGCAAATGCGTTGAATCGCGCGCTTGACGACCGATTCCGATCATCGGTCCAATCGCGAGCGGGAACGAGTCAGCGGAAAACGATGTTGGAGAGTATTAACGATTGAATCGGTCAAAACAGAAACAATATACATGACAAAATCATTATATTTGAAAAAAAAACTGTTTCCCAAGCATAATATGAATTTTTAGTGCTGCTTTGCCCTTTGAAGTAAGTTTTCATTAAAAATTCTGTAATGAATTTTTAGTTAACGATTGAATCGGTCAAATAAAAAAAATATATACGACAAAATGGAAAAAGCTGTTTCCCAAGCATAATATGAATTTTTAGTGCTACTTTGCCCTTTGAAGTAAGTTTTCATAAAAAATTTCGGTTTTACGTTAGAGCTGAGATTTTCAAACAAACTTTTTTACTGGGTGTACGTACGACGAATGACGAAAATAAAAGATCGCGAGGGACGCGAATTGATATTACAAGAACCACTCGGAGAAACTAATTCCAAATTCGAAGTTCCGTTCGGTAGACTTCGGAAGGGGGGGAAAAAGTGGGGGATTACGCATATGCATCAATGTTGCGAACGATAATGGGTTCTACCGGATCGTAGCGTCGCTATATTTCCCGGTCTCGCGATTCCATTTTGCCAATTACGGAGGCGAGCATCGCCACTTGATTCGACTGTTTCGGGGGAGTCGGAGGGCGGAAGGGAAAAGGAGAACTATCGAGCGAGGGCCAGGCCAGCGCACTAACTCCACTAACCGAAAACTCCGGGCAGACTTCGGGACGCCTGGACGAGACAGCGGAGCGCCACGAAACCGAGGGTAAACGGAAATGGCAGAGTCTTTCTGAGGGCGCCTCCACCACCCTTCATCCTAGCGAACCCCTCGCTCGTAAGTGGTACCGAGGGCGGGCGCACCGCCGATAAATTACGCCGCGGGATTATGGTATCGTTTATGTCCAACGTTTACAGTTTGCGTTATTTGCGAATCAGCTGCTTCGCAAGTAAATTTGAATTAGAAATTATATGGTAAAAGGGTGTACATTCAAGCTCGATAAACAGCTTCGCGTCATCGAGGGAGTTTGTTTTGCCTTTGAAAAAACTTTCGGCGTATTTTTACTTCGTCTCTTATATTTGACACAATTTTAGCATTTATTGCTTAATTGGAAATTCTACGATAAGCGTTATTTAAATATTTTTTATTGAAATGTTATGGGGATTTTTTATGAATTTCCTAATAAGTCTCACGTTTTCGAATACGTCAGCGATACCAAACACGCTGTTTTTAATGCAATATAAAAGGACTTAATTCTGAAATTATATATTCTTGAAACGTTAACAGACGATGTCAATGAAGAGACAATTGATTGAAAAAGGATTGAAATGTCAAGTCCGATTATCTTCAATCGCATGCGTATCAAATGATTAAAAATCACAAGACAGAAGTCGGAATGTAAAGCCACGATCGCGAATGCACTGAGGTTTTTGCTTATTCGAAAGAAATCGTTTTTCGCGCCGGTCTCCCCTACATTTTGAACGTGAGATTGCACGACCGCGTCACAGATAAATGGCGGTCCTATAAAAACTCGCAGCTTCATACACCGCGCTATTACGATTTAAATTAGCTCCCCCGCGAATGCCGGACGAGATGAAAGAAGTAAG
Organism: Vollenhovia emeryi; assembly: GCF_000949405.1. Classification (NCBI taxonomy): domain Eukaryota; kingdom Metazoa; phylum Arthropoda; class Insecta; order Hymenoptera; family Formicidae; genus Vollenhovia; species Vollenhovia emeryi. The sequence continues at coordinate 620,883 of NW_011967220.1, forward strand.
GCAGGACAGGACAGAAACCGACACGGCGCATCCGACAGGCGTTTTTCTCAGCCATGAGTTACCGATATCGTCAACATTGATTTTACTTTTAGTTCCAATATTGGAGCGACCCTTGATCTCTGGGCTAATTTCGATAACGAACATTAATTACGAAATATAAGCGAAATCTTTTGTATTTATATAATCGAATCTTTCGCTTTTATACTTTACGTAATTATAAGAATAGAGAAAAGTCCCCTGTTAGACGTTAGATTGAGACGAGCTCCTAATATGAGGGTTTCTACTAAATTAATAGGCATCATCGGTTGATTTCACCGTGAATTTATTGCCCTTGAAGTGAAATGTGTAGTCGAAAATTCATTGTTGGATCGTGTGAACGTTGTGAGAAAAGATTTGTGGTTGAATTTGGATGTTGAAAGCCTACTATCTCATATTAGAGGTCTATCTCATAATAGGGGACTTTCCTCTATTTATTTTTTCCGTATTGCTAGAGAAATTAATTAAGAAAATTAAAACTAAAAGAGAAAAATCAGAAGTTTTAATTTATATCTTTAATTTATCAATGCGCGACAGCACTATTCTTTATTTGGGCTAAAAGGACGAAATTTTACATGCATTAAGTGCGCCGTTAAAACATCAATTGCATATATCACCCTAGAAGGAAACTGCGCCATATGGTGGATAAAATGGAGTAAATAGAAATTGCCTCGCGTTTTGCTACTATTTCATGAGAGCAGCACAAATATCCATTTTAGTTTAGTAAGAGAATTTCGTGAGAAACTCTGCAGTCTTGCGAATGGTAACTGCGATCGTCGAGATATGGAATTAGGTGGGACATTCAAGATACTAGGTTCTGAAACAAGAACAATTTCGTGTATTACATGCGAATAGAAATTTTAAGGGAACGTGAGAAGAAATCTTATCTGTATGCAAGTACCTAAGCGCTGTATTTATAGTCCTATTTCTTCTGAAAAGGACAGCCGAGATCAATTTGAAAACATAATTTAATAAATAGATCTTTAACGTTAACTTGATACTTGCGACTACGACTACAATGAAGGAACTCGGATAAAGTTTATCTCAAGCTACTGCCTCGATTGTCTTTCTCGCGGTTCAATCATTGATTTTTGAGAGATTGCATGTGTTACACATGTATAGTACATTGATAGTTTTTGAATCTTTTGGCGAAGATAATTGGAAAGGGAACGATTATTAACGTAAAAAATTGAACTTGAAGCTCGAGAATGTTTTTAATATTAACGTAACATCTGAATGTGTTAGCCTTAAATTAAATATTTATTAAAACTTACTATTTATTTAAGGAATTAAATGTTCGAGAAATCTCCCTTTGACAAAATATTTAGGAAAATTATGTAATTTTAATAAAAAGAAATTTAATTAAATCACGACATTTTTCCCGACGATTTAATTTAATTTTTTCGATTTGTTAAAATCGTAATATTTCAATTAATACAATTACAGTTAATTTATATAAATAATTTTTCGATTAAAGCAAAGGTAGTTTTTATCCTTTAAACAAGAGAATTAATAATTTATTTCAAATTGAACATTAGCATTAATTATTTGAAAAAAAAACCGGTATAATTTGTTGTAGGTAACAGTTAAAATTGGCCATTGGCAGTATACATTTATATATACATCAGGCAGATTGAAGCAAATTTTTTCCCTCAATTAGGATCCGAGTAACAATATTTTCATTTCGGAACGCTCTTTTAATTGAACGGAATTAATCGTTAATTCAGGAAACGCTAACAAGTTCATAAAACGAGGTATAAAATACATAACAATTCATTTATCGGAGTTTAATTTAAAATACGAGGAAAGATATTCGACGCGCAGTTTTGTTGCCGTAGAAAAATAACGTTAGATATTCCGTCGTGTGCCGGTCTGTATTCGGCCTTGGTATTCGTTACGATACGCGAGCCCCCCGCGCGCTATGACGCGGCAGGTAAACAATGGTGACCGCGCGCCGTGTATCATTCGCGCGACGAACGTCGAGCGGGCTGGTGTGGTGCGTGCTGCTCCGTCGTATTATCAAAATTCGCGAGTACGCAGGAGGAAGTGCTGAACGGTATATTATTTCGTAGACGAATAATTACCTGGAACGCAAGGGCCCGCGATTAACTAGCTCGTGCGACTCAAGTACGACTGGGAATATTTGACAATGACAATAATGTAATAAGGAGGACAAGTTTAACGAGCTGTTCGGTCGACGGTATTAATATAGATATGTTTTGCTGTAATTACAATCAAAGATATCGGATAGCGAACTTTAATTGTAATTTTAGTAAAAAAATCCATATTAATACCGTCAATCGAACAGCTCGTTAAACTTGGCCTCCTTATTTACGTTATTGTCAAATATAACACGAGCGTTATCTCTTTGGGAATATTCTTTACAAAGCACATATTCCGTGCGATTTATTAGAATTTTATTTGAGAATCGATGGAGATTGTGAGGTAAACGAAATATCTACGCATCAAGGGAATCATAATTGTCACCTGCGAGCGTAAAAATATCGTTTCGTCACGATATTTTTACGCTCGCAGGCGACAATTATGATTCCCTTGATGCGTAGATATTTCGTTTCGAATGTGCCTTGCATCGAACTTTGACTATTGATCATAGATTTAAACGAACGTTTGTTTTTCTTGGATTTGAAAGCGCGGAATGAGCTGGATGTGCTAAACACCTCGAGTAATACTAAATTTTGATCGTGCATTTACGGATGATCGCATTTCGACGGGATTTCGCCGCAGTTTAAAATAGTAAAGCGCACGTCGCGTGCGATTAACATCGGGAGTGCTGTGGAAAGTGCGGGCGATTGTTCTATTGTGATGTTTAATACGTGCGATCGTAATTAACTGTGCTTTCGCGAACGCTGTGTGTGGTACGAGTGCAGCCAGCGGGTCTGAGAGGAGGAGGTGGCCTGGGCGGCGTCGGGCGTCGGCGGAGAAACCATGGGGTGAGTAAATTTCATTTGTTACTTGCAAAATTAATCATTTGTAGCGATTTTATGCGCGGGCAACAATTATACTTTTAGATATTAATTATCCCGGACACCGCTATAATTTACGTGTATTTCTATTTTACAGGACAACGCGCAGTTTCAACGTAGCCCGTGACTCCGCCGCTGCGCGTCGTATTGGTGAGTGACATATTATCTTTTATTAAGGTAATGGATCTGCGTGAAAATTATGTCGGATACGTACAATAAATACGTAAATATATGTGGGCGCATATGAAAATTAAGAGAGCGTAAGAATTGGATAAATACAGCGCCTCATAAAGATCCATTACCTTGAAATGGATGAGCCATTAGTACGTTTAATCATGGAATTTGTACGATTGTCAATTTATTTAGCATTTTGTATAGGAAAAATAATTGCGAACATCATGAAGATGTGACGTATTAATAATTCTATTTGATTAACTTTTTATCGTGAAATTTCACGTCAAGTAGATTATAATGGATTGAAGTTTTTTCGAGTTTATTGCTGAAATAATGAGTGAGAAACAAGGAAAATGAGGAAAAATTAAGCAAAATCAATTACAAGTTGAATACTGATACACTTGGAACATAAAGTCTGTATTTAACTTCATGATGTTCGCGGACGAAGATAGAACAGAAGATATTTATATAAAGGGGAAATAAAAGTAAACTGTCTATAGAATATAATGGGTAGAAAAATTGATAATTCAACTGCGCCACTTTATTTTCCTCTTCCCGCAATATTTTTAAAAATAAAATTTAACATTAGTATTTAACTTCTCTACACACGTAGCCAAAGTTAAATATTGTATAAGCTGGTACAGAAAAACATCATTTGAGGATTTTTTTCCGATAAAAGTTTAAACATAAATGAAAAAACGGACAGAAAATATTTTATTGTCAAACAGCACATTTCGAGCAATTTATCTAATTAAGAGAAACTACTGCTAATTAATTTAATTTATTCATATTATAAATAAGCTAGATTTATTAACTCAATTTTCTATCATTTGAAACAAATGCAATTAATAACATGAAATAACTATCGCATTGCGTGCATGATATGAAATATTCTGTAACGATCGTGTAATCCTTTAATGGTGTATTTCCATTGTTTGCTTCCTACATTCAGCTCAGTACACACCCGCTTGATTTTTAATCAAAATATAACTAGCCTTTTCTTCGAAAAATAACGACATAACGCTTTATGATCAAATCGAAGCTCTTAAGTAGTTTTTCATCGAAATAATTGGTCACGTAATTTATAAAATTTAGAATTACTTGTTTACACGAGATTCCATCTCTTTTGCCACTGACGAAGTCGGACAAAGTTCCAATATTGGGGCAAATTCCAAGTTCACTTACTCACAATGTCGCGCTATGAAATTGAGAAAAACTATGCGAGCGGATTACTTGCGCGCATCTTGCGAGAATCCGCGGACTCCTCGCGAATGTGCGAGACAAGCTAAAAACATCCAGCGTTCTTAGGGACTCGTGATTTATTAACGGCCTCCTGCACCGCCAGGTGTTTGGGCCTTTCACCGCGTTGTGAAATATCGCACTTCCCGATGTAAAGTTGCGATAAAAAGGGAGCGAAAGAAATAGAAACCACCGTTGGCCTAAGAGCAGAAGTGCAAACAGTTGGCAAGGCATAAATTAAACCGCAATAAAACGGATCGCAGCCGCCTCTTTTACCCCCCTACATTTCTTACCGACATTATCCCGACCGATGTTTGACCGGGAAGCGCAGGGGCGGTTTACCCCGTTATCGCGCACCGTACAGAATTTCAGCGCGGTATTATACGCACCGTTTATCCTATCCGCGATAATTTATTGGCGATATAAGACTCAACCGCGAGAGACGGATCGGTATTAAATCTCCCTTTTTCCGGGATTAACCCTAAACTTGATGATGTATTCTATAGGGTGGGTATCTATATTTCATTGTACTTAGCCCTGTAATTCCTGATTTACGGGCTTTTATATATAAACCGTAAAATAGAAATTTATAATTTATCAGCGATGATAATCAATTTCTTCTTTTGGCTGCGCTGTAAATTTTAAATTGTTGCCTGTCGAATATTTGGGTGTTATAATATGTATCTTTAATAGAGAGAGAAAAGACTAAGATGTATCTACATTAATATATCACAATTTGGTATCAAAGGGTGTAGTTACTCGTGAAATTGATAAAATGTTTTAAAACTTTTATGAGAGTTTCTAAAATTATGAAAAGGATACAGAAGAGGGAGCAGACATTAAGAACAATTTTTGGTAATTTATATATTCCTGAAAGAAGAAGAAAATGAAAAATGAATCTTCTTCCTAAAATAATAAGCTTCCATTAATAAAAGTAATAAATTGTAATTTGCTAAATGCTCGATCGGTTTCGCGAGTTACATTTTCCCTAGTGGCAGTGAGATTTTCGCCTTGGAGAAAATTATTTTGTATCCAATTAATTGTTAGGAAATTATTTGTCGCGGCCACATTTTTGTCGTTCGCGAATCGTTGGAAGATTCACAAACTGAGAACGAAAATTCCCGGTTTTCTTGAACGTATATATAACGTGTAAGAGAAGTTCTATTTCGTAAGAGAAAAAAAAACAAATAAGGATCTAACGGCAGCGAAGAAGCACCAATTTAAGTCGTAACAACCTGGTCACGATTTCATTTTCTCGCCTCTGTAAACGAAAGGAGGTGCCGGTTGTGCAGGTTACACTTACGAAGACGTGGAAGTAATGTTATGAGCACCGTTAATTACCGCATAATCTACTTTTCTCACTAAGACCGAACCGAGACTGATTTTATCGTTATTGCCGCCGTTGAAAGAGCTTATAAACAACAAGGAGTCTAGCCTTTAATTGTAACAACGTCCGCTGACACATTTATCCTTTTCGCTATTTATTAGCCATTATATTTTATAACCGATAGATAGTGTCATCTAAATGAAATAATTAAAAATTTACTAATTATATGAATGAAGCTTCCTACACGGAGAGAATTTTCTCAAAATTCTCCCTGAAAATCGTGTCATCGTGGGACAACGTGGCATTTTGAAGAACTGTATGAGTTTGTGGAAATATTACTGTACATTCTACTAGTAAAATGTATGGTAAAGTTTCAAAAACTCTCATAAAATGCTCCGAAGTGCCGTGTTGTCCCACGATTACATAATTTTCAGGATTAATTTTAAGAGAAAATTCCCTCCGTGTATTTTATCGCTACGAAGATTTCTAAATGAAATAATTAAAAATTGACAAACCATATAAATAAAGCTTGCTATTTTATCACTACGGAAATTTCTGATTTTAATGAAATGTTTTTAGAAATAGCAAGTCTATGGCCTTATATACATAAACGTGATCCTATACGCTTTATTCAAATACTAGACGATTTCGCTTCCACCGCTAGCTGCTCGTTCCGCCCGTTTCTACCCCACTATTCGGTGACCTCATAAATAACGTTATTTATTCGCGAATTTGTTTTTGCTCGTACGCACCCCCAGCACGATACGCTCGAAACGCCGACGGAATGCATAAATACGTTTTCCCGTCGTTTCCCATCGTCGCTACCGATTGGCTCGCGTATCGAGCGCTTCCAATTGGCGAACCACGTGTCGTCCGTAAAATCGTGGAACCCAAACAAGTTTGGAAGTTTAATATCTCCCCTCTCATCTTTACGAGATACTTTCGGCGCAAACTAATTTTGACTTTTTCATTTTAACTGATTTTTATACGCTCAAAATTATTAACTACGATATTTTAGCTCTCCATTTAGTCAACTTGTATTTACGACTAATATAAACTTTGGATATAAATTGATGTGATAGAAAAATATTGCAATTTTCATTATTATTTATCCATTTTGCGGCTTATTATCCGCAAAGATTTTGTACGAAAAGTACAGTTTCTACTTGAAGAACAAGAATAATTTACATGAGAAATTAAGTATTTGAACAACCTGTTAATTTTGAGTCGAAAGATCTCCGGAGGCCAACATAATCGACAAGAAACAAATACGTGTTACGCTCCATCGCTTTAAACGCCGCTGAAAATCCGCCTTCCGCAATGATTTTCTAACTATCGCAGGTATACAGAGGCATTTTCCGGGGAAGCAGGTACTTCGCGGATATTAAAGTACAAGTAGACTCACAAGTCCCGCCTGACAGTTATTTATCAGCCCTGAATCATTCATGAGGCCCGACGTGAAACGCGACTTTTTAAAGAGTAGATGATGCAGAGCTCGGACGACGTTGCTCCGCAGGAGCGCGCACTCGAACGTCAGCGATGAAGCTGTGGGAGAATCTGTCGCGAATCTGTGGGGGAACTAACGAATAAAAGAGAGAACGTATTAGAGCAACGTGTCGAAATTGTTGCTCTTTATCGAAACTTCCGAGTCTCCACCTCCGTTTTCCCACAACCGGCCACTCTCGGCGATAATACAGTAATTCGTTTTCGCGCCCAGCGGATTAATCGGCAGATCCGATTTTTTCCGAAACAACGCGCCGAAAGTCGCGCGTACTGTACAGGTACTAATGCCACGCGGATCCTGCAGCGAAACAAAATGCGTAATCGAGCAGAGACGCGAAATGCTCGAATCGCATGGCATGCGAGATCGTCGATCAGCTAAAACTTTAAAACCGTACACGTTCCAATCGGTTCGTTTTAATCCATTCGTCTGTTAATCTCGCACATTACGGTAAAAATTTCCCCGATACCTTGCCATTTCGACACGTTACTCTTTTCACGTTAAGGGGATGCTGGAGTGATTCTGCACTTTTGGCACCTTTTGCTCCTAGAACTGTCAATTCGTGAAAACATTTGTGTAATATACAAACTATGTGGCTTTTGTGTACAGATTGTCAATCTGTCTCGATGAAATAAAATTTTGGTTGAGGGAATGCTGGAGTGATTCTGCACGCTTTTGCACTTTTGGCATCTGAAACTGTCGATTCACGAAAACATTTGTATAATACACAAATTATAAGGCTAATGCGTGCAGATCGAAAGTGTTCCACTGATCGGACTAAATGAAAGAACAGCGTGGTATCATTGAAATTAAGTTTAGAGACCTAAGAAAACATCTGTTCACTCGACTAAGTTATAGGTTAGGTAACCTAAATCTTGTTGGAGTAAATAGATTTTTTATTTAGCTTCTAAGCTCAATTTCAATGATACCACGCTGCTCTTTCTTTTAGTCCGATTAGTGGAACACTGTCAATCTGTACACAAAAGCCACATAATTTGTATATTACACAAATGTTTTCACGAATTGACAGTTCTGGGAGCAAAAGGTGCCAAAAGTGCAGAATCACTCCAGCATCCCCTTAATCGTCTGGTGTTATTTTTCTGTACATCGATGAGACGCGTGCGCGTGACACAATTTTGTTTTTTTTTTTCTGAAAAAGACACACGCATGTCGCATATTATTATTTTTGTAACACGCGTCCGCTTGCCGCGGCGGAACCGCGCGTCAGCGCGAGTCGCCGGACGGGCGGATAAATTTTATCATACAGAGCCGTTGCCTTCGTTTATCCGGAGCTATCGATCGGCGCCGGCCGCGCCCGCGATGCACCGTTCGCAAGAACGGTCGCGTTAATTTGCAACACATGCGGAAGTTCCGAACTTCCGATGCGCGAGGACGAATGGTGCGTGCGAATGCGGTTGCGTCCTGACTGCGGCGGGATTTCGCAAGTAGAAAGGGAGCGCGAGCGAGACGGGGGGGGGGGAGGAGGGGGAAGGGCGCGATCGCGCCCAAAACGATTCGATATCGATCGGCAGTATCGCCGCAGCGGCATTTAATTAATGCGCTTTAGGTGAGCGTGCAGTTTTGCTAACGTCCGCCGATACGTACGCGACGAGTATCAATCTTAAGTCAAGCGAGGAGATAACCGGGCCGCGGCCTGCGCAAAACGCGCCGGTCATCCCTCGCCGATGTTTGATGACGATCGTCATTGTGCACGCTGGACGGCGGTTTCCAGAATTTCACCTCGACCGAATTTCGCCGCGAATGATAAACGCAGGCGTGATTGATGCAACAATAATGCCCCGGCTTCTTTCGCTGGGAAACATTTATGAAAAATTGAGTGAAGCTTATTGTCGCCAGCGGTAATTAAACAAAGGGAAAATGTTTTAAAAAGTCGATTAGACTGGCAAAGAAAAGGTGATCTTTATTACTTAAATTAAGATCACCTGTTTTGCCAATCTGGTCGACTTTTTAAAATATTTTCCCTTTATTTATGAAAAACACTGTATAACATTTTAACACGCAAACGTCGGCGCACGAGAGACAATTGCATTAGCGTTTTTCTCGCGATTAGGAAAATGTAAATGGGTAAAAATTTGACGAGGAAGCTGCGTAATGTTGCAAGCAACGGTGTTCCGGCGTTGCTGCCTGCCTCTTGGCGCTTCTTATTTTATCTTCTTTATTCGCTCCGATTTCATTTCGATTAGCCTCGCCGATACGTTATTAAGTACACGAACCATAAGCGGCGCGAGTCAATTTCAATGCATTTTTATAAGATCCGCGCGCGTTATCGCGACGAAATGAATACTCCGCGCGAAGACACAAACGTCGGTATTAATAAAAATGAAGGATCCATCCGGAGGGTCGTATATTTTTCATTTTGCAGTGCGGAAAAATTGGCTTGTGAAAGGATGGAAATTGGCACAATCGATCCGGCGCTATTTAAATTGCGCGACGATTATCCGCGATAGCCGGGCGTTGCGGAGACAAGTAGGCGCACACCGGACGGACAGGCGGTTTTGAGTCATCGCCCCTCCGCCCCGTGATTCGCGCCGCTAATTGATTTAATTGATTTTGCACGCGGTACGTCATTATTGATGCGTGTAAACGTGAATGCGGCCGTGGGCCCGCCTCGCGACACATTAAAATCAGCGATCCAATCGAGTTGCTGGGCAATAACGCACGATACCGAGAGACACGGCGCGGTGGCGGCCGTTCATCCGGCAGCGGCGACTGCCGCTTCAGATGCGGCCTCGCGAATCAACGATGCGCGAACGCTCGTTGAAACATATCCAAAAACCCGACCGCGACACGTTCGATCGTTTGCCCAGCTAATCAATTCCGCCTCCTTCGAATTTACATTTCATTTCGTGACTTGGTTACCGGTATTTAGCTCGTTTCTTTCGGCAGGTGAATTACCTACGCGGAGAGAATTTTTTTTCCCCTTAAAATTTAGCCTCAAAGTTGTGTTGTCGTCGGACAACACGGCGCTTCGAAGAACTGCATGGGGGTTTTTTGAAATTTTACCATACATTCTACTAGTATTCATACTTAAGGGAATCCTAAAGACGTCTGTTTTATCGACATTCTTTGCTAGAAGTAATCTTTTAATCGGCTTTATAGAAATGCAAAACTCTCTCACGGAATTAAAATACGCGGCAAAATCTAGACTATGCTGGTCGACTTTATATCAAAAACGAAAAAGAATTGTACATTTCTGTGGAAAAGAAAACCCGGAAAGAGTATTCGAAAGATACATTAACACATAGAGTAAGGTGACCAAATACGGATCCGATACCAATTCAACAATTTGATGAGTCGCTGATGAGCGACACGAAAACACGTCGATGCCTTTTACGATATCGACGATATAGCATAAAGTTGTAAATACATAAAAGAGCAAAATTTTAGTGAACTACTTCAAAATGTCGCTTACCAGCGACTCGTAAAATTTTTTATCCTCATTCGGTCACTTTACCCTCTAGTTCGTTTTTTTTTAAATACATTTTGTGTATAATCCGAAATTTATCTTGTGACGTAAAAGATAAAATCGTATTGTTCAACAACAGACCCGGTATTCTGTGTGTACACAGCGCGAATAATTGCGGGATAAAAAAGCGCAAAGTTATAGCTATTAGAACGATGAAACGGAATCATCAGCATGATCCTGTTGGCAAATAATGTCGAAACAAACGCGGTTGAGATGTAGGCAAGGAGCATAGCCGGCGAGCGCTCGACTTCAATTCATCTCGAAATCAACTACATTTGTGGCGTAAACGCTCGATCATAATTCAGCGCCGCCTGTTTACCAGGCTGTCCGTGCTCTTTACGCCTACATCGTGTCTCTGCCGACAGCAGAGATGATGCCTACCGTATCTGACGAGGCCATAGTGAACATTAGGTCATGTCTCGCTTATATTGCCACATTTTCCCCCGAAATTACAGTGCACAGTGTGTGCATGGAATTAATTAATTAATTAGCAGGCGTGTGTAAATGGATATATGAATAGGTGTATGCCATAGGAGTGGTCTATAGTTTGCCATTTTAATATTTGTGATCTCGACATTTCTATATGTTCCTAGCGAGAAATAATGCATTCCACAAACATTTAAATGTGTACTTAAATAGACGCACTGAGAAAAATTTCCAGCGGACAAACCAGTTAAATAGTGTTTGCGATGGTTAATTCTTTCGAGTAAATTATCGATATATCTGATGAAATTTGATCGAAAAACCGTTCATATTTCTTCATCATACAATTTAATCGGATACATTCGTTTGTTGTTATGTAATTGGATTATATTTAATCGGACATTTTTCTCAGAGATGAATTGGTTAGATTGCACGAATTTTCTGTAGAAACGTGAAAATCAGCGTAAACAAATGGAGAATATTCGCGTAACATTGAGATGATAAAGCTACTGATACACGTAAACCTTTATTAATTGCGTCATAATTAACGTTAGTGACAGACACGCAGCCAAATAATATATATTATTACTCGGAGATTAAAGCGAATCATAGAATAATCCGTTAATCCAAGTCGCTCCGTCGAACACTGGCATGATGAAAACAATAAATCCGCGAGAAAGTTTCCCCGGATCGACCAAACGGGCAAAGCAATCCGGTTCTCTTATTACGGTGAATTTCTGCCGCAAGATGTTCAATTTCAAGCGTGCGCGCCGTACAACTTACTACCAATAGAAGAAAGAGACCGTTAAATGACGATATTATCGTCTTTTGTGATCACTGATTTTAGCGAAGAAGTATTTATTTTTAACATAAAATTTCAATCAGGCTCATAAGATAAAAATCAATATGAATAAATAAAGGAGAGCCAAAGACAATCTATACTATGTCTGTATCGAAGGTAAACCGCTCAGGGCATTGTGGTGTACAGATTTGCGGCATTACTGGACGTTACTAGGCATTTTTGGGGCATTAGTTTGGGCATTAGGCCTTGCTGGGGCATTATAAAGATAACATAAGATAATAAGATAAAGTAATACCCGCCAGGCATTAGTGCACTGAGAACAATGTCCGATTAAATCTAGTCGGATAATCTAATTACACAATAACAAGCGGATATATAGAATTAAATTGTGTATCCAATAAAATAATATGATCGGTTTTTCAATCAAATTTCATCGGATAAATTTCATCAGATGTATCCATAATTTCATCGGAAAACGTAATCGGAAAAATTATTTCCATCGGAAACACTGTTTGATAGGTTTATCCGATGAAAATTTTTCTTAGTGTGGGCACTGCACTCACAGAAAAAATGTCCGGGTCCAATGCTATTACACTTGAATGTATCATAAAATAGGATCGATATAGCCGCCAATCATATTTATTATACAGAAAAGAATACTTTAATGTTAAATGAAAAATTCTAAAATCTAGAATAAAATGATAGAGGGGAAATTTATTCTAAACGCAAGAATATACAAACTTACATTTCTATAAGTTACTCTTGTCTCAATATAGTAAGTCAATCTTTTTTAATTCGACAGAGGGGAATAGGAATTGCTGATTTTATTTTGATATCGTATTATTTTTATACTAAATGAGGTTGTGAGAAATATAAATGCGTCAAGAATATTTTTTATCTCTGTAAGAGAAATCCTTTCTGAGGGTGTGGTGTACATGACTTTGGTCAACGGTTTACCCTTCGGTCTGTACATTTAAAGATTCGTAAATCGTTTCGATCTGACATCAGGCCTTCGTCGGTACAAAAATGGCAAAGCTTCTAACATACGTAAATTAAAATGTCAATAAACCGCAATCAAAATTAGCATTAGGTTCGTGATCTAACGTTAACAATAAATTCGCATTAAACTCGACAATTCTTCTTTATATGTGTGCCATAGCTTGTCGCATGGCGTATTCATTTTTATTCGTAATTTCATGGTGCTTGCAGTCGTCGCTGTTTAATAAAATAATATTTATGTATATTGTATACGTTTTATACGAACCTTTCTTTGTTACGGACGTGCGGTTTCCTTTTACAAAAATTGACTGTACCAAACTTGATTACGGAGACATCTGTTGATTATGAATTTGCGGGCACAGACTCATGAACTCATGATGTTTCTGGGACCAGAAGTGTATTCTACCTGATAAGGATTTGTAATTTGGTCGAAACGTTGTAGCTTTTTGTGTTAATAAATTAATCTCTCGCCGGTTTCGTCGACTATAAGTTTGCGACTTATTAATATTTATATTCTGATGTATTATATTCGTTTATATAACATTATCATATTATGCGACATGTAAATATATCATACTTTGCATAAACATGTAAATTACAATTATGCGAGATTATATATGTTTATATATAAAATCTTGCATAACCGTAAAATTAAAAAAAAACGCAATGGCCTTTCGCATTTATCTTACTGCATGTTAATTTTACGCGACGCGTGACACCGTTTGCGAAACACGACGCGCAGCTGCATCGCCGTGAGCGCCGAAATGGTTAACAAGACCGAAATCAAGGAGCCGGCAGCTCAGTTCGCAGCGCTGAAAAACGGTAATTAATTTCTTGCGATCTCCGTCGCGCGACGCGAGAACGACGACGGGAGAAGTTCTACCGAATCCGCAAGTCCGTTTTTATGAGGTGCACATCGGCGCGGAAACAATTAAAGTCGGTAGGATTCAGCTCCGGAGGGAATTAAAAGACGAAGCTCGAGTGTGCTGAGATTTCTATCCTTCCTGAGAGAGAGAGAGAGAGAGAGCGAGAGAGGGAGAGTCTTCCGCCGCGTCGATTATCCGCGATGCGATCTGAGCTCGCGGGCGCAAGAAATTCCGTATCGATTGCGTCCGGCACGGAATGTCCGAGAAATAGCGCAGTTTGTCCGAACAATTAGATAGTAAAAAGCCGAAGTAAGGGGAAGGGACGATTGTTTCCGCCCGCGTATACTTGGTCTCGGACAATAATAATTCCTGAAAACATGCTGTCAGAAAGAATCGCCAAGTTTCGGCTACGGGACCATTGCATGACGTCAAAGGGAGTCGCGCGGAACGGGAGCTTTCCCGATGTCGTCCCGGGTATCGATCACGTTTTTAGCCCCGGAGATGTCAGAGCGTCTTAACGTTCTCAAAACACGTCCGACTTGCCTGGCAAAGATCTAAGCTGCACCCCTGAGATTTCGTATTAGCTGCGCGAACGCGAATGCCCGGCACGAACCCAGGCAGCTCTACTCTAGGATTTAGCCTCCCTCGCGCCGCGCCGCCGGGTTCCGATGCTTGCCGAGCACTCGGATGACGTCCTCGAGCGGGATGCAAGTCCTGCGGGAGAGCCAGCTGGTTCTTGTATCTGGAACACGCGGACCCGATGCTGTGTAGCATCAGCGCGGAGTAGTCTGCAAGTTTTCATTGGAGAATCAAGTTTGCGCGTTATCGATCATCGGACGACCCAGAGGTCGGCGACAAAGCGCACACCTGGTCGATCGTTTTCTCGGGAGGAAAGATTACTCGCGACCTATCGACCCCGCGGAGCGTGAGCTCGCAACTTGTTGTCAGTGCATTTACGATATTTCCTCTGAAAAGGAATTTCAGATTCGCGTACCGTAAAGATCGCAAAAGTTTCTTCAATCTTTCGTTTATTCATTATTGGTCCATTTTTTCAGCGGACCTGATTGGAATAAAATGGTTGAAACAACATCGGTATTAAACGAATGACAAACATTAGTTGTCTCGATAGTCGGGATATTAGTTGAATGCTTAAAATTTAAATCCATAGCAAATACAATTGAGCGCATTATTTCTGTGTAATTCAAGCAACCTTATTATTTTTAACGTCAGTGTTTTCTTGACCATACCTGGCATCTTTAATAATACAGAACATTTACTGCGAAAAATATTACCTCAGCCAGGGTTTGAACCTGGACCTCCCTACACCCTAGGCGGGCGTCTCACCAATTCGACCACCGAGGCATATGATAATATTTGTCGCAATAACAGTATAAAGATTGTCTACGCGTATATTTTCGACTTTCGTGAACTGCGCGCCGACATTTTTCGCAATAAATTTTCTGTATTATTAAAGATGCCAGGTATGGTCGAGAAAACACTGGCGTTGTTAATTACCGCTTGCGACATTGCAGAATTCTGATTAGTTGCTGATGTTTTTTAAGTCAACAGCATTTTTCCCCGTGCAGAGATTCGCAATACTAAAAATGTCCAGTTTATGAGACTAGAAACGCTTCGCAAATTTTTCTGTAAGGGAAAATCTGTTCTAATCTGTCCATGGAGATGAGAAAGAAAAGTCAAAAGTTACAGAACAATTTGGGCTTCGATAGTAGGACTGGTGATTTCCTTCGAAGGCTTCGACATTCGAACTTTCGAAATTTCCGAAGCTTCGAAAAATTTATTCGCGCGAGTGGCGAATTTATTCAAGGAACATTACAAATATTGCAAATAAAAAGTATTAATTTATAAACGTTGAAAAATAGGTAATTACCTCTGAATTATAATTTTGAAGTATTCTAACATGTATAGTGCATATTTGTTTAATCACGTGTTGCTTGGGAATTGCGATCATATGATTTACAAATCTCGTCCAAGTTCGAAATAACCAATTTGTCATATTCTACATTCATTATATTAATAAATTCTGTGTACTACACAGTGTAATAATATGTTATATTTTATTGGCAATTTAACCATTTTTGAAGATTTAATTACGCGATCTTAAACAAATATGTAATATACATGTCACAGTACTTCAAAATTATAATTTAGAAGTAACCACTCGCACGAATAAATTTTTCGAAGCTTCGAAGTTATCAAAAGTAACAGCCCCTGTTTCGATAGTGCGCAGACGATTCGCGTTATACTTAAATTCCGAGACGAGCCGGGTTTAAAATCGTAATATTCACAAGCCTAATAAAATAAGCTATTATTTAGTGTCGCATGAGTCCGATTGCGAGGCCCCGTAGTTCATGAAAACCGATTAGTGTGACGCGTTCCGGCCAGCTCGCGCTTGCGGATTCTAGTTAAACCAATAACAATCGGCGTTGTTTTAAATTACCCCGTGGGACCGGACGGCGATAGGCAGACGGACATC
This sequence comes from Vollenhovia emeryi, assembly GCF_000949405.1. Lineage (NCBI taxonomy): Eukaryota > Metazoa > Arthropoda > Insecta > Hymenoptera > Formicidae > Vollenhovia > Vollenhovia emeryi. Next base: position 637,215 of record NW_011967220.1, read on the forward strand.
GCGGGCGGAACGTATCGCCGTGTGTATCCATCCGGATCAACCGTAACCCCAGGACCCATCTGCGATAGATGGTCTGGCTCCGGCTGCGTCAGCTCCGGTAACGTCGTTACCGCTATCGTCGTAATCATATTTCGCCGTGCAAGACCACCCCACCAAACGAGATTACGCCACTGACGGCGGGATAGCGAGGAGAAAAAGAAAGAGAGAGAGAGAGAGAGAAACCGAGCGGAAAGGAAACTATTAAAATAAAAAGAGAAACGGCGGAGGGAAAAAGAGGGAAAGAGAACGGGGCCGCGCGCATTCACCGCGGGAGGGCGGAGGGCGCAGCTTACCTTTGGCTCTCATTTACATCGACATTATGCATTCAGACCTCATGTGCCTTAACCCGGCCATGCGGGCTTGATTCAATCTCGCGAAACGAGCTGCGAGGTACCGCTCGGGGTATATCGCGACGGTGCGCGCTTCGTGGTCGAGGAAACGGCGAAGAGGCGCGTCGGTGCATACGCGACGTGTCATCCGATGACGGGGAGAAATTGGATATTTTCGAGGTGTTTCGCGATCGGGCGCCGAGCGCGTATCATCGCCGTTCGCAGGCAATCGTTCCGCGTTAGTAGTCAATCTTTCGTCGAGAAACGTTTCGCCCTTTCTCCGATGCAGAAAGAACGGAAGTGAAACGCGCCCCCGAGACGTTTTCGCAAGGATTGCGCGATGGAGGTAGCAGGAGAATTGATTTAGACGGCCGTGATACTCCCGACAGAGTTGCAAAAGTTACGACGCTGCGTTGTAATCATTCATAATAATTTAGGGGTACGTTAAACGTACAGTTGGAAAACCGCTGAGAAATAGAAAAAATAGAAAGTCAGCTGTGCGTGCACTTTTTAAAATCCAAAGTCCTTACATCCCCACGTTCTTTTTTTTAAATTTGCTCACAAATTACACTCGAAACACAAAACTTGAAGCGCATCGAGCGATATTTTGCGACACGTATTTGCTTATCGACAGGAAATCGCGCACCTGCGAAGAGAATGATAAATTTCCCGATTCAACGAAGGTGTGGCGTAACGTGCGAAAGATAATTCGATTACCGTGAGAGATCCGTTCGCTCGTGGCCGCCACTTTGTTGTTTACTTTGAGACCTCCCCTTCCCTGCCTGCTTAAAATGCATTGGCTCGTGCATGGCGCATCTATCGGGCCAGCAACATTTGCTTTGCATAATTTTGCGACCGAAAATTGATAATGTCATTTCTCGCGGTACGCGACGGTAATCGTTATTTCGTTCTATCAGACACGTCGACATTAATTAGAGTTGCACGCGCGAATTATCAACGATTGCACGCCGCGCTAAACGTCACTTCGCGGAACACTTGCCGATCGACGTGAACACGAAACGGACGTAGAGCTGCGTGGAATGAATGACGGAAATAATAACTAAACATATGATAAGAGACGGCGCCGCGGCGATGCAGATTGTGATATTGATTTTTATAATAACAATTTGTATTTATGTGAAACTATTATATTTATACCGCACATAAACGTATGTGTATGTTGGCGTAACAAAATCCGTAACAAGTCTGTACTGAAAAGATTTATTTAACGCCAGTAATTGATTAAACAGTGTAGAAGAATTGCATGACGACCAATGCCGGTCTCAGTTAGGTCGAAACGTCGTGATTAAAATAGACATCAATTTTGCCAGGTTGGTCGATTTAAAAAAATTCCCCTTGGTTTATCACCACTGGCGACAAGAAGCTACTCAAATTGTTTAATATTATTAGCATAAAATATTTTTCGTAATAGTATTTTCACAGAATAATTCATGCGTGTTCATACATTTCATAATTTTTTAATTGATTTTGTATTTATAGTCTAAAGTATCCATTCTTGAAACACTCGTTTGCTCTTCATTTTAATAACTAAAATGTTATGAATTAAGTATATGTATAAAATATTTTATGCGTATTCATAATTCGTAACGTTTCATAATTTTTTTAAGTAATTTTGCATTGGTAGACTAAAGTGTCATTCTTGAAACACTAGGTTCGCTCTCTATTTTTAATAATGTTGAAACAATACGATCTGAAAATAAAATTACGATTCACTTTTCTCTTACAATAGTAATATAAAACTATTATAATAATAATATGAAAATAATAATATACAAATATTTTAAAGGGTCTTTGACAATAGAAACAAGAAATTAGTAATTAGCAAGTACATGCTAATTACGAATATGAATTAAACATGAAAAGTAAAATTCCGATTCGTTTGACAATGTGCAAAGTTTTTTTATCAAAGTTATTTATTTTTAATGCCCCCCCCCCCCCTCTCTCTCGCGCGTGCGATGTTCTGTTTAACAGAGATAAGTGTTAAGGCATTTGCGATGTCTGTAATAAACGATGTCTTTTTTTACGATATCGCAAACTTGTGGGGAAATTGCGCTTTTCATAAAAAAAAAGGAAGGAGAAGCGTTGAAAGATGGCATATCCGGAGCGAGGTGCGGTAGAATACAGGACGAAGAAGATGCAGCGGGCATATAAACCGGATGTCCCGGGCTTCCACGGGCAGCGTAATATCGTAAAGCCGATTTCGCTGTCCGGATAGGGAAAAGGGCGGCGGTGGCGGCGGCGGCGGCGGCGGCGGTAGAACGGTAAAGCCCTTCCACATGCGCGTGTTTGCTCATGCGGATGTGTAAGTGGAATAAATTTCGCGGCAACAATTCGACGACGATCCCGCTCCAATCGGCAGATACGCGGGAGAGGATCCTTCACCGGTTGTGCGACGGTCCCCGGGACCCAAACGACGATCCCCCGCTTTATCGGGATCTCGGCCGGCTGATGGATTCGGCCCCATTCTGCTGTCGCGTTCTGCCCCAAATCTATTCCGTTTTATTGCCCTTCTGATACATAAATTTTTATTCAATTTGATTTGCCGCCATTGCTATGGTAATAGCACGGAAAGGGGTGCGCGCACAACTTCGCTTTCCCTCCAAATCTCTCTTTCTCTCTCCCCCTCTCGCCCTTCTCTCCCTCTTTCTTACTTGTTCTCCTTTTCTATCCTCGTCGTCGTTTCCTCGACCAACTTCCACTCTGTTCTCCTTCTTCGCGATCAGCGATTACTCGAAAAGGACATTTCGCGGCTTTCGCTCATTCTAAATGCACCATTATGGCTCAGTCGGCGACCCTCCTGAAAAACGATGTTATGTTATGCGCATTAAGTGCTTTCAGATTTATTAAGCGAGACTTTCGCGAATCGTTTTCCTTTTAACCCTCTTCCAGCTTTGATACTTGCGATAGAAAAATTTATAAAAATGTAACTTTTGTTATAACATATGCATTAAGAAATGTGCACTTTATACTTATCAGATAATCTTATTAGATATACTCATGCGCGATTTTACTCTCCCGTAAGTCTTCCCTCACCTCTGTTTTCCCGTGCGTAATTATCGAAGCTACACATAGTTCTTTCATCGTAAACTTCTTGAATTTCCTACGATCACTTCTCCGATAATGACCACGTCGTGGGAAAATATTTGATTTGAATTATAATGAATTACTTGAATGAATTTGAATGAGTTTGAATTATCGCGCAGGCAGAAAGACTGAAGGGAAGATCCTTTTTTAAACTCTCTTTAATTAATTTAACTCATTTTATTGCTTTGTACTGCAAGATATTCACGAAATTTACTAGCTTTTTCCCCGAGAAAATCTAATTAACATTTTACCGCTGAATTAACACTTCCTTCTGGGAAGTTATACATACAAATAGGAAATATAGATGAAGGTCCTCTATTATGCGATAGGCTTCTAATATGAGACAGCAGGTTTTCAGCACTCAAATTCAATCACAAATCTTTTTTCGCAACGATTACACGATCTAACAGTCAATTTTCCACCAAACGGATTTCGCTCCGAGGGCAATAAATTTAAATCAACTGACGATGCCTACACTGAAAAATAACTCTGGTTGCATTAATTAGAAATCTGGTAGATTCCACCAGTCGTCTGTTAAAATGTGGACGAATCAGAATTTCTTTAGGATTTACTAGATGTATAGTAAAGTCTATCGAACTTCTGATTATGAAATATCGAGTCCTATCGTGCTAACTAGAAATTCTGTTTGGTTTAACCAAAATACGTTCTATCATACGTGTCTCGTTGATGCAATCAAAGCATTTTCTCAGTGTATTAATTTACCAGAAACCCCGCTATCCTTGGTCAATACGTCATTACAACAGCCTTTCAATCGTTCTACTAACAATTATTACTAGTGGAGCCTTTGCAAGACTCGTAGGACGGGACTCATCGGAAGGCAAGACGCGTAAGAGAGAACGTTTCTCGTGCATCTTAAAAAACGGGACGCGTTTTCCCGGCTGATCGAGGCGTAAAGAGTCGAGGAATCTCGCGGAAGATCGAGTTTGGATCGGTGCCCATGAAAAATCCGCCGCCGATCGTCGTCGCCGGGAAATTCCGGGGTCCTTCGATTTTCACCGCGCGAAGCCGCGCCGGGGTGTCGGGGTGTTTATCGGGTCGCTGCTGCCGGATTTTCGGTATGCGGTGCACGAAGAACGACCCATCCCTGGCCAGCCCGGGCTCCTACGTCGCCCCGCGGCCCTGACGCGCAGCACGTGACCCGTGGAGCCCCCGGAAGGGCCGTAGACAGGGTGGCGAACGGCGGAGGGTAGTCGGAGGCGCGAGGGAGGCTGCACGGAGCGGCACGTGACACACATATTGCCTACCTTTCGGGAATCTCGAGCCAAAAGGCTTTTCTCCGGCGCTGTTGCCGCGCGAGACGTAGTATGATAGAAAAACTAATCTTCCAGATTAAATCTCTAATTCGCGCCCGCGGTTTTCTCGCAAAGATCACGACGGCCGATAGCGACGATAGAGCCCGAGGCGTTTGTGAGACGGCACGTCTTTTATCTCGCAGTCACCATGAATCAGTCAGCTTATTTTCACCGCGATCGGAGGAAAGGAGAGAAAGAAAATGGAATAAAATGGAATAAGTATATTATACTTGAAATATTGTTTAAGAAATTAAATGCCAGATACAAAGGTACCAAGTACAAAGGAATGTCCACTTATTCTACTGATACTCTGTCAGTCTCTCGATGCTCGCACAGATTGTTTCCTTGAAATCCATTTATTCTATTACACACTTTTTAATTATGAGCTATTGCAATTATGAGAGAATTATTTGGCTCTTCTGAAAAAATAACCGAATAGCCTAAATAATGAAATATATAACAAGAAAATAGTCCAAAAATGAACGGTGATTAAATAGATACTGAATCGTTAAAGATACTGGTGAACCGAATCTGCAAAACGACGAATTTGCGAGACGAATGTCGATGATACAGAGCGACGGACGTGCGATAATTCGTCAGAGACGAGAAATATCGGATGGTAAGAGCGTAATTGAATTTGTTCGTTCGACGATTCTACTTTTTCCGCGGTGCGTCGACGGAAACTTGTTTTCCGATTAATCAACGTGTCACGGTGTATCTTTCCGCGGTTGCCTTACGTCCTCGCGCCTTCGAGTTACGTGGCCGCCAACTTTATTCCATTAATATCGGCCGCGGCTGTTGACGCGCGGCTTTTTAGCACATCCGAAACTTTGCGCAAAATAATTATTCTCGCGTAGCTTTAACGCGTTGTAAAACATCTCGACTCGGTGTTCTAATTAAAAAAAAAAAACCTGCCAAAAAGCCATTTGATAATAACATTTTCACCTTTCGCCCTCTTTACCAGAAACATCATTTTTGTTTGACCGCATATCATAAAAATTCCAACGTCACAGAAATGTTGGATCATACCATAAATAATACAGTTTTTTTTAGAAGCAAATACATTCTTGAAATGAGAGAACAAATTTAACCTTTTAATTTTAATCCAAGATATATTTCCCATCGCTACACCGAAAAAAACAACATTTTCGCTACCGTAGCTAATCGTGGTTTGCTAAAAATAATTTCTAAACCACAGCAAACGGTTTGCTGTCGCAACTAAATATTAGCTGTCCACATTTTACAACTAATTTAGGCGCCACGTGCACTTCTCAGCTACATTTTTCTTTCCGTGCACTAACATCTTTTTCCTATCTTAGTCTTATTAAAATTTGAATCCTTTAGCGATAGAAATCTTTCGGTTTCAAGAAAACCGAAATCAAGAATAAACAATCGAGCTCCCTTTTATACCGCATTATTTATAGGATATAAATCAATATTTATGAGTGTTAAAAATTAAATTGAGTATTAAAATTAAATTAATTAATTAAATTATTCTGAGTATTAATAATTAAAAGACATAATTTAGTGAATTTTAGTTAATCATCTTTATAAAGGCATGGTAATCGGTAATCGGAGCTCGAACGTAGAATGACATTCAACGAGGATTGCATGGCCAGACGCCAAAGCGCCTTAGCGCTCGGCAACGTTCCCTACATTTCTGAAACGCATCTCGTCATGTTGCTTAAGTTAGGAGCCGCTGAACGGAGATTCCGCGAGTAGATATATACTTATATTTTGTTACGCGTTTAATGCAAATTACTAGCTGCCGGCTGATTATTCGGCATGGCACGGTTCTCTTCGGCCGTAACTATTGCTGATTACAGAACCCGCGATCTAACATTTCAGTCTCGTGATAACGACGATAATGGAGAAATTTAGCTGCTGCGAGGCGCAAATGAACCAAGTTCGTAATTTATGAAGAAATAATGGACGAATGACGTGAACGTAATAATTTGTCGTGTAATGAACAAAGGCTGCGAGATATTGTTTGAAGGCATTGGAAAATTACCGCGGGTAGTAATACCGTTCTACATCCTTATTAAAATCGTATATCAAAGGTAGGAATAAAAATTGCCGGTAAAGGTAGAAGATACGAGATAAGATTCGTTATTAAAGTACGGAATATAAAGTGAATCATGCAGATTGCGGACCCCTTGCGCTCTGCAACACGCGCTTCATGTCGCAGCCGCGGAAAACAATTGAGAGAAGTAACGGCCCCGCGAAGAATAGCTCGGCTAAAATGAAATCGTCTTCGATATCATTTAGGATGATTAGGTCGGTTCTCGGGACGGCCGATCGGGGCCGGAAGCGTGTTATCAAGCGAGTTTACGGATTAAATATTGAGGGCCAGAGATTTGACGGGCCATAATTTAATCCTTCTTGTAATGTTGTATTCTATTAACGGCGGGCGAGAATCGATGTACAAACCGGGGATGAATTTTCCGCGCAATTTACACGGGAATATGAAATATGCATCTTTAATTCTCCCGCATCTCCCCCTCCCGCTTCCTCTATCATTCTATGATTAAAATATCGAAGCGTATGGGTCTTACTGCTTCCCCACGGACAAAATGATTTTCCGAGCTTCAACCGAGCTTAAGCGCACTAGATGCATTCGCATAAGCGTAATATTATTTCTGCACAAACTTAGTTATTTCCTTGCAAAAACATTTGAACGTAATTTATACCTCAGTCAGCGAGAGAGATCTCTTTTCTCATGTCGCTCTTATTTGAATTTTAAAAAGATTTAGGTCATATACGCGGGCGGAAAAAGCTTGCGCATGTAAGTTGCGCATTAAATCCTTGGTGAAAAAATTGTTGAAAATGTATCTTGGAAAAGCGGCGGCGGCAGCGGCGACGGACGCTTTTAGATCTTCGAAACGTTGCCGTGAAATTTCTGCGCTTCGAATTAAATCCTCGGCTGAAAATTAAAGCTTTTACCTCGTCGAGGTTGCGCTTTAATATCGCGAAACATCGCGCGAAATAGCTAGTTTACGTCGGCCCGTTAAAGGGACTAATTGCGCGCGCGAATGTACAAAAGTTCTTTAATTAAGCGGGACCACTGTTGCGGCAAGTCATTATCGCGATATTAGTAAAAAATTCGAGGACTCTAACTTGCTTTACGCGCAAAGCACCGGCGGAAGAGTATTATACCGTTATACAGGATTTAATGCGAGGTGCTCGTTGTCAGCCGGGTATTTCGAGAGGTTTTCCAGGCTGCAATTTTGTACCGTATTAAGCCCGGAGAAGCGACCGCTGCGAACGATACCTCAAGCAGAACTCGCGTCAAAATTGAGACTCGTGTTCTGAATTTAAATCGGCAAATCCGACGTATCGATGTCAGCTTCGATAAATCACTGAAATCGACAGTACGAGCAGATAAATCCCGGTATCCCAGCTAATTGTCGTTGAACAAAGCTCGCGGTAGATCACAATAAAACAAATTGCGCTCGGACGAAATAAACTCACCGCCCGCTAGTAAAAATTGCACCGCGCGCGGACAAACTCCGTCCCGCCGCTTCTCGTCCTGTGAAAAGGATAGATGAAACGGAGAACGATCCGCGCCGCTATTTGTTATCGGATGCATCGATTACGAAGGCCGGGCGTGATAAAATATGGGTCGCGGCCGAGGACTGCGAGCGAGGGTGGGAATATAAGATTCATACGGGCCACCGTCATTGATCCTTATGCGTCGTTATAATTCATCGAGAGACGTTTCGGAGTGAGATATTGCCGCGGCGAGTAAAAACTTGCGGGAGGAAAACAGGCAGCGGTAATAACGGCGGTAGAAAGTGTTTATCGCTGTTCTAGAATAGGCCTCGGAAGAATGAGAGAGGATAAGCAATGAAAATTTTAATAACGTATCTTAAGAGTGGCTGTAACACCGGCAATCCACAGCCATTAATCTTCGCGTAGCGTTAGATAGGCAATTCGGCATAAATATTGATAATGTATTGGATGCGTAAGATCGAGCAACTTATTTTCGGGAACGTCGAACGAATCGAATATGTGAGATACCCGAGTCGAATATTTTGGCCTCGGTTTAGCCTCGAATAATTTTTTAATCGTGAGCAATGGGTCGAACTAAGGTCTTTGTGTCGGGGAAAATAGAGGAGGGTCTCATTTTATGAGATAGGCTCCTAATATGAGACGGCGGAGTTTCTGCTAAATTAACAGGCATCTGTTGGTTCCGCCGTGAATTGCCCTTGGAGCGAGATCTGTCTAGTGGAAAATTGATTGTGGATCGTGTGAATCGTTGCGAAAAAAAAAGATCTGTGATTGAATTTAGGCGTTGAAAACCTACTATCTCACATTGGAATCCTATCTCATAATAGAGGACTTTCCTCTAGATTGAATTTTCGACCTCAGATAGGTCCGAAAAGAGTCGCTATTTCCCTTTTAGCAGTAAAGAGGCCAATGCAAGTGTAATCAGAGGTTCGGTAGATCCCCTTCGGCCCAAGAGTTTTCAAAGAGGGCGAAATATTTTATTACATTCTCTTTGAGGGTTAGAACGAGGTCAAACACAATTTTTTTTGCTCTAATCTAGGCCTCAAAGTGGAGTTTCTAACCGACTCCGAGGTCCAAATGAAGACAGAATAGAATAATCGAGGCCCATTTCGGGACCAAACACTCGACTCGGGTAGCGATATTGGATCCCGAAAGGAAGCTGCACCGTTGCGGAAGAGACGTCAATAACTATGGCGATACAAATCTTACAATAATTTACAATGCGATTAATAAAAGACGTGATGAGATAACGTAGATAAAGGAAGACGCGCGAGAGGAATTCCGGCGATTACCAGAGACGGACGGGATCGTCTTCTCTCTTTCCTACGAAGGGGGAGACGGTGGGGTTGGATCCCGGGCCCGGGCCAAGACAATTCAATAAACTCGGCGGAGTGTGGATTTTTCTGATTAGCCGGCGAAGTTGGATGGGTGGCCGTGCGTGATCGTCCTGCCGAAACGTCGGCGGCCGCCGCAAGAAGGGCCGCGTTTACTTTAAAAGTTGAAACGCGCGCTCCTCGAGCCGCTCGGCTATTCGTGTCATGCCCGGAGAAGTGCACTCAACGCCTCCGACCCGGAGGGCCGAGTTTCAATCGGTGTCGAAGCGCCGCTTCGTGAGCCACTTGCAGTCTTCGCCGTCGCGGCACCGTCGAACGTTCTGTCGAACGATTTAATTGCGACATCGCCACCTCGCGTTGGAAATCACGGTGTCATCGTCAAGTCGTAATCACAGCCCGTGACGCGGAGCAGTTACAGAAAAGTTGATGGAACTTTTGTTCTATATGTGTAAAGGATTTTTCACCCGTCAAATTACGAAGGTTGCACCAACGTCGCTTAACTTTAACCTTAGCTTTAATTCACTCTTTGTCTCTTTCCGAGGGAAACGGAAAGAGACGAAGACTGAATTAAGTTAAAGTTAAAATTCCGTGGCGTTGGTGCAACCGGACCTTAAACTCGTAATATTACTGAGAGTAGTTATGAGAGGGAATATTTACTCAAAACAATGATCTCGCAACTGCACCCTCAGAAAGAATTTCTGTTACCGAGACAAAAAATATTCCTGACGCATTTATATTTCTCACAACCTCATTTGGTACAAAAGTAAGACAGTATCAAAATAAAATCAATAATTCTTATTTTCATCTATCAAATTAAAAAAGAGTAACTTACAAAGATCGTTCTGGCTATGGTATCGGAATTCATTTTTATCCAATGCAAATGATTAATATTTAGTCACGAAACCTAAACTTTCCAGAAGTTGTTACCAGAGTGTTGCTGCTAAAATTGTTGTAGGCCACAAACAATTTTCCAAAGGTCTGTGGCCACGATGCTAGAACTCGGTCCACGTTCTAGTTTCGAGATATGTGTGGCCAATCAACTTGCAGCTGTTCCGTAAAGGCTGCAAGTTGATTGGCCACACATATCTCGAAACTAGAACGCGAACCGAGTCCTAGCATCGTGGCCACGAGCCTTAACAGATACGCAAAATAGCGGTAGATTTTTATTGCCACACTTAGAAACCCTACCTGCGTTAGTAAGATACTTTTTTGCGTGATACCGTCACCCGTTTTTGGAACCAATCTATCGGCATTCAGTGTTAGGAAATATGCGGGACCACGGCTCCCTCAACGAGTAATCAGGGTGTCTTTCCGGCCGCGCCTCGAGATGGCAAGATATATCGAAGAATCAAGGCATAGCTGGAGAGAGGACCGGGGTGGTGGGTTTGAGAGTTAGGCGGCGGCTCGGCTCCAAGAAACTAGGAGAGCTGACGTTTCGCTTACGTGCAGAAACTGGCAAGCGCGTGGATATATTCTCTCGTCTAAATGGATTTATCGAGCGGGAGCATCGAGAGCCCCCATTGAAAACGACGAAAATTGGACGGACGTACGCGAAAAAAAAGGGGGCGGGAGGAGGACGAGAGGGATGGGGCTCGAGATGCACTCGCGATGCGCGCGACGTGCATCTCGAGTCTTGCCGCCGCGCTCGCGACGGTTTTTCCGGGGCGCGCGCGCGAGATAGTCGGCGAGAAAACGCGTTCCGTGACTCAATCTGGAGATCGTCCATCCGTTGACTTTGACAAACGAACGCGGCGCGGGCGATTCTACCCGTGGAAAAGCTCCATCTGCCCCCGGGACAGCCCCGAAATTCGCGTGGGCGACCCGACATTAGGTCAGCCCGCGATGCTTGAGCAAAACGCTACGCGGACAGAAATCTTTCATAAATTTATCCTGAAAATCGTGTAATCGCGGGACAACACGGCATTTCAGAGAATTTTATGAGAGTTTTTTTGAAACTTCACCATTACATTTTGCTGTATAGCAAAATTTAAGAAAACTGTATATCATACAGTTGTTCAAAATTCCATGTTGCCCCACGGTTACATGATTTTCAGGGTAAATTTTAAGAGGAAATTCTCTCCGTGTAACGTTCACATATTTGCTCATCCCGACAGAAGAACGTTTGGAAAATAAAAATCTATATTCTTGAAAAATACAATTTATTTGAGGTATTTTAGATTTGTTATTTCAGGTACAAGTAATTTTATTTTGTACCTAGGCTTTCAGCACGTAGGCATTGTAACAACTTCCGTTGGCGCCTCACCTTTTGCTTGCGGTCTCTCAATATTACTTTCTCGTATCTAATTTGGCAGCGTGGAGGTTTTCTCTGGGATTTGATGGCAGTTAAATAAATTTCTTCCATAGTTAATTAGCCGGTCGCCAGGATTTATTAAATTAAGGCCCGTCATTTTGACCTGTCGGTCTATACGAAAATTTTAGAAGATTACGGTAACGTTACATCGCTTTTAAGCAGGGGACAAATAAGTAAAGCAATGCGTCAGGCAAACGATAGATAAACATATATAACTGTCGAACGGTTTTCTACAACAGCAATAAATTAAATTTAAAAAATTGCGAAATAGAATGCAGAGATATGGAACGTGGCTTGATAAATATTTTTTACGCGATTATGTATCTGCTGTTATTTTACAGCAATCGTATTTAATTCGAGATCTTATCACACGCGGCAAGCGCTCGGTGTGAAAAATTGTTAAAACAGTATTTAAGATTTTCAGTCGAATTGCTTCTAGGAATCGAAGCATTCTCGCGAGTCCTCTGATAACTTTATCCAAACAAGAATTGCGACTTTGTTAGATTCATGTCTTTGCGATTATGCATGTACTTACAATTAGATGTACGAGCGGCTTGGAGGATCTTGTAAATGGCCACTCGAGCCGAGGACAGGGAAGAGAGAGAGATAGAGAGAAGAGGAGAGAGGGTTGTTCACCGAATGAAACATGTCGATATCGAAATTCGGTTAACTACCAGTGTTCGCAGCCGCAACGACGGACGGCGACCACTGACAAGACAGGAACGCCGGCAATTAATGGGAGGTGGGACTTAATTAGTACAATCTCAACGGCGTCCACCTACCCGCGTCCTTTCTCGTTGTGTCCCTAAATACCGCCTGTTACGGGACATTCTCGTGGGGATAAGGTAATGTTCTCTCGGAAACCCGACTAAACGTGACCCTAACGAAGCCACATACTGAAACCTATGGCCATTCGAGAGATAATATCTCGCAATTAGATTTCCGTCTGGAAAAGTACACCTTTTTCATACGATAAACAGGGTCTTCCGGCATCTCCCTCGTCTATCGTTTCTTCGGCCGAGATTCGGCCGATTCGAATCGGCCAAAATTTCGCGCGTTATACTTGAAACCTGCAAATAGACAATACGCAACGCACGGCAATACAACTTACCGTGAATTGCAACTGTTTTTCTTTTATCCCCCCCACTTAGCTGATCTATACATTTACATAGACCAGCAATAACCTACTTTGATGACATTATATTTTTTAAATCCTGCCTTGAATCTTTAATTCTAAAAATTGACTTTAGCTCCTACTTAAAAGGACCTGCTTTAATGCTAAATCGGCAAAAGTAGAAATTTCCGACACTATTTTAAATTTTGTACTTGCAGTTCGACCTCTTTTACTGTCTTCGGTCCTACTATACATATAATAGAATTAAAGGTTCAACATAGGACCAGAATTTCGACTCGGGTCGTTAGTTTAAGTTTTATTAAACTCTTGATAACTTGCACGATATATACGATCTTCTTTTTAACGACGGCATAATTACCAGAAGCGGGAACGCGGTGTTTTTGAAGGCAGCAGGCGCGGTAACTTACATTTCTCCGCCGCAATGGAGATCTCGGGGATTAAAATGACAGAGAACAAGGGACGTTACGAGTCCCGTCGCCTTCGCGCGCGCTGCCCGCTAATTAAACCAGTTTGATAAGGTGTCGCGCACCCAGAGTCCTCCTGCAGTCCGACCGCATCGCGTGGACGCGTAACGGCCGCTATTCCAATCGTCATAAATTGTCGCGGGGAACGTGACGATCGTACCGAACAGCCAATACCCCGCGCGCGATTCTGTCATTCGAGCCTCGTAGCCGGCGCTACCGGGTGCTACGTAACCAACGTGCCCCTTCTCCCGGGACTTTTGACCACCGATTCATCTCTGCCACGCTGCGTTATCGATCCGCCGAAAAACGTGCCAAGGTTGCATTTCCAGGCACCATCCGTGATTATCGTGAGGCGTCGCGCATCTAATCCCACCTTTTAAATCCTTCCCGCCGCTGCCCGATCCTCGACGACGTCTTCGGCATGACCGGCGGGCGAACCGAAGTTCAGCGCTTCAGGGTGAAACGATCTTCCCTCGCATAATAATCGTAGAAACGATAACTTCCTAATCTACAAGCGGTTCTCCAGATTGCCAATCGACTCTGAATTAGTTAGGAAACTTGTAGACAAACGAAAGGACTGTATATGGAAAGGTTTTTTTCTTTCTCTCTCTCTTTCTCTTTCTCTCTCTGAACAAATTAGGTATTCGTTTAAACGACAGACGCGTTATTATTCGGCGGTGATTAGCATAATCAGGCGGCCCGTGTAACACGTACGGCAAATAGACAAAACGCGACGGGCGATGCCAATTAGCAGGTGCCGACGTTAATGCAAATGGCGGCATTAGCCGATAATACCGGGAGTAATATTATTATTTCACGGCAATAATATCAGCGTAATTCATTCGGCTTAATCAAGAGCATTACTGCCACGAGAAGCGCAAATCTATTTTACCGTCGATAAATTCGTGCGCACCTATGCAAACGTAATGCACTGCTACCCAGTGAACCCCGAGTCAAATTGCGGGATTGTTCGCCAAAATTCGCGAGAGGCCGAACGTTGCGCAAAGTTGTACAGAATAATCGACAACGGCGTTGTAAGAAGATTATCTGAAATGCATTTATGCAACAACACACTCTCTCTCTCTCTCTCTCTCTCTCTCTCTCTCTCTCTCTCTGAAAAAAATAATACATGTAAACTGAACAAAATTAGAGAAAAATGAAACACTTAAGAATTGAATCAGTACAAGCACGTGATCAGAAAGCAAGCACGTGATATTTTGGCCGAAATTGAGTTAACAAATTAACTCGAATAAAATTGTTCGATAGAAACTTACTTTAAAAGCACTCCCCTTGGGAACGTTTACTTTAAATGAAATTAAAGTTTTTAAAAGTAATCTTTCGAATCCAAAAGTTTACTTGAGAAATATCAGGGTAATTTTGGACACTCGAAGTAATTTCTAGACAGCCAAGCCTGTGGGCATTTCCGCTAGATGGCCGCGCGGCACAGTACTTTCTCGCGAGAAGAAATCCGCACGCGATATTGTAAATTATATCGCATACCTCTTCTCACGAAGTTTTCTTCAAAATTCTTAAAGTAAGTTTTAAGTTTACCCTAAATAAAAGTTTAAAGTGTCGAAATTTACTTTCCGTATTTCTTATTTGCCCAAGGTAAAATTTTAAGGTTGTCCAAGGTATATTTTCCCAAGGGTCTCTGTAGAATCTACTGAAAGTTTCATCTTGCTTATGAAAGAGTTTCTGTTTTTCTCAACCATATGATTTTGTCACTCATTCGACGTGCTCCTATAACCGGTTTGTTTTAACAGGACTTACGTAATAATTAAATTACTTAATAACTGGAATATTTTTTCTAACAATATTTCGTAATAGCCTCTCCTTAATAATAGAAATCTCGCGGAGTACAGCTCCTCGTGCAACAATTGATTACAATTTTCCGAAGTTTCTTATTTCCTGACGACATAATCTACGTTGGGCTGGGATGTAGGGGGGGGGTTGAATTGGCGACGAGTCTGCCCCAAAGTTACGAGGCAAATCATAACTTGCACATTCACCTAATCGCGCTAGATGGTGCGCCCGCCCGCTGATCAGAATAACGCTCGTTCTCGTGAACCATAATCGATCGCACCGCAGTCACTGACGTCACTGGCCGACCATCGTTACGACCGACACTGAATCTTTTTCCGGACACCAAAACCAGTTACCGCGCGTACGGTATTCCTACGCGAGATTGCACCTGCAGCCGAATACGTCACCGATCGCCGGTGCAACCGGGCACCGGTCGGCGGCCCGCGCACCGGAAATAGACTCTGTAACCGGAGAACTTATTTCTGGAAACATGGCCGCGGTTGTGCGTGGGTCCTATTTCGGGCTCGGAAACAGCGTCCAGCCGCATGCGTCCTCTTCCTCGCCCGCTCGCCCGTTTTCTTCCGTGTCACGCCTCCCTCGCCGCTGCAAATCAAATCGTGCGATTGAAAATCGGAGGGGAAACAAAAACGAAAATCTGACGCGGCTAATCGCTAATGCAAGAGACAGGCGTCGCGAAGAGACGAGCCGCTGGCTATCGGCTCGGGCGACAGGGATACGAAGAGACGGCGAGCTCTCCGTCATCGCGCTAAGAATGACGTAGAGCTCGTGAGGGGATAATAAAAGTGGTGACCACATGGTAGCGGCAAAGCCATAAATAGAGACCGCGGAGGACCATATGTACGCGGACTGATGCCTGAGCCGTATCGGCGTTGGTTACGCGAAAGCAATCTATTTCTGGCGGCTGGCTGCCGCCGATCCCAGAATCTGTAGCGCAGAAGAGCGCGGAGTCGCCGCGAATTTTCTCTCTTGCCACGTTCATGTACCGACTCTTTTTCACGCGACACTGGTATCCTCTCTGTCATTATCCCCTCGGTTCTTATTCTTAATATTCCTTGCACCTTCGATCGTCACGGGTCTCCCTCGTTTTCGTCAGTACCGACGACTCCGGGTATCCCTCGAGTCCCCGACGAAGGCTTCCTCCCCACGTCGACTCACCAAGACGCAGCTCCATACTTCTTTACATTCCATACGTCACATTCACTATGGGAAGTAAGGAAGCACGGAACGGTCGCCCGGTAACTACAGGCAAGCTCAGGCCATCCAAGTTCCGATCTGTTCTCGAAGAGCAAGAGCGATCTTTTCTCTCTCGCCCCAGCCCCGCCGCCGGATACGGATACACTTCTCGCGACAGTCTCGCTTCGCGGGCGCACCGCTGTTACGTAATTCATCGGGGATCCTGAAAGATCCTGGAAACGCACTCCAACGAGGAGTACCTGGGCGCGCGGTGAGCGCGCTGTACTCCCTCGTACCCGGAAGACCCTTTCGGCTCCTGGTCCCCTCTGACAGGGAAATTATTGCTCGGCGGCCGATCGCCGAGACGGTTGCCGACTTCCTCGGCGCTTCGAATCCTGCCAACCCGGGTGACCGCTTCGGACTGAATGCTGCCAAAGCCTCTAGCACGGCTCGCTTCGGAACGAGCCCTCTAAAAATGGCTGCACAGATCCCATTGGCCTCTCCTCTCGAGTGACGAGGAGCCGACACCCCCCTCGTCGCCGTCGTGTGCAGATGTAAGCTTACACTCGAGACGGCTACCGTGCGACGGCTCGGCTCGGCTCGGCTCAGCTTCTCGGCTCCCTCGCGTAGCGCCTCGCCGCGCCAAATTTGTCTTTACCCGAAAATAGTCAGTCCCACGGCTGCCACCACATGGTGCGACTATTCCTGGTCCAGACTCGAGTGATAACTTACCCAGGCCTCTCTGTCTCATTCCTCTCCTCCTCCCGCCTCTCCTTCTTGCATCGTCTTCCTCCTCTTCCTACCCTTCTTCTTCATCTTCGTATTCTTCACCGCTTTCTTCTGCTTCTGTGCCGTACAAAGGCGCGCACGTGATCTCTCGCGCCTCTTGGTAGACGCAAACCCAAAGGTGGACATTCAGGACGGAGCGGAGAGCGTCGCACGACGCAGTATTACTTTCGTAAGATTTCCCATTCGCCCCGCGAGGTCTTTGATAAAGTTAAAAATCCTCTTGAAAGATTATCAGGGTTCCATTTTGTGACTAATTTAAATTGAGAAATTCCTGCAAAAGAAGCGGTTAGTCTTATGAATTTCTCTTTGACGAAACGCCGCGCGCGTAACTCAATATTTTCACTTACCTCGCGTAATCGAAGGCACGACACGAAGAATGTTGTAAGCGACAAAAATGAGAGTCTCGAGAAAGGCCGCGTCTTAAAATGGTCCTTCATCCACCGGAGAAACATACTCCTCATTTTACAAACGCTCGCGTGCGATCTTTCACAATCTTTCGTAGCGCTCTCGCGCTAGACGTCCGCGGACTTCTTCGCCAAGAAGGTGCCTTCTTAAAGATATCGTTGCGCCAGCGGCCGCGTCGATGTTCAAACTCTTCGCCTCGTCGCCGCCGATTACGCTCGTCCGCCATTGATCAGATCGCAAATCCGACGTAACGGTATGTCGCGATATTTCGAGGGTGCGGGACATTTGGCAGCTGCCGTTGGCGCACCGGGCGGATGTCTGTATTCTGGTTGGGCCTCTTGACGCGGAAACAAAGTTGCGCCGCCGTCGGCGTTAATTCTCGAGGTGTCGCGCCGTCGATCGTTAACGCGATCGTTATCGGCAACGATCGACGTCGATGACGATGTACCCCCGCCCGCGGCCGTGGGCGCCGTTAGCGACGATGATAAATACAGTATCCGTAAACGCGCGGGGGCTGAATTACAGGATCGTACGTCTCGCGGTATTATTTATAGAAAGATATGCGCGACGATAATGGCCGCTGGCGCGCGGCCAGTGCTTCTGCGATTTTAGTATCGCACACAGCGCGGCGATTAATATCAATTTTATACCTTACGTCGTTTATGTCACCGATCGACCACGCGAGCTACCTTGCGATCGCCTGGCCGCCGGCATTATACAATCGAGTCCCCGCGTTGCAAGCGCGCGCTGCCTCCCCGTGGGCTCCGCCAGCGTAGCGCCGCGCGGAAATCAGACGGCTCTCATGAATGAGACTCGAGGCTAGCGGGATCGGGCGCAAACTTGGGTCCGCTGTTCGTGACATATCGTCCCCGTATCATCACGCATCGCGTACATCGTTGCAATTCGGCCAAGAATGCTGTTGATGATACGATACCGAAATACATCCCCGACAAACAGCATCGCCGAGCGACGCTGCGAATCCTCACGGCCCCGAAGTGGCGCGGGTCCAATTTTCGCGATGCGGGAAAACGATGTAGAAAAACAGCGATAACATTTACTTAAAAATCCTCTCGCGAATCCCACTTTGGGACCTGCTAGAGACCCTGTAATCAGAGACTGGCCATAAGAGAGTTCGTCAAATTTCTGCGAGTGAGAATTACGATCGTAACAATCGTAGAACAACGAGATAGCCTAAGTTTCTCTCTCACTCGCAGGAATTTGACGAACTCTCTTGTGGCCGGTCTCTGATTACAGGATCTCTAGGACCTACGCATGTACTCTGGGGGGGAAAAAAAAGAAACAGCCACCCACTTTGGGGCGCACAATTAGCGATCGAATTATTTGGATTGTAACACTCTAATCTTTTACGAATTTTACCCCGCGTATCTAAAAATTGCAATCAGCTATTCTATCTATATCCAAGATTTTTAAGTATAAATTGTGGGCTCTAAAATGGGTTGCTGTCTTTTTTTTCCCCAGGATAGTCGAGTGCGTCAACGCGCCGGTTTCGAGAATAATTCTCCCCCCCCCCCCCATAAGTTTAGACATTTTATCAGAAATATAAACTTACACTTGTGGGTATCAATGAACCTCTCGCTCTCTCAAGTTTTTGGAGCGAAAATACTGCCAGGGAGCGAAGGATTCGCCCTGTTGGAGCACTGAGAAAAATTTTCATAGGCTGAACCAGTTAACTTGTGTGTCCGATGGTCAATTTTTCCGAGATTAAGTTATGGATGCATCCAATGAAATTTGATTGTAAAACCGATCTCATTTTTCATCGGATGTACAACTTACATCGGACATGTCCATTTATTATGTAATTGGATTATCCGGTTATATTTGATCGGGGACATTTTTCTCGGTGGGCGAATATTTACTCCAATAGAGCGAACATTTCACCCCGTGGTATTTTCACTCGAAAAATTTTAGAGAGCGGGCGTAATTACGTTGCGTTCTCGGCGACAAATTTCTAACGGATTCTACGTGATCGGGATATAACGGAGATTAGAAAACTTGTCACCTAATCTCGCCGACACGTTACAACACATCCCGCTCCGCTGCCTAACAGTCTGCGGAGACGCACGGCGGATCCTTGCGTAGATCGAACGTCCAACTTCTCCCGCGGCATTAGCCGCCCGCGCGTCTGTCAACGGCAGACTCCTCGGTGAATTCGGAATCCATTTTTCCCGGGGAGAGAAGTTTAACGGAGCGCCCTGGCTGCATATCTCGCACGTACGATATAAACTTACGGTGTCACTTCTACCGGGCGACTTTCCGAGACGAAGAACTTGGTCGCGACGGCCGACTCTCTGGCGTCTAAAATTACTGGCAGCCGAAGACGTTGCACATCCGCGAAGTCGACGCGATCCGGTGAGCCGTGCGAAACGAGTCTACGCGCTAATACCGTCCCTATTTTTGGACGTCGTCGTCGTCGTCGTCTTCGTCGTCGTCGTCGTCGTCTTCGTCTTCGTCGTCGGCGTCGGCGTCATGAGATGACTCTCGAAGGCGCAAGAAGAAGAGCAAACGAGAAAACGTCGCCAACCTTGCATCCCGCGAATTATTCGGAACGGGCAAAGTTCACTTGAATGAACTTTATTGTAGATACATAAGCTATAATCCCGAAATTTGACAAATGAAATGATGAAGCGAAGTGCATCTTTCAATAGAAGATAAGAGTGCATTTTCTTTCCAGAAGGAAAATGTACGCGAAATTGTCTGGCGAACGTTCACAGCCGCGTCAACGTTGACGTGGCTGCGATGCCTTTGCAAATTCCGTTGAACGCGGCTGTAATTGCAAGCAATATTATTATTGTGATTTTTAAATAATGTTATTTTAATCTCGACCCGAGGGGGCAAGATGAATATTGATATCTTACACAATCTTCCGCTCCTGTTGAATAATTCATCTTCCGAGTAAAATCTTATCCCACGCGTTAGTTCCAACTTTGTCAGAATTTTAATCCAAAACTTATTAATTAACGTGTCTAACATGGGGCCGGATAAGTTGCGAAGAAAATGACGTCCGATCGAATTTATTCCGCGGGAAAATTTACTCGAATTTTCTTCTTCTTTTTTTGCCGAGGAACCACTCGACACTTGATACGCCCTCGTATCTATCGCCAGAGCAATTTAATGATTTTAGCATGCGGCACATGGCGGAGAATAATTAAAGCGAACGTCGTTTCCTTCGTTCGCCGGGGGGAGGGGGAGGGGAAGGAAGACGGGGAGCCTTCCCTTAGCGGAGGCGCCGCAGCCCCCGCCGCTCGTGTATCGGGTTACGAGTTCGTCGTTGAAAATAGCCTTTACTTGCGTACTAATGGCGAAGAGACTCGGAGTAACCCCGGCTGAGATACACCGCGCAGGTTGAAAGCCGCACTCTCTCTTCCTCCCCCTCTTTCTCTCTCACTCACTTGCTCGCTCGCACACTCTCTCTCTCTCTCTCTCACTTGCTGTCTCTCGAAAGAGAGTTTTGTCGGCTGGATCTCTCGCGCTAATGAAAGAAAACCGCGGGGGAAAACCCCGGGAAAAAGGAAGTACCGCAAGTTGCGGCCTCGCTAATTCCCGTTGATTTAGCACGGGAAAAAGATGAGATGTCACCTTGTCCCGGGGTGACGTGATCGTCGCTCGATTTTTTCGCGGTTTCGCCACGGGCTCTCGTCCGGGGAGAAATCGCATTCTGGGAGATACGCGCGAGTAATCTACATGCCGAATTCGATACGTCCTCTTTCTCCTACGTCAGAAAGATGATGCACACGCGTACCCGGACTCTCCGCCCCCCCCCTCTTCTCTTCCATCCCTCGAGTACGTACGCCCTTCGCTGTCTTTCTCCCCGCAATCTCTCTCGTTGCAATTTCATTCCCGTGGCATTGAAACAGCCGCCGGCGCTTCTTCGCGAATAGACAAGACGATGGCGATAGCGCGAGTATCTAGGAGATTCTCAATGCCGTTGGAATTCTATGCGCGGCCAAGGGGATGGTATTTACTTACATCGAATCATGCGCCGAAATTACTTTTACCCCCTTTGGATACGCCACGAACGTTTCACTTGCAATCTCTCAAGCCCCCGCAAGAATCCGCTTGTTACCAGACCGAAACGCATCCAGGCGGCTCCAGAATTATTTTCGAGTGTCTAGACGTTATTTAGGAAATTCTCAGCTCCCGACATCTATGGCTGAAGAAGCTATACATACGCTGTTTGGGCACAGCTGTGCGCTTTTCAACATCCGAATCATATCTATGAAAAGCTTTTACGATTAAAAAAAACATTCAGTGATATCGGAGTAGCCTCGCGATGTTTTCATCAGAGTTTTATTCGCGACATTTTCTCTCTCTCTCTCTCTCTTTGTGACTGAGCAAATCTTCGTAGAAGACTTTCTCTTTAGAAGAATCGAGAATGAGCGAGTTATTATCATTTCAAAATGTGAAATTTAAAGTGCTAAACGTGTAAAGCGAAACGATTTTTATGCATCACAATCCTTGGACTCCCTTAGGAAATCCTCACGAAACGCTTCTCGTGAGCGAGACGAGCGTGCAATTTTTTTTTTTTTTTTTAAGAAGATTCACATTGTCACATCGAAATCTAATGCATCTCTTTCCTTGAAACCATCATTTCCACGCGACAGATATCTTAGAGCAACGACAGCTCGCGTATTCTGTTGCGGGAGTCGAAAAAGTTTCACTTTTTATTTTGTTACTCGGAGACATAAATGGGTCTCGGTTTCGATTCCGACGAAGAAAGAGCCCTTTGAAAATACTTCAGAAAATACTTTCTGGCTCACGTATATGTAGATTTTTTGGAACTTCCTGTATGCGGGAAGAAGCGGAAGCCGCGACAGGAAGTTGGCGAAACGCGAGAGAGGAAAACATAAAGGGCCCGAAGGAAGCCACTTTTCAGGCGTCTAGGAAATCCGAATAAGAAACCTAGGAGCCAGCCCCCCGGTCATGGGGGCGGAACGTGCTCGCTTTTTGTCTCGTGACAAATCTGTGTAACTTTATTCGAGAGCGTCGCAAGAGAAGTTAATGCTGTTTGTCTCGCGGTAGCTCGGGGGAACGCGCGAATTGCGCGGCCAAAAAGTTTGCGAAACACCGAAAAACAGGGTGAGCCACCCGACGTGGGCCCCGCTTTGCCACCGGAAGCGGGCCAAAGATCGACTTTCTTTATTACGTCCTCGACGATTCTTGTTTGTATTTTCTGACCCATTCATTCCCATGTTATTTTCAACCGGCGATAAAGACGTTCCAATCATTTCTTTTATAATTATCTATTACTAGTTTCAAATTTTATAATATTGCAGAAACAAAAAAAAGGGGGGATCGCTTTTCGAAGAGCCTATTTGGTGCGCTATTTTCATTCGTGAATTCACATAATAATTTTCTAGGAACCAAATGGTTAATGGGGGTTAATGGGTGAGGGGGGGGGGGGATTGATCGACTCGGCGAAATAAAGCATTCACGCCGGCGGCAACTCGCGCGAAGTTGCAGGTGTACGTACGAGCAAAAACCGGGGCGTTTACGCGGATAAACTCTCGAGTGTGCATCGTGCCGCGGAATTCGATATCGTCGGATGGAAATAAACGTTTTTTTTTTTATACGGCACTTTCGCGTTCGTTCTTTTAAAACGCGGGGACGCGATCCAGGGAGGACGGGGGGGTTCGCGTTTGTGCCGGAATGTGCGTACTCGAAAATGTTTGGCGTCGGGAACGCGGAATTAGACGGAATTACGCGGATTTTAATTACGGCGGATGCGTGATAAAATTGTAGTAAAATTTAATTTGATGTTAGGTAATTCATTGTGCGCACGCTGAGGAGGAACGGCTCCTTGTAGTAATTAATTACTCGTAGTAATTAATTACTCGCAGTAATTAATTCTTAAGTAATTGCGACGAAAACATGCCAAAATTCTTTCATATCTATAATAAAATCCGCTGCAGAGGGCCCGGCAAACGCATCCGTTCTTTTTTTTTCCTCTCATTTTCTCCTCTGCAGCCCTGGAGCCTCGCCAAAGCGCGAGAAGCCGGAAGAGTTGCTCGAACTAATGACAAGAGCGATTCAAAACACCGGATTATTATAGCCATTAAAAGCCCGATCGCAGCCTCCCTGTCGCTTTTACTTTGGGGAGACGCGGGGGAGGGGGCGCTTTGAAACTCTGCACGAGCATCCGAGGCAGCAATTTGACGATGCAGTAAAACTTCCGCGCGCACTACGAATTTAAGGCGAGCATTAACGGGCGTATTAATTAAGGACGCATTACTTCCGATATCACTGGGAAACTTTGGACATATCTATATGCGATCTCGCGGTATTTTTCCTTATCGAGAAGAGACTTCGTTTCAAGGCCCACTCAATTCGTTCGTTATTAGCGTGAATTTGGAAAAAGAAGAAGCGCATGAAATGGCTTCCTATAAACTGCGATCAAATGTAAAGCCACAATTCAAGAAAAATCTACAGTTAAGGTGTAACAATGTTTGTGCGGTGCGTCATATAATATATCCAACAAATTGAGAAGCGAGAAAGCGACCCTTACGGAAAAAACATTCAAGTTTTGAGCGTTAACACTCGACTGTTCGAATTTACTCTCAAATTTGGGCGTAAAACACCCCAGATTTAACTATTTACACCCAAATTTCAGAGTAAATTCGGACAATCGAGTGATATCACTCAAAACTTGAGTGTCTTTTCCGTAAGGGGTGGATTGAAGTCGTCGGAGTAAATTATTAGATCATCACAATGAAATAGCTTTTACGGATTACTTTGTATGGACTGTTGAAGAGGGTCGAGTTCCACGACCGAAACGTCGAACATGAATGCACCAAACAGTTTTTACTTCGACGTGAAAAATTAGCCTCTCGTTGCATCCCTCGAAAGTAGCGATAATGGCATAAATCTGAATTTTAACGTTCGCCAATGCTCAGCACGAGGTTGTCGCAAAGTTACGCGAGCCGGCACGTGTTGCATCGAAAAACTTGTAAACGCATCAATGCGCAAACCCCATGACCGAAGACACCCCGCCGTTTAAATACTTTTTCGCGTCATCATAAAAAAAACTCGCGTCCACGCGCTCATAGCTGGCGGATAAAGGACAAGTTATAAATTTGCGGGAGGAATGCGGGCCGTGATTTTGCCACCTCGCATGCCACGGCGCGGGAAAGAATTATTGCGAAACGATAAGGGACAAAAAAAGAGACTTGGATGCTCTCCCAGCTCGTATAACCGCGCGGTGACGTAAGTCTTTAACGATGGTGCGGAAAATTCTTTTGTGTCCGCAAGACGCGCTGTCACTAACGATCATCGATCGTCATCTCGGTGAGGACAACGAACCGAATTAATTAACGCTAAACCGATCATCCGGTCCCACAAGAGCGGTTTTAACGCATTGTGCTTTCGAAAGCGTTCGACGTGCGTAAACTTGTCCGTTGAGCGAGAGAGGATTGCGACGTCGCGTCGGGAATGACGACAGATTCATTGGTAATCGAGTCCGACGGGCGAAATCGCCAAGTTCGCGAGGACACGGACGCGAGAGACGTAAACAGCCTCCAGCAGACGGGATATGTTTCAGAGCCAAAATATCTCTTCCTCCGGCACCTACCTAAGGCCGAGCGACTAAAGACGGATAGACGTGTTTTCGTCGGAGGAATCGAATAAGCAAAATAAACGGGACGGAATTCATTCAGGAAAAACGCGGCGTCGCCGACGTCACCATCCGTCGTGTGCTTCATACCGGAATCATTTTCATTCCTCGTACCCTTCCGCCCTCGCGCTGCCTCTCTTTCTCACTTGGTTGACAATTTCTCACTCTCGCTTCAAGAATATTTCATTTTCCCCCCAGGGATAAATAGAATCGCTCGGTATTGGCGGTCGAAACCGCGTACGTTTGGGGAATGCAGATAATTTATGTATTATAATAAATGATTCCAATGTGATTAATGTAGATGGACGTTGTAATCAAATGTTGGCAACAAGATTGTGATTCGAGTGTCTATAAACTGTAGAGAACATTACTTATAGACATTTGAGATGCCTCGTGACATAAATAACTCATAAATTGTTAAAAGATTGAATTATATCGTGTATTAAAGTTATTCGCAATTATAATAATTGTATTACAGCATTACGGAGTAATTGCTTTTATTTTTAACAAGTGCGTACGAAGGTTTGTTCAGCGTAATATGATTTGAACATTATTGTAACAATTAATGATACATTCTGTGTTCTCTCTCTCGATTTTTTTTAGTAATAACATAGGCTGCCACGTTGCACTTTGAAAGTGAAGAGATTACGGATACAGTTTGGTAATTTTACCGAAAATGGAGAATCTCTGTTGCGAGTGCTTTTACAAGAGGACAGAAAATCATGATTAAAGAGATTTATTTGTTGCCAATTTATTCGCTTATTCGACCAGAAATACCATTTAAATGTAGCTACAGCTAATGGAAGTGTTTAAACTCTTTCGCAGTTTGTTAAGCTCTCTTTTTGCACCGCAAAAATTACGATTTCACGAGAATATGAGGACACCGCCGGGTGCTTGCTTTATGCAGTTAAAGAGTTTAATTACGCGTGTTTTCGACGCGAATCACGAAATTCGGATAAAGATTAATTTCGATCGTAATTATGTACAAAGAAAATAAAGCTAATAGCGGTAATGTATTAATTTGCGCTAGGTAACGCACGATGTTAATAACGATAGTGCTAATAATAATCGCGGTGGAGTAATATAATATTCGCGCAGGTAAACAACGTTCATTAATAATTACAATGTGGAAATACTGGACGGAAAGATGATCGTAATACTTGCCGGGCTCGATGTAGCGTATAGCGGGACTTTGGCACAGAGATATAAATTAATGCGTTCCAATTAGCAAGGCGAGTGATTATGGAATTATTGCGAAAGAGTCATTCAGGAAGTGCCGAAGGTAATGCGGTAAATGAAAAAGCGCCAATGAAAGTCGGGCGATAAACGCGCGAGGCTTCTATAATTGCGCGCGAGATGTTTAGCGTTCGGCCGAGGCTTCGATTCCGCCCGACCGAGCGATGAAATTTATATATTTGGGAGTTTAATTTTCCACCTCGACAGGCATCCCCGTGCAAGTCCGCTAGAGCCCATCCGCGGGCATGGGGAATGAGCTCCCGCCGCCCTTTCCTCTCGGCCAGAATTAAAATAGCCGACGAGTGCAGCTATCACGGGTGACCTACCCCGTGGTTGCACCTGCGACTCGTCTGGCGGTGCCACCGCCGTCATATTTTATGCCGAAGTCATTTCCATCGCCGCGGAAAAGTTCCACCCGCCTCCCTTTTGCAATAACTTTTAAAGGAACTCAGAATTAATATATTTTTTTCAGGAACCGCTGGTACTTTCTCAACCGCGACCCCTCCTCCCGCCTCCTCCCCTCTCGCGTCCTCTCTCGCTCTCTCGGTTAGGTATTGAACGCATAAATTACGCGACTTCGCCGAACGCGATCGAAGTATTTTCTTCCTTTTCCTTTCGTTCGTTTCTTTTTGCGAATTTTTCCCTTTTTTTCCCCCCCGCCGCGTGGATTCTCCCCTTTGTCATGCAATGCTTTTTTTTTGGTATTGCGCTTTGTGCGCGCGATTATTGTGCGTTTTGCTCTTTCTTGCGTCAATACTGTATCTACCAGTTCATCGTTATACTTAATGCAGGGCTTCTCGTAGCTCGTGAACCGCGATCTACTCGCTGCATAATATATTTGTACAAGCTTGTTTACACGTCGTCGCAGTTGCACTCCGCATGTTACTCGCTGCAGCGAGAGCGCGCCCAACACAAAATTACACACTTTAAAATCACTTCAACTTATGTAATGCTCTAATTCTATTATTTGTATCGTCGCATATGCAGAATTCGTTTCCAGAATTGATGCGGGCAAATGTGCAAATGCAATTGATATTACACAATCATAGTGACTAGCAATTAGTAAATTATATTGCGATTCGAATGGATTCATCATTAATAGTATATTGATAAATTAATTAATTAATTAATTCGTTATTAATCACTATTAGTAATTATTTTATCGTGGAACGTGTACGGTGAAGGGCATTCGTTTCGTGCGGGCCAATCGGTCGTTGTCGTTTTCGTTTCTTACGTCGCGCCGCTCTTTTCACCTCCCCAGCTCCTCGCCCGGCATTTTTGTTCTTCGGTCGCAACTCCGTCCATCCGGGCACCAACCGTCCATCCGGGTACGTTCCAACCCTGTGACGTCCAAACTTCATGGATAGAATTAGTTGGTAGTTGTGATTTAGTTTTGGTTCGATTACCTGCCTTCTCGGTGCTCGAAAGCCCCCCGTTTCAACCCCCGCGGGGTCCGCCGACTAATCCTTTCATAGGTACGTTCCTCCGAGAATTTCAATTTTCATCACGGCGGCGGCTGCGAGATTTCGTTAACCCCTAGCCCTTCCAAGATAAGCCATTTCACATATACAAATTTAGCTGATAGGTAGATAACGGCTTCCACACGTAACATCTTCCTCTCGGTGGAAAAGAAGTGGTTTATGATTAACGCTCAAAAAAATGTTAAGCTAAATTTACGCTTCAATTTACACAACCTTTTTTTTTGTCAAATCCCTTTGTCACGAGAATTGCAACGTTGTGTATTAAAGTAGTAATGGCGCTAAGAATAAGAAACTGGGCAAAGTTGCAATCTAACAATAAGACGCAAGTCAAACGTAAACACGTAAGAAAGGCGCGTAAATTCTGACGTTCGTTTCTCTTAACTCTTCGCGGAGACTTTACCGGGACATCCCGGTGAAAGAATCGGAAATGCCCGCGTTCGAAGGAACAACGCGTCACGAAGTGGCAGCCGCGGCAACGAGGCCGGGGAAAAATACGAGGAAAAGCGTTCTCCAGCGAGGGGAAACGAAATTAGAAGGACGCGGAAGCATTTTGAGAAGTTCCACGCTTAATCCGGCTCTAACTTCCGGTATTCGGTACTCACGGCAAATTCCAATTTTCGTCGGACACTTTGCCGATGGAAGTTTCGCGAGACGACGGGCGCGGATGGGAAGAAACTCGGGGGGGAAAAAGAGAGAGAGAGAGAGATTTCGATTTTTCTCCCGTGAGTTTCCTTGGTTTTAATCCCGCCGCGTAAGGGGAGAAGTAAAGCGAAAAGAATGAAAAAAGAAAAGGAAGCGAGAA
Source organism: Vollenhovia emeryi (assembly GCF_000949405.1). Lineage (NCBI taxonomy): Eukaryota > Metazoa > Arthropoda > Insecta > Hymenoptera > Formicidae > Vollenhovia > Vollenhovia emeryi. The sequence goes on from NW_011967220.1 coordinate 666,092, forward strand.
CGTGACGGGTCGAAGGACACGAGGGGCGACGATACGATATCGGGGGCACCGGGCTCTTTCGCTGGGTGCGCCAGCTCCGATGGAGGCGCCCGGAAATTGCGTCACGGTAGCGACCGACGTTCCTCATGGTTTTTGCATATTAGAGCACGTCCATCCTCTCTCCCCGCGACATCGTGCCGTCACCCACGAACGGACATCGCCGATTCGCGCCGGCGCCCGTGCGCTCCTTCCCGATTCACCGATTCACCGAATCGGCCGAATTCGCCGAATTCGCCGAATCTAAACTTGGAGAACCCCGACGCGGAGGCTGTCCCTGAAAGCTTATATAACCGCGCGATGATTGGCGTCTGTTGAATCTCGGGATAATTTACCCTTAGAGCTCGACGAGTCTCTTCGCGGCCTTTCGTTGCACTCGGAAAAAAGATTTAGTTAGTTTAAACCACAGACTTCTTTATATTATGCTAGACCGCTAACTCCTAGTAAATTTGTATAGCAGATGTGAAGCCGCTTGTTTTGCACTTCCTGCACTTTTTAGCGGCAGCCATCTTTACTGTGGGCAAGAAATTTATTTACACGGTCCCAAGGAAAAATGAAAAGTCCAGGTGACGTCAATTTGATGTCATATTGACCAAAATATGACATCAAATTGACATCATCTTGACTTTTCATTTTCCTTGGGGTGTCTGGAAACGGACTTCTATACTAAACATAACAAAGTGGTATGTTTAATATATAGAAGTCTGTGAGTGATATTAAGTGGTATCAAGTGAAGACAATAAATGCAATTATCGATAGGATAATTTAGCCCCTCAAGTGAATGTTGTATTAGTGCAATGTTCCTGTAGGTTGGCGGTCTAGTATAACGTATAGAAGTCTGTGAGTTAAACAAATGAAATATTCCGTAAATAACACGATATAAAAGGGCGCTTGATTTACTCTTCGGTTGAAAACCGAAAGGCTTTCATCGCCAGAAAGTTGAAAATTTAATATTAAAACAGGAAGAAGTTGCGGATAATAATGGAAAATGTATTTTGGATTTAAATTAAAGTGTCAGCTTTTTTTTCATCTCATTTCAAAAGTATCTCTGGAAAACCGCATTAACTCACGCGCTGACCCAGTTGGTTGCGGGGAAGCGAATTCAGAAAAGGTAAAAAGAGCGCGAATTTTCATTGTTTATTATTTCCTTTTTCTCCGGCGAGGGGAAGAATCCGCTGTCGAAAAGCAGAAGCTAATTTATCTCACGCACGATCGACGGGCGGAAGGGCGCGTCGCGAAAATTGCACCTCCGTTTATCGCGCGAAGTTTGATCGAGTCGGATGTCGCGCGCGCGAATGACTGAAAGAAAATCCGCATACTTCGGGACCGTCGGCTGGGAGAGGAGGGTGCAGTGCCGCCGTCGGGGCGGGCAAACGAAAGGGAAGATAAATGGAATTCCGGCGGAATTCCGCGAGGCTGCGGCGGATAAATGTTTCAGGGACTGGAGGCCCTTGCGGTTTCTCAGTAATCCGTCGGTGAATGCCGCGGGAAGGCACTCGCCGAAAGATCGCAGCTTCCGATTTTATCTTGGCGCCGAATGAACGCGAACGATTATCGCGATCGGAGGTGCGATCGGTCGAGAGAATCGCACTTCCGTTACGTACTTCAGTCGCTTGCGGTAAAATATTTTAATCGTATTCCTATACATCTGCAAGTCAGGAGGGAAATACTTTTTTAATTCTCAACGAGAATGTGCGGAAAATCTACACTGAGGAAACAAATTTTCGCAACCGCAGCTAATCGTGGCTTCCTAAAAATATTTTTCTGCCGAAACTGTAAATTTCTAAACCACAGCGAACGGTTTGCTGCCGCACCCAATAGGCACAGTAGCAGGATATTTAGCTGGCACAACTAAATATTAGCTATCCATAGTTTACAAATGAAACTCAGTTGCTACGTGCAGTTTCTAGCTGCGGCAGCTACACTTTTTCCGCGTATCAGAAACTCACGGTCAACTACGGAGGGCTCAAGTATAGTGTGACAAACACGTAGTAACGAAAAGTACAAGAAGCAATATTAATTGGAAGGCGGATGGGGCTAGTAAAAGGACTGGAGCAAGAGTGATTCTCCTCGTTTATGGAGAAGCTTGGAAAAATCTAATAGCGTGATTGATTGAGATCTAATATAAGAGATATATAACGCAATATAAACTGAAATCTAATAATCCTAATATACATATTCCATAACGAAATGAAAAGTACGTGCACGTCTTTCGGGGATAAATTCAAGACGAAAACGGGAGGATGACAGCTTTCGCGAGTAAAACGTGCAGAACGTGCAGCTTTATTTATGCGAGCGAAACTGCGCTTTATCCTCCTTTTTTTTTATTCGGCGTTTCTAGCGCAACGCGTTACTAGATTCCAGTCTACCATCTCCTACATTCGATTTCCTTTTTAGTTACTGATATCTATCGATAGAACGTACTTGACCAATGACATTGCATTCTCGTGGGTCCGCTATTAGTCCGCTGGTAATTCCCTTCCCCTCCTTCCCTCCTTTCGGACGCGAAACAATTCCGCGCCTCGACAATGACAAACCGAGCGGAATTATTTCCCCGCCGCGGCTCGCTCGACTCACTGTGGCCGTTCTCGAGATTATCCTCTCTCTTTCTATTTCTCTCTCCCTCTCGCTCTCTCTCTCTCTCTCTTTCTGCATTCGGCCTCAAAATCCTCTCGATAACACTCGCGACGGACGGACGGAGGAATCGCAGCTGCGAGAATTCACGACGACGACGACGACGACGGCGGCGACGGCGGATACCGAAATAATCGCGAGTACGCGCTATATTTAGCGAAAGCGCGGTTGCGCGCGCGAACGGATTCCGCGTGCGATCTCACGGCGCGCGCGTTTCGCTCATCCCGACTGATCGGTGGCGACGAGGAATCACGCGGAACGGTATCGATCATCGGCGGTATCGATCCGACGACGACGATGACAATGAGGAAAACGTCCGGTCTCTTTTTCTCCTCCTCCTCCTCCTCCTCCTCCCCCCCCCCCCGTCGGGGTCAACCGCGCTCTCGCGCCCTCGTCATTTTGCACACGCTCGTGTCAATTATATTTAGCGTTTCGCCGCGCGATCTCTCACTGACTCACTGCGGAACACGGGAGACGCGGCGCGAGGGCCCTCGGTGTCGGACGTTCGCGGGGCCGTGTATCGCGGGAGGAACAGAGGCACGCGTGTGTTTCGCCGTCGGGGCCCCCGTCCCCGTGGCGCATCGGGTTCTCGGTAGACTCCGGCCGACCGCGATGATGCCACGGCCGTGTCGCTGACTCACTAAATGCCCGATATATGCGTGCGCGAATCGCGCGAGCCCGACCCTCCGAGGCGAGCGAGCGAGCGAGCGAGCGAGCGCGATCGACAATTTTACGTGTACAGTGACGGACAGAATGGTTGCGACACTTTTGTAATGAGTTTAGGAACGCGCGTTCAGGCTTATCTTAACCATTCTATCCGTCACTGTACACCGATGGATAGAATAATTGCGACTGTACAGCGATGGACAGAATGATTGCGACTGTACAGCGATGGACAGAATGATTGCAACTGCACAGCGGTGGACAGAATGGTTGCGACACTTTTGTAATGAGTTTAGGAACGTACAGACTCAGGCTTATCGTAACCATTCTGTCCATTACTGTACAGCGATGGACAGAATGATTGCGACTGTACAGCGATGGACAGAATGATTGCAACTGCACAGCGGTGGACAGAATGGTTGCGACACTTTTGTAATGAGTTTAGGAACGCACAGTTAGACTCAGGCTTATCGTAACCATTCTGTCCATCACTGTACAGTGATGGATAGAATAGTTGCGATTGTACAGCGATGGACAGAATGGTTGCGACAATGTTTTATGAGTCTACGAACGAGCGTTTAGATTCAGGCTTATCGTAACCATTCTGTCCATCACTGTACAGTGAAGAAGATTTTGAAACGTAACTCTGAATCTAAACGCACGTTTCTAAACTTATTAATAACAGAAAGTGTCACAACCATTCTCTCCATCGCTGTACAGTTATGGACAGAATGGTTGCAACACACTTTGATGTTCCAAAACCTTTTTTATGAGGAAATTTTTACTCAAGAAATAGATCGGAAACGCTGGAAATGGTTTCGGAATGGCTATCGAGTAAAATATTCCCCGGAGAAGGAGATTTTGACACGCAACCCTGAATCTAAATGCACGTTTCTAAACTCGTTAAAAAGAAAAAGTGTCGCAACCATTCTGTCCAACGCTGTACATTCGGGACTTCATCTGGAGTCCGCCCGATGAAATTGTCCCGCCGTAAAATCGCGCCCGATTTGTCCGATCCGCGCAAGATGAATCCGCTGGTCTGCCGAAAGTGGAAAACATTGAAAAATGCCAAAACCTCAGGAAAGTCCAACGGGAGAACGTCAGCCAAGCTTACGTTTAGAGAAAGGCGTGAACGAGGCTAAATTCGCGATGGGGTCAACGGCAGAATGAGAAGGCACAAATTTTTTCACACGCGCAAACGCAGCGTACCGAGAAGAAGAATTGTCGACACGATTAAATATACGTTTAATTGGCACTCGTTTCTTTGTTCGAATATTTATGTCGTTTGCGTTATCGAAACGCGATATCTTTGCGAATTAAATATCTGCGTGCACCGCCGCACATCATTAACCGAGTTAAGAAATATTTCGTTTTATTCGACACTTTTTTTTTGCGCGCGTGACAACGTGTGTGTGTCAAAAAAATCTCGCCCGAATCGGTGCTTAGGCCCGGTTTCACCAACGTCGCTTTAAGCTTAGCTTGATCCGTTCTTTGTCTCTTTCTAACTGCTACTTTAGGGAGAGACGAACGTGAATTAAACCAAGACTGAAGTTAAACGACGTTCGGTGAAACCGGGCCTTAGTTCGCGTCCGAATCATCTCCGTTCGTGATCTCTGCGCTCACCAGAATGACGTCGGTGCCTCTAATCCCGATGCGATACTACAATAAACGGGTGCTTTGAAGCCGTAACGATCAGCCGCGAACTGGCGTGTCGGCGTAACGATATCGAGTAGCGCGCGCCGGGAATGCCTAACGACGGTCCATTGATGCCAATAAAGGAATAGAGACGTCGACGGCGGACAAAAGTCCTCTCGTCGACGAGCGACGGGGAAATTAATCGCGGTAATAATATCACGCGTCGCGATATACGCCGCTTGTAAGTGAGGCGCGGGGTATTTATGCGGGCCCCGGGCCGAGACGATTGCGACGAGTTCTCCCGTCTTGAGCGCGCACGAAACGCGGCGGAATGATATTAAACCGGAGGCTGACGGGAGCACGCAATAACCGGAGCGTCGCGCGCTCTCGCGCGCTCGCGCACGCTTATATTTCTATTTATTACATCGCGCGAGGCTGCCGTTGTAATTGCGATAATTATCAGCGACCTTAAATCAACGTCGCGGCGCCTTTCATTCATGCGCGAGATCCCGCGCGGAACTCGACGGGAGAAATGTTCAATGGAGAACAATAAATTCTCCCCGGCGACAGCGCGTCGGTTTCTGTTATAAAAAGGTGCCGAGCCTCATTCCGGTAGACGCGAAAGCCAAAATTGCGCCTTTGCACCTTCCTACTCCCGATATTTTGTAACTTGCTACTTGTTGCATATCGATTGATCTCCTTCGCAGGGTAGTATCTCGATTTTACGCAATTTCTGGCTTTTGTGCTTCTGGACCAGAATGAGCGCAGAAACTAGAAATTACGTAAAACCGAGATACGACCTTGCGAAAGAGATGAGTCGATCCGTCGTACGTGCCGCGATAGATAACACTTGATGTTAAAAAGTAGAGGAGAGTCCCCTGTTATAAGACAGTCTCCTGATATGCGATAGCGGAGTCTCTGCTAATTAATTGACGTCATCTGTTGGTTCCGCCATGAATCTATTGCCCCTGGAGTGAAATCTGCGGAAAACTGATTGTTAGATCGAGTAATCGTCGCGAAAAAAGATTCGTGATTGAATTTGAACGCCGAGAGCCTACTATCTCATACATGTAGGTACCTATTAGAGGACTTTCCGCTATACATGCCATTACTTTACCTATCTTATTTTCTCCGATCAATTAGGATACAATTACACGTTATGAGAGTGGACCGATCGAACCAGTGAGAACAGAAAGGAGACACGTGAGACTTCGGCCTGGCCGAACTTACGTTAACAATGGACCCTTGCTCTAGCATAAAGTCAGAAGTTTGTTTTAGTGAAAACGTCCTTTTTTCAGGGCGAGGTAGCATGTAACAATTTTTAATTGTTCTCAAGCGATTTTGTCACGTGTACCCTTTCTATTCCCACCGAGCTGTTGAATCCAAGCTTGATTGAAATGAACGCGCGATATCTATTACTCAAGTTACGTACATCTTTTTAAATTGCTTTGAAAACAATGCCGGCATAAACCGAGTGACCTTAATCGCCACGTTACTCCTATCGTTTCGCTCGTAATTATTTCGGCAAGCCGTGAAAATTGGCGGCGGGAAGGGGAAAAAAGAGGGAGCCGCGGTGCAGCGGGAGCGGAATGAAATCAACCGGGGCCGGTCAACGGTGCAATAAAATCGCGGGAGCGTCGTCGATGCCGCCGGCACGAGTACGTACCCGGGCATAATTGGCAAAGTAATCGATTTATGGTTATTAACGCGGTAACGGTAACACTCGCGATCATTTGCATATTCATGACAAGGAGCATTGGCTGCGACTCGCGGCTGCTGCTGCTGCTGCTGCTGCTGCTGCTGCTGCAGCAGCCACTGTTGCTGCCGTTGCTGCTGCTGTGAGTTGAGATGCCGCGATCGCACTTGGATGCAAAACGCATCCCTTAGACATTAATGAAAAACGACGCGCCATAAAAGTTTGATGGACTCCCGCGGAGCGAGAGAACGACGGTCGACATCTATAACAGCATCGCGAATTTAACGCGGGTATTACGACTCTCGCGCGAGCATACAGTTATAATACAGTTTGTGCGTTCTGCGTGTGTGCGAAGAGTAATTTTGCCACAGATTATTTCACTTGAATCCTGAAACACGTGACTGGGACACTTGTCGCAAGGCAAGAATGTTAATCGCCAGTAGTTGATTAACGATAAAAGGTAAATTGTTAGACGACTTTAGGCTGGCAGATGGTTTCTTCATTTAAATCCGACGTTTCGACCATACGGGTTGTGGTCCTTCTCAAGGAATTCAATAATCCACAAGTTATCACTTATCACACATTTTGACCGTCAAAAGTTAAGAATTTTTTCTTCTCGTGAATACCAAGGTTTGGCTTCCGGGTTTGGAACCGCGCAAGTTGTCCATTTTGTTAATAAAATAAACTGGAAAAGCCACGGAGAAGTCGAATCTAATGTATCTTTTTATTCGAAAAAAAAAGTCTCGATCTTTCACCCAAACAATTGTTACTTGCGTTCCACAGCAAGTGCAGAAATATTAAGCGCCTGTAATTACTGAAAGTTCCGCAAACTCCTGCAGTCGGACTTCTGATTCCGTGAAACGTGCCGTGGCGTAATTGACGCGAGGCATTCTCTCAAAAGGTTGGGAAAGAGAAGCGCGGGATGGCCTGCCGAGCCGTTTGCGAGATATTTCGAAACATATGCAGGAATCACATATGTGATGAGACACACGTCGATCCCTCATGCCGCGGCAATGGCAGCCGCCTCGAAGAGGTCCCCTCGACGGAGACCCTAAGGAACAGCTGTTCCCGTCCCTCTTTGCCACCTTACCATGGGGTCCCATTACTGCCACGGCGAGTAGTTAGAAATGCACGCGAGATACACGGAAGTGCATCATCTAACGAGAACGCTTGGATTTATGTTGTAAAGTAGACGAAAATCAATGTATTATTCTCAAAAAATGTTCTCTGTGAAATCAAATATTGGTAATAGAATATATTGAAATACAATTAGTTAAAATAATAATAAATTGAATGGCCTCTGGAGAAGAAAAGATAACAGGACGTGCGTCGTGTGCAGATAATAAAAGTAATCGCGTAAAATAGAACAAAATATAGAAAATAAAAACCCTGTGCGTCCTTATGACGTTTTATTCAGAACGTTTCTAGGGAGACGTGGAAATTAATTTGGGGCAACTTCGTTGCAAGATAATTCGAACTAAAATTGTGAGCGTGACGGGAAATGGATTTTCCGCTTTGAGAATGCAATCGCGACTTTTTGTCTTAATGCCCGGCCATTTCGTTTGATTTCAGCGCGATGCGGGTGCTGCTGTCGAAATTACCGCGGCCCTGGATCGTCGACGAGAAGAAAGACGACGGCTACACGGCCCTTCACTTGGCTGCCCTTAACAATCACGTGGAGGTCGCGGAGCAACTGGCGCGCGCCGGAAAGGCCGATCTGGACCTGCAGAACGTGAACCTGCAGACCGCCCTGCATCTCGCGGTCGAGCGACAGCACACGCAGATCGTCCGGGTACATACGTTTCCGCGAATACACCTGCGAAAATTAGAATAATCCTTCGGGGAAAAAAAACACAATCGCAGCACTTAATAATCAAATTCCCCCAGTAGACATTAGGATAACATTTTTTGAATCGACATCCGATAATAGGATAATTCGAGTACGTTGTTCTTTCCCCGCGGAGAGGATCGATAATTCATTTCGCGATAATTTGTTCCGGCCGCAGCTGCTGGTGCGCGAGGGCGCGAATCTGAACGTCGCCGATAAGGACGGGGACACGCCTCTGCACGAGGCCCTGCGCCATCACACGCTGTCGCAGTTGCGGCAGCTGCAGGACGTGCAGGACGTCGGGCGGCTGCTGATGGGCCTGGGCACTCAGGGCCAGGACAAGAAGAGCAGCTCCTTCATCGCGTGCTTCCTCGCTGCGCACGGCGCCGACCTGGAGCTGAAGAACAAGAAGGGCCAGACGCCCTTGGACCTCTGCCCGGATCCGAATCTCTGCAAGACTCTCACCACCTGTCACAAGGACAAGGAGTCGTTAGTATTCGGGAGGGAAGACCGAACGCTTTCCAACCCCTTTGCATCCTAATTACAAACCTTTTAATAAGAACGTTCATTTCGCAAAAAGGCAAGGTTGAATATTATAACCGAGATCTTTGCCGAAATACCGTGGTAATCTGTTAGCGGAACGCGTGGAATTTCTTTTGCGCAAGCTTCGATTTGTTCAATGCTTAATGCGATGTAACGAGAGAGAAGACAAAAGGTTTGTTCGCGAAGAACGAAAAACGCAGAGTCGTATAATCGACTGCCTCGTTACACGTCCCGCCTGTTATTCCCCATGCAATTACGCCCATACATCGCCGTATCTCTTAGGATAACGTGCAACTACCCTTTCCAGACACGACATCGAAGCCATCGTCCCGTCGGCGGCGATCGACGAGTGTCTCGTATGCTCCGACGGCAAGCGAGAGATGCTGTTCAGTCCCTGCGGGCACGTGGCTTGTTGCAACGCCTGTGCACCGAGGGTGAAGAAATGTCTGATTTGTCGTGAGAACGTTCTCTCTCGAGTGAAGGTGAAGTATCATTAACGCTATTGTCGTATTCCTCCATCGTTCTGTCACTTTCTACCATCGGAATACACCATTTTTTTCGCCTAGAAACTTACTTTTCACCCAATAACTTTAACTTAATCAATGCGTCACGACTCTTACAATCTTAATTGCAATCATTTTTTATTACAGCACTTACGTTATTCACGGTCGATCGAAATTGGCATTTGTTTTCGCCTGCTGTTTTATATGATTTGTACTGGCGTTAATTAATTTTCTCGTGCCGTTCGTTTTTGCCGCTGATGACGACCCAAAAAAAGGGCTCGAAATAACTATTTCTTCTCCCTTCCGACGGTTTTGAATTTGATTCTCAAGAGAAAATGAACCTTTCTCCCCGCGAGAGAAAAATCAGTCGTATCTTTATACATTTCTGCACAGAAAAAAAGCTGAATTAAGAAAACCTGAAGTTGCATGAATTAAACGTTGATGCTGTCACGTAAATAATTCACTCAACTGTATTTGCTACGGATTTTTATTTTAAGCATTGAACTATCCAGATTATTAAGACCACTGTCTGACGCGTTCATTCATTAATACCGACGTTGTTTGATTCATTTTATTTCAATTGCACTGGTATCGTCGATACAATTCTTTCCCGTGTACGTTCGTATCGAACATTTATCTCTTCAACGATCTTAATTTAACCTTCTGAAGTTCTAATCGCAATAAATACTCCATTTGACTCGGCACGGCCACGCGGACCGACGATTGTTGACCGAACAGCCGCGTCCTGTCCTGGAATAGATCCTCGAGACTCGGCAAAACGCGCGAGTCCCCATCCACCTCCTGCCTTGGCGCAATAATGCTCGTTTGTTCCCAGATCGAAGAATGCGTGGTGTGTTCGGATCGCAAGGCGGGCATGCTGTTCCGCCCGTGCGGACACATGTGCGCCTGCGAGAGCTGCGCGGCCCTGATGAAGAAGTGCGTGCAATGCCGTGCCCAGATACTGCACATGGTGCCGCTCTCGGTCTGCTGCGGCGGCGGCGGTGATGTCACCTACGTGAAGGGATGCAACACCTCAGGTACCAACGTCCACTTCGCTCCCGCAGCCTCTCGCCTCCCACCGTCCCGGTCCATCTAATCGCGCGGATTATATTCAACCGCTCCCACGTAACGATTAGACAGCTCGCCTCTAATCTCGCTCGGAATATGCCGGACTGCACCCGGACTGTGATTTGCACGCACGTTTTCCGCCCTCCGATAATTAATCCCTCTGAGGCATAGTGAGACGTGCATTGTCTCTCTTTTTTTCGTTTCTTCATTTTTAGTGATTTCGCTAGGCAGATGCAGTTGATTATACATATTATTACTACGCACTCATACAAGCATAAGGAAGTAAAAGTAAATAGCATATAGTTTAAATGTTTAATTGTTAAATTATACTAGAAACAAATTTGGCATAAAGAGCTTTTTTATTTAAAAAAATCATTCGTAGGCAAACTATTTAGGATCGATACACCGCAATATACTTAGATTTCTTAAGGACACTTAATTTTACGTAGTTTTTCAAAAGTTTTTGTAAGCTCCATTCTTTATAACGAATTATTGAAATACTGATATTTTTATTTTGACTTTGTCGCCGGGTCAAATTTTGAATTTAAACAACGTGACTTCAGATTTGCAACCTGAAAAACCTACCTCCGGGTACCAAGTTTCAAAAAAATCGGTCGGATACAAAAATGTATGCCTCAAAGGGTTAAGATGATGGCAAACAGGATTGAAGGGCAAATCGGATCGCTCTTAAAGCGCAGCCGCAAAAGTAGCTTCCCAGCCAACACGCGTATATCCTTGATACGCGGGATTATTAATGTATAATATAAAGTATTTGTAAAAAATACAGAATTTTTTTATTACAGATATTTACCGAGATCTCGCGATGCAAAACTTCTCGACGTTTGTTATTTGTCGCATATGTTTAATTGTACATTAATTACGAAAATAGAATATTAATTTTGCTATTGATATAATAACATTAATTATATCGCGAGCGAAAATACGAAGACTGATGAACGAGAGCATCGCCCCGGCGATGCCGCCGTTGTCCGGGAATTGGCAAGACCTTTTTCTTCTTCAGTTTGTTCTTTCTCTTTTTTTTTAACCAACCTGTTATGCTTCGAAGGAACAATATCCGAAGTCAAGGCGGATCCCGAGGAAGAGCCGACGCCCTCGAACAACACCGTGGCTGGGGAAGCTCTCCTAATGAACAACGGCAGCCGAGATACTTCCCACAGCGACATACAAAAACTACAGCAGCAATTGCAGGACATCAAGGAGCAGGTACGTGTCCCTTTCGCGTCTCGCTTCGTTATGCGCCGCTTTAATGAAACGAATAATTTAATTTGTGTCGAAGAAAGAAGTCCGCGCACCGCGCGCACCGTACAATTACCTTTCGCTCTCGAAAAAAAAGGGATATAAAAAAACCTGCAGAATTCTCTCGGACTGCGTTTCGAGCCTTCTTGTCGCGAGTACCGCAACAACTCTAACTGCAGCTCCTCCTAGTTTTTACCTCATTAGTTTTGAAAGGGACTCAAGAAGTTTGATCATAAATAAATTAGAAGAATGTGATTGGAAGAAATCAACTTCTTTTAATAATTTTTTTTTATCGAGAGGCTTGATCATGAATGAATTAGAAGAATTTGATTGGAAGAAATTATTTTTATTATTCGATTACACGAGTGGGACTTGAAGAAAATCTAAAGGAGTTAACGTTAACAATTAAAAAATGCGCGACAAAGACGCAGGTACCGATCCCAAATTGAAGGAAACCGTGGTGAGGCTTGAACGAGCCGATCTGTTCACGACGGGGACGACAAAACCCGATGTAGAATAATTTACATGGGATAAAATCTTATTCCCTATTGTTGCAGACCATGTGCCCGGTTTGTCTGGACCGCCTGAAAAACATGATCTTCCTGTGCGGACACGGCACTTGCCAAATGTGCGGCGACCGGATGTCGGAGTGTCCGATATGTCGCAAGGCGGTGGACAAACGTATTCTACTCTACTAAAAATACAAGACTGTCACCGGCCGCGCTGCGCGCTGAAATTCTCCGAGAGCGATTGTACGGACGAATTATAATCCACAACGATTCACGACATTTCGCGAGAGAGGAAACGCTTCCTCCTAAGCCCCGTTTATTTCTGACAGCAGCATCGCAAAGCAACGTTGTTTTACGAATCATGATATTCAATGGCATAGCATTGAAGAATAGATATTAAATATTCCCCCTGCTAGCTGCGATGGTTTATAGATAGAAATGTAAGTTGGTTAATCAATGACCGCGATAAGTGCGCACAATTATTATTTATTAATCATATCTTTAATGAGAAAAACTCGTTGCACGATAGATAACATGTTGAAGTTGCGTTCGCACTTAGCCGTACGGTTATTAATACGTAGGTCTAACATATTTCCAATAAGCTTCCTGTAAAACCTTTATTTACCATATACAAATACTGTCGCCTTTCTGCATGATAAAAGATTCAGAAAATGCTCAGTAGACATTAAAAGGTTCTTCCGATTATCTATTATCAATAGGAATAATGATTTTATATCTCTCTCGAGCTTGAATGATTTCCATACATACACACATAGATTGCCAAAATTGGGAATAAGTAAAAAGGATCGCATTTGAATTGTTTGTTTTTTTTCCAAGTATTAAAATTTATCACAAGATGATTTATCGTTGTTGATTAACTATTATAAGCTGCCAATATATATAATGTTACAGAAATTGTTAAAAAAATATTTTCGGTACAGTACAATGGCTGGTCTACATCGGCAAGGTAATGAAGCTATATTCAATTTCTTTTCTCAACTTAAAAATTTGTATATTATTTTATTGAATGTATTATATTAATTTTTTTACATATTATATGGATCATATTTTTGAAGTTATAAAATTTCATAGATAAATGATTTTTAATATAAGTTGTTTATATCAATTTTGATAGTAATAAATAAGACATATACATATACGTATATGAAACATATCTAATTTTGTATTTATAAAAAAGATCTTTTTAAAAAATATTAGCTTCAGCTTTGAAAAATGTAGATTTGTCACTGATGATCCTATAGTATACCATGTCTATAAAAGTAATTGTGCTCTTTTCCTTTTTATGTCAGTTTTGTTGCATTTCATGTAACAGCATTTTTTCTCTTATAAATTTTTTTCGAACATGAATGAGCGAAAGTTTTATTTTATTTGATTCTCAGTTTGTGTTGAAATACTTACAATTAGCTCAATTTCGAAAATTATTTATATTAGCATTATATCATGACAATTGATAACATGTAATCTTAGACAAAAAATACGAAGTAATAAATATAGAAGGATTTATATTTGAAAGCCATTCCTATTTTGACAGTATTTCTATTTTATTACTGTCTTTGTTGAGTTTTCACTTCATAATCATTGATCATCAGTAAATAATGCAAATTACACGATATTATAAATAATATAAATAAAAATATGACAGTTTGTGAGCTGCGATACGTGTCACAGAGGATGTCATAGGGGAAAGACTATATTATTACATTATTGATTGCTTCAATGTATTTTATCTAAGTACAATAAAATAAAGGAATTTTGTATATACAGACTCGCCATACGAATTCCTTTATTAAACGTCGCCGAATGGAATTGTAATTAAGTTGTATGGAAAATTATTGCTTGAACCGACAATAAGCGTAAGAGACGAGATATACGAAAAATTATTTATTTTCATCGAGAATTTGAATTTCATATACATAGAGCCACATTTATGTTGATAACTGAATGTACATATCTCTGCTCACCTGCTCTCTCGAGTCGTATAACCATACTCGGAAATCTACAAAGGAAGTATCGAATTTACACGCGCCATTTGGACATCTATTCCAGCCTCGTACCATTAGTTGTCCCTAAATCTGAAGACTGCACTGCGTCTTCCGTTAAAAGGATTCTCCCATTTATTTTATGAACAATTCGTATAAAATACTATCCCACGCATTCGCACAACACTTTCGCAGCGCTAACGGCACTTACGTTGCTAAAATTAGACCGAATGTGGTGACGAGCCACCATAAAGATATATCTCGTAAAAGAACCACGATCGAGTGTATGAAACGTAAGAGTAAGTTCGTTTACGAAGGAGAGACAAAGAACATGTGCACTCATATGTAAATATATAGAACGATTAAAAAAAAAAAAAGGACCGCGCTTCCGTTTCCACGTACACGGGCGTTGCTAAATAATTTACTATGACCAGGCTAGCTTTACTAGGACATGTGCGTAAGCATATATATCTCGGTAATATTATTATATTAAATATTTTAATTACATTAATTTAATAGCTTTCTAATTGTTCTCTGCTTCGTTACTGATATTTAGTCGATTACGACACTCGAGGCTGTCGAGAGTTGCGAGACAGATTATATATATATTTTTTTTTTAATTTAAATTTACCTCCTTCGCGGTGTGATCGAGTTAGAGATTATTGATTAGAGCTAAATTTTACCTCTTCGCGACTCATCTTACCGTTGTTACAATTCCCGCTATTATGAGCGAACTACAAGACATTTCAGATTTGCATTTGGATTCTGTCTGATGGCAACGAAGCTTCGACTATCGTCCTCATTGTACGAATGGATCGCGAAGAAAAAGCGCGCTATCTTTAACATTCAGACGACGAGTTCAGGTTGGGTGGAGAAAGTTTCTTGGTCCGAGTAAGACGATCTAACTCCGCTGCCGCGTCATTACACATCGTTGCCTTGTCCACCGGTGTACCGTCTGAAGTATGAAATGTCTCTCTCGGTATATTTTCATTATAAGTAGAAGTTATTATTACATACCAAGTTTCAGGGGACTTGTTCCTACGCTGCCCGGCGTCCCCGGCGAGCCGGGCGGCACTCCAGTCTTCTTATAGAGAAGAGAATTGAAGAAATTAGCTAAGACACCTTCCCCGGACGGTGTCCCGCCGGTACCCTTGGGATCCAGCTTTTTGTTCGGCGACGCGACCTATTCGCAAAATCGTTAGTGTCTGTCCGTTGTTGAGTAAAGGAGTTTACTACTCGTAATGGACAGATCATACCACATAGATTAGAACATGCTTTCAAATGTTAACTGCAATAACCACACGAGATGACGGCTGGAATTGAAATTACGTGGAGTGTTAAGCGACACATGTACAGTGGACTTTTGGGAGAATTTCTTTTCATGATTCATCAGCTTTAGGATTAAATCACTGTATGTTAAGTGAAACCAAGTGACTTTGCACGATAAGACACTATTGTCTCTATGTTAATGTACTGCAACTACATCATCACTCTATGAAATGAATTCATTATATACATTAAGCAGGTTTTGTAAAAGGCGTAAGCTCGTAATACACGAAGGACAAAGATACATTTAACTTTTACCATGAAATAAATGAGTCGGCTGTACGAATGAACGAAACAGTTATGCAACAAGTATACTGTACAATAAATGAAAGAGTTGGCACAAACGTACATCAGGTTATCACAGACTCGATAGTTCTGTGTTGGACGTGAAGGGTGAGATTAATGAATCACTCGCACGACTTTTTACAATTGCGATGAGAAAATTAGTGGCAATGCTGTGGCCTTTCGAATCGACACGCAACATGAAGAGCATGCTCCATGTATAAATGGTATAACCTGTATAACTGGTCCAGGGCTTGCCTGATTCCGAGTCGTCGGAGAACGAGTAGGGTCTTTCAGGCCCGACAGAGCTGCCTGCTGCCGCGCGAGAAAAGCCTGCTCCTCTTCCGCCTGAACCTCCATTTCTCTAGTAACGCACTACACCAATAACATTAACGGATAAAATATCCAGCTAGTACACTTGCGTCATGTCGAAAAAAGTTGTATATATTATGGGCGTAAAGCAGTAAATACGAAGCGGTACGATAGCCTACTTTTCGATTCGTTGCTGGCTGTGCGATAACATCGCGATAGTAATCGGTCGCCTTCATGGATTGCAAATTCTCGTGCAAAATACTAATCTTCTTCATGTTATCCCAACCAGCAGGTCTGCAAAGTAAATGCGCAATGCAAATGATTTTAACGTGTGCGCGCACGCAGAAGAGAAAACGTTTCCCAGTCGCGTCAACTGGATGCTCTTACATAAGTACTGCATCCTTTTCGACGACCAGTGCCGGTGTTCTGAACGGTAACGAATAAATCCTATGCGTTAGATATTTATAAAGCAAATCACAGTTCTTATCCTCCTTCGCCGATGTGTAGAAGAGACCCGCACCGTATTGTAAGCAAAACCGTCTGATCCATTGTTGCATGAAGTCGAAGTGCTCGTCTCTGTGAACAAAAGGAGGGAAATAACCGAGATTAACGTTCGTCAGCTTGTTTGCATTACCATGAATTTTTCACGCGATACTCACTTATAGTCCTGCTCCTTTTCAAGAGTGGACATGTAATCGGTTTTCGTTATGACTACGACGACGTCCAGGCCCAGATTGGTTGTAAGTACTCCCTCCGGCAAGGGCAAGCCCTCGGCGGTGTCGTCGTCCAGATTGCGACTGGTACGTCGCAGGGGACTCCCAGGATCCAGTTCGTCTCCCGGTTCCGTATAGTCCTGCCACTTCTTAATATCTGGCGAGATAAAATCGTACGTAGCAACGTCGTGTCTCTCAAACAGCTCAACCTTTACTTTCCGTTAGCAAGCGCACACATTGTACGAATCTTATACTTTAGTTTATTCAAAAAATGAAGAGAGCGAGAAGTGCAGTAACGATCAAAGTGACGAGCGATAGTTGCCAGAGCTTGGTATCTTCTTTTAAAAACTACCAACACATATATAGACGTAAATACTATCTATATCTGTCTTTCGCTGGAAAAATAATGAGTGCGTCTTGTATATTGTATCTAAAATCAAAGGAATTCAAGGAACTGTATCTCTTCACTAAATAAATTGAAGATTTACCGTGTATCTATATATCCTTGATTAAAAAAACTTGAAGCTACCAAGCTCTGATGGTTGCATTAATGTGACATTCGCGCGCAACGGTATAGCACTACATATTACAGCTCCACTTACTAAACTGCCTGCACCGTTGCCTACTATCATTATCTAAGGGTAATTTGTCAATATGATCGCCTAGCAGCGCCGCCCACGATTGAAGCTGATCGAGAATGGCCCACGGCGTGGTCATGGCAGCGACTAATATAACAAGCGTATGCGGAAACCTCTCTTTGTTCAGAGCGAATCTCAGAAGATTCGCGTGACCCGGGTCTCCGTCCAGGACCCATACGGACAGTCTCGTGTGATCTGCAAGGAAATGGACGGTCACGCCGTTTGTCGAGATCGAGTCTGATCGAGCGACAGTCTGAATATCCATCTTAATTTCACGCTAACCGTCTCTGTAGTCATCTCTCACGTCGATATACGCAAATTCTAGCCCGGAGCCTTTCTTCGGGTCCTCCACACCTTGTAGTTTGGCTATAAGCGTAGTCTTGCCGCTCTCATTGTCACCTAGAAAAACAAACGCACATGTGTCAAGGGGGTCGGCGCTCCGGGTGCACGTCTGCGCCCGGACAGCGGGTGAACGCGTCTCGCCGATATAACCTGTCGCGCTGACAAAATGCCGTGCGCGCGCGAAATACAATTGCGACGGGGCGAACGAATCTGTCTCCCGCGAGCGAGCAACGCGGATACAGCGACGAAGGCGCGTTCCCCGCCGATGACACACGCGTCGAGCGGCCGAGCAGCTACTTGATATGCGTGCCGCACGCGCGCGATCGTGGGGGGCCCCCCGAGACGTCGTCGGTGTATTTACCTAACACGAGGACGTTCTTGTTCGACGGCAGCTTGTTGTTGCCGCTGTTCTGCACCTCCGCCAGGATGGACGACCTGCAAGGCATACAACGTCGAGTGAGGCACGGGCGCGTAATTTTTTGTTCTCACGCAGCGCGGATGTGTCACGCGAAGCGGAAGGCATCGGCGCGCTTTCTCACGCGAGGGCGAAGGGGCCAGGCGGCGTCCCGCGGCGCGTCCCGACGCGCGCGGCCAACGTCGCGCGGACCCTACGGCACGTACCACAAGTTGTCCTTGTTCTCGATGTCCTCTTTCTTTTTCGTCTGAAAGCCATCGCTCTGCAACATCGTATCAACCGTCGTCGCTGCCATCATCATCCATTTGACAGGCCAGGGGGATATCGATTGCGAGAGCGCGCGAGCGGCGGCGGCGGCGCGGGTGTGGTGGAGTCGATCGTCTCGACTTCGATTCCCGACCAGCGCCGAATAGATCGACCGAGCGCGCTCGAGCGCCGAGGCGCGCGTTCGAAATTGCTGGCGCGCGTCGCGAGACGCCAAGGCTGCGGTCCTTACTCGATGCCGCAAATGCTTCGTAACGTTTTTCTCCTTTCTTTGTTGCACGAAAGGGAAAGGAGTGCTTCAAAGCGTTGTGTAGCATCAAGTGAACGGCAGCTCCGAAATTCCCGTGAAATTAAAAAAAAAAAGAACTGTAACTGCAGGCGCTACTCGCGTTACCTTACGAATTCGGTTGCTTGCACTAGTGCACACTCGGTGCGCACTAAGTCTACAGTCAATTCTTATATCGAAGGATCATTTTAAATACCTCTTGAAAGAGTTGATATAAAAAGTTTGCCTATAAACAAGCCTTAGTCTACACTCAATGTGCACTAGTGCAAGCAACCGACGACACTGCCAGAGTCTCTCATATCTGGACATCAGCCTTTGCGGGAATGAAACATGCTGAAATTTTAGCTCGTCTACATACATAAAATAGAATAAACGCATCAAATTGTCACAAAATATCAAAGGGATAAAATTAGGGGTAGAATGTCTGGGTAGCTGTATTTTTTTAACGAGATCTAGAGAGAATAACTTTATGTAGATTCAGCTAAGTGAAAAGATTTAGAAGTTAACAGGAAACATACACAGAGGCAGATTCGTTCTATATACAGATTCGATCGCGCAATTTTAATAACAAAACGATTGTCGCACAAGTATTTATTAAATCTAATTTATTCACATCGCAGTTCTATGTATCTCTCCTCGTGCCTCACTTCAACTCGCGTAGAACTCCTTCAGATACTCGGCTTTCGGCTTCAGTATGACTTTGTCCTTAAGGCTGACCACCCAGCCCGGTTCCAGACCGTAGAACATCTGCCGCGGATCCTTGCGCTCGCATAACATCTCGTAATCGGGATCGTCCTCGATTTTCGGTAATTCGTAGCCGTACTTTTGCGCCAGTACCAACCGTTCTTGAGAGATCTTCTCGGGATCGGCCAAGTACCCCCTCGTGGCGGCGCTAGAATAATATTCTAAGCAATCCGTCGGCGGCGGAAGTCTACGCAGTATCGGTTCACCTGCACATCATTGAAAAGACGTATAAAGGATCTTTGAAGGCACTCGATGTGCAGAATCACCGTACTTTCTAAAAGTCAATCAGTGACTATTCACTGCTTTCAGCGATAATCCAACGATTGATTTTTAGGGAGTACAGTGCGGTGCATTAATTCGCTTCGAGTCGTACTGTAAAGAAGCATCTGTTTAAAAAAGCAAGTAATTTTTGTCCATCCCTAATTGTTACCCGAACCGAATTAACGCACCGTACTCTTACCATGTAAATTATTGCGGACACTTCGCAAAGATGATATTTTCTTAGTTTTGAACTATTTGTAGGCAGGCAGTTGAAAGAAATATGTTGATCTACCTTTTTAGTTCGTTAATTCGTTAAATATACTTCGTAGAGAAGTAGGGTAATTCGTTTCAGTGCTTCGAAACTAAGAAAACACCAACTTTGCGAGGTGTCCATAATAATTTGGCGCGGTACTGTATTTTCCAGAAACGACAAGTATTTCTGTAAAACCACCTTTTCCGAAGAACTGTTCCGTATCGACCATGGCGTGAAGACAGTGTATGTCGTAGTAGGCGGTCGTAATCACACCGCCGTTTCTTTCAATCGCAGCGATTACGGGCTCGCTGGCCCACTGCACCTCTATGTTCACCTTGGCGTTAAAGCGATGTGCCCCCTTGAAACAAAATGCCCCCTGTTACACTTTCAGAATGTATGTACAACTTGTTACAATTGAAAGCTTCCACGGCGTGCTCTGGAAATCTAACAGCGAATTCGATTGCTTGCACTAGTGTGCAACTGAACGCGCGCTAAGGCTTGTTTAGTAATTTCTTACATTTGAGGATTATCTTAAATATCTCTTGAAATACTTCCTAGCTAGTGAAATAATCTATACATTTGTGCGGATCATTTGTTTGCTGGATAGTTCTGGAACATGTATTTAAGATAACTTGATATATAAGAATCGACTGCGAACAATGTCCTAACATGCAATCGTATTCGCCATAGGCTAAAGGACCTAAATTGTAAAATCGCAAGACATTACCTCATCTGTTAAATGAACTCCGGCATGTTTCCAGTTGACATTCATATGGTACAGGCCAGTGTTTATCAATGATACAAGATCGATTGGTCTACCGATGTCCAGCCGATTTGTGTCGATGAACATCTGCAGCTTTTGTAAAGAGAGCGGCGGATACTCTCGCCTCAGGCTGAAACACACATCATTTCCCGCCTCAGCAATCCAACGTACGTACACAGTTGCTCACAAATCTATCAGACTCACTGGTGTCCCTTGTAGTAAGGCTCCTTGCTGAATCTCAGATAAAACGGGTTGTTCCCAGTCTCGTAGCCTATGCGCATGTAATTCTGCCTCTGGCCGGAGCCCTTGTTTCCAGCGCCGTGCTTGTCACCACCGTGTTGACCCCTGCCACGTTTCTAGAAGAGGAATTAAATTGAAGTAGCGCGTCTTGGCGTCGTGTTAAAAGTATCTACGTGTGTACCGTAACTTGACACTCTCATTTCGTCGTTCACAAAGTACAATTGTTTCTATCACACAACTATACGGGTTGTCTCGTTTTAAATGATCCACGCAAATATCTCCAAAACTATGAGAGATACGGAAAAACGTTTCAAACAGAAGTTGTTTGGTTCGAAGGGGGACATAAGGTGGTGCCATTGACTTGGCCTTGGATTGTCATTCGAAGGTCACGTGCCGGACGCAGCTGACGAGTTGTCAGTCAGCAGTCGGAGCTGCACGCTGCTCCTTTTTCTTTCCGGCTGAAAGAAAAAGGCCCGACACACAGTTCCGACTTCTAACGACTAAGCGACTCATTGCAGACCGGGCCTTACGGTTGCGCTAATACCCAGTGAGAAATGATTCGTCGCTCGACGTCGTTTCGACACCGGTCCGCTTCTCGCTGGGCAGGCATTGTAGCTATTACAATGAAACAGGTCGCAGAAAACTAATTACGGCTGCCATCGCGGTGTCGCGCCGAATTGACAATTGCACGAATTCGCGCGGATCAGCTTTCGCAGGCTGAAAAATGTGTTACTGCTGTTGCTGCCCGGCTGTATCCTTACGGTCGGTGTCCTCGAGCCGGGATTATCTCGGATGTTCGCCAGTGACAGTCTAGGTAACGCTTTCAACATGGACAGCGCCAGGTCCCTTCCCTGCTTCCCAGCCATGCCGTTGTCGGCGATACGTCGTCAGTCAAGACTCTTCGGTCAGAAGTTCGCATTAAATAAGTATACACACCGTTGCCGAGGCGTCCGCGAGCTTTCTAACCTCAAAAACCTACCTTGCGCGCGCGCGCGGCGACACCGACGTCCACGTTCCGAACCGAGAGCGACGGGGGGGGACATTCGGCGGTCCAAAGATGGTGGCTGTTTTGAACGACTCCGATAGCGAGGACGAGCTGCCGCCGGGATGGGAGGAGAGGACGACATTAGACGGGAACGTCTATTACGTCAAGTAATCGGGATGACACATGTGTTTATGCGCGGGACGATCTTTGATCTCTCGGGATCGAGCACCGTCCCTCGCGCATTGTCGCGCGGCGCTGACGTAAGATCGCGATTATAACACGAGATTACCGGGTTGCAGCCACTACACGAAGGGCACGCAGTGGACGCATCCCAGGACCGGCCGGAAGAAGATCGTCAACGGAGGTACGTGTTCGATTTCTCTACAGAGCCGTCTACGTCTCGGCAGTAAGAAGCGCGGGAGGCAAACCTTCACCTTTCGCACTTCCGAGAGTGTTGAAGATTATCCAAAGGGCTGAAGCAGAGGTTTTTAATTGGCAAACCAAACAGATTTACCACCTGGATGGGAGAAGTGTGTCTCGGACGACGGGAAAGTTCTGTACATAGACCACACGAATCGCACGACAACCTACACCGATCCACGATTAGCATTCGCCACCGAATACAAGGAGATGTCTCAGGTATTGCGACAGAGATTCGACGCGAGTAGCACCGCCCTGGCGGTGTTGCACGGCCGGGATCTGCGCAACAAAGTCGCCCTCGTTACGGGAGGTAATGCGGGCATCGGTAAGCGAGAACAGTCAAACGGTTGCAACAATAATTGCAATTTTTACCTAGTTCTCACAATTTAATTTATTAAACAAAATGTTGGATATGCAGGATATGAAACGGCCAGATCGTTGGCTTTACACGGCTGCGATGTAGTATTAGCTTGTCGGGATGTAGAAAAGGCTAACGAAGCTATAAGACGTATTCAACAGGAGAAGGAGACTGCGAGCTGCGTTGCCTTGAAAATGGACCTGTCGTCACTGAGCAGCGTGCGTGAGGCTGTCGAGGAGTTGAAGCAGAAATTCAAGTATAGCCAACGGCACACGATACTATTTTTCCTGCTGGATTGCCTACGAGAACCAATCAGGATTTAGCCTTAAGTCACTTGATCTGAAACTCTGCATGGGTTGCTTTCGAGAGTTCCCTATCGGCGTTACTTATTGTTTGAAAGTGTCGTTCTGTCTTTCTTCGACGCATAATGAGCAACAAAGAAAGAATGACGCTTTCAGTGCTAAGTAGCGCTGATAGTGAGCTGCCAAACGCACCCTTGTTGGTTCTCATAAGCAATCTAGTAGGAAAAATGGTATCGTGTGCCGTTGGCTTAAATCTGTTGCACGTAATTATTCTGTTATGTACTTTGTTACATTGGATTCCCTAATCTTTCAGGTCTCTGCATATTCTTATATTAAACGCCGGCGTGTTTGGTCTACCACATCAACTCACGCAGGACGGTTACGAGACGACGTTTCAAGTTAATCATCTGTCGCACTTTTACCTGACGCTTCTCTTGAAAGAGATTATACAGAGCTCCAACAATCCCAGGGTCGTAGTGGTCTCCAGCGAATCGCACCGGTCAGATGTTCTCGATTACATTCTACATGTAGTGTTAATTAAGTAGATAATTTTTACAACCAGATACATCGCTGATGCAGATTTTCAACGGTACGAACCGCGGAAGACGTTCACCAGTTAACTCTGTCTCCGCCGGCGTACAAATACTGGGCGATGGGAGCGTACAACGAATCGAAGCTCTGTAATATTCTGTTCGCGCAGGAATTGGCACGGCAATGGCCCACCGTGAGCGTGTTTTCTTGTCATCCCGGTAACATGGTGTCTACGTCCCTATCGCGTCATTGGTGGCTCTTCCGATTGCTGTTCGCTCTAGTACGGCCGTTCACGAAATCATTGGTACGACACAAGTCTCGTAATTTATGCTATAGATTTGAATTTGGAAGAGTAAACTTGGAAATAACGAGAAAAAAAGATTGGTCCGGCTAGATTTACCTTCTGATTGTTTCACATCCTAACGAATTTAGAGGAAAATCGTCTATTATGAGATAAGTTTCTAATATGAGATAGCAGGTTTTCGACACCCAAATTCAACGACAGATCTTCTTTCGCAACGATTACACAATCTAACAATGAATTTTCCACCAAACAGATTTCACTCCAAGGGCAATAAATTTACGGTAGAATCAACAGATTACGCCTATTAATTTAACAGAAACTCCCCACTATCTCATATTGGGAGCCTATCTATATATAATAAGAGACTTTCCTCTATATTTACAAGAAGTCAAAAGTCAGCTTTCAGGCCTCTAGTATAATCATGTTCAGAATTGCACTTTTCAACATTTCATTCTTTTCTATTGTTGTATCATGCGTTTCTGATTTGCGCTTGTATTGTAATCGCGAAGAGCAGGCGGGCTAATGAATTAAATAACGCGTTTCAGCAACAAGCAGCGAGCACGACAGTATTTTGTGCTACCGCACCAGAGTTGGAGGGTGTCACGGGTAGCTACTTCAACAATTGTTGTCGTTGTCAACCGTCGAACGCCGCGCTAGATCCTGCAATAGCCGCGCGATTGTGGACTCTCAGTCAAGATATGATAACGGATGTTTTAAAGAGAGATCAGGCTAATTAGAGACAAGGGGAAAAATTATGTGCTATACATATAATTTATTATACATGATACAATTTGTATATTTATAAAGAATAATTGTTAATAATAATAAGATAGCATGAAATAACATGAGTTAATAATAATGAGATATGTATATACTGTATGAACCTAATCACGGTAAAGTGTACTAATCTCAAGTTTAGTAACTTCGACTCTAATTGGTCAAATTTCAATCTAATTTCAATCTCAATCCGTAGTCTGATACGGGCTTTACGGACGCGGGGAATTGGACCAAGTTTTAGCATCGTAGACTCATAGCGTTTTCGATTTGCTGACTCGACCCGACTCCGAGTCAGAAAAGTTTGATCAAAAGTAAGATTTTTGCAGAAATTGTGGTTCAAATCTGGCTTTTGATCGAACTTTTCTGACTCGGGGTCGGGTCGAGTCAGAAAATCGAAAACGCTATTAGATCTTTAAAGAATCAATCTATTGTTCTAAATAAGACAAAGTCAGAACGATTAATTGATTCACTTGTTTATCCCATATCCATTTGAGACATTTGGACATGAACTATAGCTTGCGTACCGTTACCGACTGAACGGACGTAGTTGACATCCACTTTGTTAGGGAGCGCATCTGTTTTTGAGCTACTAGAGTAGACTTTCGGTGGCCGCTCTCAGTCTCAGGTTTCTCTCTGGTCTGTGGACGCTGGATCGGGAGCCAACAACCAAACCAGACCAACAACAACTGGTCTGTGGACGGTCTGGGCGTAAAGGCGTGCAATAGTTCCACAGGTTGGAAATTCATTTTGAAACAAAACGTGTTCCTTGAAAATGGTGTTTCGAGACTGTTAGTTAAAAAAGATAAAGAAAAATGGATTATCACGAAGCCTTGTCCACATTGATATCCAACGTTACTGGTAAGACCTTAAAGACGTTTTACTGCTAGTAAGTCAAATTTGTATTCTGCGATTAAAACAGAGTAGCGCAGTTTTTAGTTAAATCCAATTTATCCACTTGCAGACGAGGGTACCAATTTTGACGCTAAAGTGGCGCAAATAATTGAGGAGGTAAAGCCGCTTCTGTCAGAAGATGTAAGACGATCTATCCAAGATCTTTCTACGAGGTAAAATTCGACGTTCAAGTACTATACAAATTGTATATAAACTAGAGATATTAATTCAGGCGTTGTATCTCTTCGTATTCATAGAAAACAATACCTCCACGTGTTATCATACATGTTGCGTGGCGTTAAACGAGAGAACGCAAAGGTAGACTCCGATGCGCCTCTGAATCTGAACCAACGTCATTCTGTAAAACTTGCCGTGGAATTCGTAATATCAATCGGAATTAAGCCCTCCCTGCTACCTGGCGTGGGTATAGATCTAGATAAATGTTGCCCCGCAGCTTCAACAATTGCTGAAGAAAAAGGCTTGAGCTGTCTGGAGGTGAGGCGTCGTGTAATTTATTTACCAATTAAACTGGAAGAATTGGCTTTCCTCATTACGGCCTTTGTGTTTCAGAAATACGAACGATTGTGTTTCTCGGCGCACTTGCTCCTAGATCTTTTCGACGATCTCAATTTGCGACCACTCGTACTCCTGCAGGTCGGCCCTCTGATGGCCGCTCTGCTGCAACTGTCTCACGCTCCGCTGGCGAGACCGTCGAACGCGGTACAGTCCACGGACATGAATAATCAGGAATTTCGCATGACAATGGGAGAGTATCAGAGGCTGCAGAATCGTCAAAGGGCATTTCACGCTAAATTCCTCTCGCTGTTAAATGATTGCCCGCGTAACATATTCTTTCGGGAGTTAATGGTGATTCGTGGAGTGCAGAACGCACCGAGGTGGCTGAGTAGAGAGGCTCAGAACTATCTAATTAAAATGCTTGTGCAACCGGACGGAGTGTCGTCGTTGATCGCCGCAATTTACAACGACGGTTTAGACTTGGGTGCGGATTGGAGGAAATTCGACACGATTTCCCGGCTGATAGCAGCGGTGCATGGAAAGAACGTCGACGAATATTACGAAGCCGTGTGTCCGCAGGTAGAAATTACATAGAGGAGCGATGTATAAAATGCATTGTATTATAAGTAGAGGAAGATACAAAAAGAAAGAGTTCCAATCAATTTCTCTTTTTTTGCTTGTTCTAGATCTTAGATCTGTTCTCCTCGGATAAGTTCAAGCATGGCTCGACAGTAGCAAACTGCTGTATTAAATCTCTGTACGACTACAATCCACATGCTTGTCATAAGTATATTATAGAAGTCGTGTGCGCACCTCTGACAATGAAGAAAATGCACGTTGCACAATCTGAAAAAGAAGTAGGGCGGTGTATAGAAATATTAGCGAAATGTTTTTTAACAGAAGACGCCAACTTCAAGCGTCTACCGTGCAAAGTTATCGTGCACGTTGCTACGCCTCTGTTTTGCCTGTACGACAAAGTCCGCGAAAGTGCTTGCGCATTGAAGATAAATTTACGACGATTGTTATTGGAAATCTTGGAGGAAGAGACAACGCGGGAAAAGCTGTATTCGGCTTTTCTAGGACACGATACGTCAGCAGAATTTGGATATTATGTGACGTCGGACTTTGGGCCGACCAGCGGCATCAAGATTACTGGTTTGAGTAAAAATTTGGACTACGAAAGGCTAGCCGATACCATTTTCGACCTAGTGTCCACCGCTAAGGACTTGTCTCCAAGCTTATTTTGTTACATGTTGAAGTTTCTGTCAAATCTAAGTAAACAGAGCTGCGACACTGAACAACCGGAAACGCTGGAGACAGAAGACGATAAAATAGAACGCATCGCGGTGCAATTAGCGGCTCATAAACTGCTGTCGCAATTAACCAGCACAAGTACCGTACAAAACGCGCAAGTGACGAATCCCGAGCCACTGCTGTCGTTTATAAAATCGTTGTTCGACGAGTATACAAATAGCCGTCTGGACGAGACCGAAGAGAACGAATGCGATGTGCTGTACATCAGTTTGATGTTGATAAAAATGACCCTGGTCGAGAAGAGTGCGGCGGTCAAGATCGATCTCTTCAAGGATTTTCAAAGGTTTCTAGAAGATCGCGTGAAAAGCTCGAATATGCCGACACAACTTAAATCAATAATCAGCGAGGTGGTGGACTGTATCGCGACGCATGGTTCCCAGGCAAGATCCGAGAAGAAATACTATCAAGACTTGTCCAGCTCGTCGAATAAGTTTGACGAAGCCTTGAGGGATCTCGCGGACCCATTACTTCCCGTTCGGGCGCACGGTCTCGTGACACTCACGAGACTGATCGAGACTAAGGATCCTTACACTGTTGCGCGCAATGCGATCGTTTTGCGCCTATTTCAGGTTGCTAATATCTCGCTCGCTCGCTCACTTACCGCACGTTCCGCGGGCTCGTCTCACTTGTGTGTTTGATTGCAGGAGAACTTGAAGGACGACGATTCGTTCGTATATCTGGCGTCTATCAACGGGTTGTGCGCATTGGCGACTGCATTCCCAGCAAAAGTCGTAGAAACGCTAATGCTTGAATACATCGATATGCCCGAACGCATCGCGGTTTCGGAAATAACCGTTGAAACTAGGATAAAGCTCGGGGAAATACTAGTCAAGACAACACGAGCCCTGGGTACATAGAAACCCCCCTTTTTTTATTGTTCTCATATGTACAGCTAAAATTTCCTATAAATCCCTTACTATTTTAATTAATTTTATTCTATACAGAACATAATCTTCTAAATTGTACGCGGTAACAAAAATAGATTGTTAATAAGTTAACGTTATTCAAAGTGCCGGATGTATCGAGGTGCGACTAGCGACTCATAAGATCACGAAGCTTTAAATAAAAATCAGGGAGTGGTAATAACAGTAATATTCGAATTTTGCAGGTGAAATGAGTGTGGCTCAAAAAAACACGCTGGTTAACGGTTTTTTGTGCGCAATCCGCGACACAGATCCCTTGGTACGAGCCTCCGGTCTCTCTTGCTTGGGCGAACTCTGCAAGGTATTGAACTACCGTCTGGGAAACATTCTCACCGAAGTACGTATATAAGGGACTCGCGCAGAACGAGGTATCGAAGAGACCTTCCTTTAAACTTGATCCTTTAAACATTCAGATCCTCTACTGCATCACGTGTATATTAAAATCGGACAAAGTGCCCGAGTGTCGGCGTGCCGCCGTGATGGTTGCGACGCTTCTGTTCCGCGGCCTCGACCGAGACCTGTTGAGCAGCTGCACCAGCGACATGGTCGACCTGTACCGCGAGTTGCGCAATTTGCGCGACGACAAAGATCCCGTGCTGCAGCTTCACGTTCAGTTAACTCTGGAAGAGGTCGATCGCATCATGCGCGACTATCTGCTCACGGGACTTCCCACATCCGGCAAGAAGATATCGGACCAGTTGGATTCGATGTCCATTCGGTGATACGCAATAAGACGCACATTTGATCTTATGATCGCTGTTGCACTCATTAAAATAATAAAAAGATAACAATCGAATCCTAATAAATATTTTCTACAAAAGACGTCTTAGGTATCCAAGATACATGCAATAAGGCGAACGAATAAATCCGCATTATTGAAGAATAATGCATGTCACGACTATCTTGTACTTACTGTCGTCCTTAAAACGAACGCGAAATCGAAAGATACCCGATTTGTTGGGAAAATTAACTACGGATGATCGTTCGCGGTAAAAAGAACGAAGCGAACGAAATACGATGCATAAATCCACAATCACCATCACGGCGAATGTAAGGACGCGCATAATTTTTGTTTTGTTTTGCAAAAATTACTTAAACCCTATGGCGCCGTTCGATTGATTGACATTATAGGAACGTCGTATCCTCGGAAAAGAATCCGGCTAAACGGATGTGATCTCGTTTAAGGCAGACGTACAGCCGTTGCGGCTGCGGCGTGGAAGCTGGCGAAGGCCGCGGCATTATCGCCCGCAAAATGAATTCTTTACACGATGGCTCGGGAAACGTTTTGTAACGACTATCTCCTACACTCGTAGTATTTCTATTGGCGTTACTGACGGACGTCATCATATGAGCGGCCTGAAACAAAGCCGCAATATTTACGTCTGAATAGTAAACTCTCTCGCATGTGATGCAATGATGCGTAAAAACCAATCTCTACCTTTTGAGCGTCGCGGAACATCGTCGTTATTCGAGCTCCGATGTCTCCTCTGGAACCGCCGGGCACACTCACCTCCTTCCCCCGCATCAATTGAATCAAAAAGGACGTAAATTCTTTGGAGTCGTTGTTACCGCCCAGCTTGTGGTGCAACGAATTGACTTGCGCGACTAGCGCTTCCACGCTTTCGACGTCGCGCGTGATTTCCTGAGGAAATTGAAAGTTAAAATATCTCTAAAAATTCTTATACGTTCTATGTACTTTTTACTTCAAATATATTTATATGCGTGCACTAACATGCCGTATGTAAATATTTAAACAGTGATCAGTCACAATCGAAATAGGCTCAACAATTGATTATGATTGAAGATATGGTCGAGTGTGTACCTCGTACAGTTGTAGCTTTTGATGAATTGGTTTCGTCGCGTATTGCAATTTATTGAGTATGCTCTGTGCCACATCGAGCAGGCTCGGCAGAGCTTCCTGTTTCTGCGAGCTCAGAGTATAGAGCGCGGCGTGCGTCAGAGTCGGCAGCAGGAGCTGCGCGACTTGGCCTATTCGCTTTGAGCACAGGTAATGCAGAGCCTTCTCCGCCTCCCGCGTGTCATCGAACAGTCGTTTCTGCCGGTGTGCGGGAACTGGTTGCGCCGATGCCCATGTCGTTGACCACGGATTATCAGGAATCATCATCCGCGGCGACAAGTGACCTGTGCGTTTCAAGACTCGATATAAAGAAACATTGCACAAACGCTGGAAATAAAAAATTATATTTCTATTTCAATTGCAGATTGACGTCCCTCGACAGTTTTGCTGAGAAAAAGTCGACTTTGTTGAATCAAATATTGAACAAAAAAAATCTGTCATTAAGAGGGCATTTCAGCCTGTCTTCGGTTTAGCTTGTAAATGTTCTTAAAAATAAAGCATGTACAATTTTCCGCATCGCTATCGATCTTGACGTAGACTCTGTCTCAATGAGAAATAACTTTCTGAGATATTATAGACAGTGAGAGAGACAGAGAGTTATAATATTTCTTATAATATAAGTCAAAGTCTTCAATTACTTGACCAGAACAGGCGAGATAAATTAATTGCGTAATGGGAAGTGAGCAGCAATATCGAAGTTTCAAATTTGAAATATTCTTCGTAATTTTGCACGTGTATGTTACAAGAAAAACTACTGACCCTTTCCTTGTCCCCATTCGTCAGCACCTTCGTCGTCGATCCAGTCCCTCGGGGAATACCATCGGATGAAGTCCTCCAGCACCGCGCCAGGATTTGCCGCCTGCGTTATGTTATTATAATGAAATAGATACGTATATGCGGTAAAAGCTGTTACCAGGTATAAGCTCAATGCATTATGCGTACCTTGAAGGACTCCATGTCGGACAACAGGGACGCGCTCATCATTCGAGCCCGCATCTCGGATGCGTACTTGTCGGTACCGAGCTGCATCATCACCTGCGCGTCCTCCTCCAGCTGGTCCTCCGTCTTCGGCACGGGATCCTGCGTGATTGGTAGATAAAGAGGGTCTCCGGTTTGAATCAGCCTACGCATCATCAATTCCCATCTCGTTGAGTCACAAATCGTGCACTTTTCAGTCTTACCCCGCCAACAGAAATATTTGTTATTCAGCTAAAAAGACGAGAATGCTAGCGACTATTGGATATAGTTTGCGCGACATGTATTTTACTAGCAGCCGGCTAGCAATAGCTTTTCTATATTAGCCAATAGAAAAATCTCATATATTTTAAGATACTATAATGTAATAGTTTTTTCTGTCTTCAGCTCATAAAGTTGAAATGTTTTCACTTGTATAAATAGAAAAAAAATGCCTCTTTGTTAATATCGCAGGTTTATTTTTAGATTTCAAGCGATCGACGCGAAACTCGACCAATTGCGGCAGCCACTCGTGAAGAAAAATCAACCTGAGCGAAGGATGTTTAGCCAATCTTCCCGCGGGTTTGTTCCACAGCAGGTGCTTCGCCTTCAATTGCGGCTTCGTTGACGAAACCTCCTCGCTCGCCAGCTCCTCGCTCGTGCACTCAAAGAATTCCTCATCCTCGGACTCTGTGACAGCCGGAATGGTTTTAATTTTCCCGCCGAGCGCGTTGTGTAAAGCGTAATTAAATCACATAAATCACGAACGCTACCTGTCTCCTCAACATCGTCCATCTCTGTGCTTTGAGGCCTGTGCGCGTTCTCCTCCCTCGCCTTCTTCCTCGTTATACAGCAGTTCATCATCTGCACGCACAAAACAAAGCCAATGGGATTTTTACCCACGAAGGAAGTACACAAGCGTAAGTTACATAAAGAGTTACATAAAATATTTGGCAATTCGCGCATTACCTGTAACTTTTGATGCAGCAAGCACGTGCGAACGGAATCTGGAAAGCCGGGCCCGACGCTGAAATGAGATATGGAAACCGATTGTACACATCGTGAAATAACGAGACTGTCTTCTGAGAGAGAGAGAGTCTTTCATTTCATTGTCTTTCATTTTGGAGTCTATCGCGAGATCCCACGCGTCTGCATTTTCCAGCGAGATGAACTTTCTAAACGGCTCTATCGGCACGAAGACTATAATTATAAGCTCGGTGTACACGAGACTGTTTTACACGTAAATTTCTCGATCTCGGGGAACGCATGATCTACAGATGCAGGGCAAAGGACCGCCGCGGTCGCGTGACGGAGAAATGTCGGACGCTCAAGTTAAACGGGCAGATTTGTGGTGCCGGTTGTCGATTTAGCAATCACTTGCCTCCCGCAAGTATAATTTCAGCATTTTAACATGCACACGCGTAACGGTATTCCGCGTATTCCGTATTTCTGCAATCGACAAGTCGTTTACCCACGTGTCCTAAGACCAATAATAAACGTT
This sequence comes from Vollenhovia emeryi, assembly GCF_000949405.1. Classification (NCBI taxonomy): domain Eukaryota; kingdom Metazoa; phylum Arthropoda; class Insecta; order Hymenoptera; family Formicidae; genus Vollenhovia; species Vollenhovia emeryi. Next base: position 698,937 of record NW_011967220.1, read on the forward strand.
TAACCGGGTTAACTCAGCCACACGGAGAGAACTTTTCTCTTAAAATTTACCCTGAAAATCGTGCAGTCGTAGGATAACACGGCATTTTGAACAACTTTATGAGGGTTTTCTCGAATTTTACCATACATTTTACTAGTAAAATGTATACTAACTTGTTAGCTGATCTGTGCACCTGCATAGATCAGCAATAACCTACTTTGATGACATTATATTTTTTACTCCTCCCATGAATCTTTAATTATAAAAATTGACTTTAGCTCCTACTTAAAAGGACCTACTTTAATGCTAAATTGGCAAAAGTAGAAATTTCCGACACTATTTTAAATTTTGTACTTGCAGTTCGACCTCTTTTACTGTCTTTGGTCCTACTACATAATAGAATTAAAGGTTCAACATATAGGGCCCAAATTTCAACTCGGGTAGCTAACTTGAAATTACTTCTTCATTGCGATAACAACCTTCATTGCGGACAATAATTGTTTCTTTAAGGCCTGTTATACAATACGTTGTTTGTTAGATGCCGGGACGTAGCCGATACGAAAATAAATTTTCGAGAAGAAGCAGCGGAGCTGAAGACACAATTGCATCGGCCATTGGAACGTACGCAATGTGCTTACAAAATCTTGTCGCGTATAGCTGGCTTGACGACACGATAGCCGGGAGGAAGCAACAGGTGAGCGACAAGAGAAGAGTGCTCGTCCCCTTTCGTTTTATTGCCTAAAAGAAAACGCAGGGGAGCTGGCACTTACACGCTCGGTTGGATTTAAACAATTTGACACTCGTGTATCGCGACAGTGAAAAATCTCAAGTGTTCCTTGCTTCGAAGGATTTAAATATCGTTCTACGAAAGGGGAAAGAAAAGAATTTGAAAATTATTCAAGTATCTGTTTAACACGTTAATTTCTCTAATCCTTTCTTCTTTCGTCCACTTATCAAATACAATCGCAACAAGATATGAAATAAGCACAATGAAGCTTAGAATTATATTTTCCTGGGACATAAATTGAAGCTGCCAATGAGACAATGAGTTGGTGTCTCGCTGGTAGCTTCAATTTATTCACAATTATAACTGAAATGGAAGAATAATCAATTACGATAGTTTCCAAAGGTCAAGACGCAAACGTTCCCTTTCTCTCATTATATCCTCGTACATGCTTTTTTATAATGGATACAGAATGTACACGTACTGCAAATTACTCATGTTGCACTATCATTTTACAGAATATATTCTTCGGCATGGACATAACAGAATGATTTAAACGTCGTCGGGGAGCGAAGGATACCCGGTACCGGACCTGGACACGGCAGGACCGCCGTCCAAGGGTCAACTCCGCCCTCGACGAGATTTTTCCGCCGGCGGTAAACCTCGTCAAGACGCTGGTGTGTATCCTACAGCCGGCCTACGGGAAAGCCTACCGCCGAAGACTCCGGCCGCCCTACCACCGCGCACCGGCCGCACCGGCGGTGCCGGCACGAGACGGGATTTCTACGGGGGCCGAGGACGGACGCGGCCCCGTACCGCTTGGTTCTTGCAGTCGACTTTAAGACCGCGATGCGACGGTCGAGCTAACGGTCAAGAGGAGCCAGTCTTCCACGTCCCGCGTCCGCGACTCCCAAGTGCAAAATCGGACTTCCGTTTCCTCCTCCTCTTCCTCCTCCTCGCTCGCGTCCCCACCCCCCCCTGCACGGGATATGATCGACTCGTAAGACGATCGCGACCGCGTTCCGTGCATTCCGATCACGCCCACGGTCCCTCGCGAAGGGTCGAAGGGAACGCTCGCTCGCCCGTTCGCGCTCGAGCCTCGCGGCAGTCAGGTGAATTCCCAGCGAGGTGCGGCCGGACTTCCTCCTCGGCACCATGGCCCAGACTGCTCGTTCGTAGAGGGAAATACAAGCAACTATGGGTGAGTAATGGATATTCTCTCTTTTAGCAAGAGCTCGCTCGCGCGCGCCTCTCCGCGCGGGAGGAGAGAATCGTTTAATATCGGAATTTAATAGCTCCACACCCGGTTTTGCACAAGAAGATACAAAACCGGAATTCTCTTTGCAACGCCCTTGCGGACCCGTTTTACGTCAGACGTCGCGGCGGAGCGTTTGGGACTTGCGGGAACGTTCTTAAGGGCGATTTGCTGTGTTTCGCGCGAATTGGAGACTCATTTTGGGGGAGGAATCTCCTTCACGGAGATAAGAGAGAGACGTGGAAATTGTGTCGCAGCGACGTAAACAATTCTCGTTCTTAATTCCACCGGTACTTTAAATATTATTTGCAGGTCGGAACGAAAGCTGAATCACGCGCAGTCGAGCTAGGAATTAAACACGCCGCTCATTTATGTCCCGAATTTTCTTGGCCCACTAATAGTCACGTAACGGTATTATTAGTTCGCTCACGGTACCAGGAGAATCATCTCTCGCGCCGGATTACGTCGAGGCACCGGGCCAAATGGGCCTGGTGTCCGAGAAGCGGGACGATTAGTCCGAAAACCCGGTTCCTCAAAGGAAACTTCATCCGGTTCCAGATTTACATAAATACACTCGCGTACTCGAGTCGAATTGAACAAGCGCGGATGCGCTTAGCCCGCATGCTAAAAACTTAGGCGCCTGTGAACTTGTTCATTCAGATTGCAAGCATTTGTAACAGTACAGCCTTCTTCGTTGCAGAAAATTGCCGATTCGTAAGATCTTTTTCTCATGAATGTAATGCAATGAAATTCTCTCTCTTTCCGGCTTGTTTTCTCGCAAACAAGCGCCAGTGTTACACTATTCTTTATGGAACGCCGCATCGCGTGGCGGCGGGCACTTCGAAGGGTTAATGCACCTACGCGCGTATCTTACGGCTATCGTCTTCAACGTACACCGTCCGACCTTGAACCGCACTATAGATACACGGCGTTACACGCTGTGTTTCCTCCCATATCCAGACAGGATACTGAACTGTTCGCGCTACGCTCGAAAAGTTCGCGCCCGCATCCTGCATTTAATCCTTTACAAGGCGCGAAATCAAAGATTCTTCAAGAACGAGTTCGTTAACCCAAGTGACATTATTGGAGAGACAGAAAATGTAGATTTTTTTCCCGCAAAGAATCCGTGTACAGAGAAACATTGTACTTTATATCAATTATACCATTTAGCTCTTTGTACATAAATTACAGAAAGAAATAATAAACATAAGTAGGTAATAATCTTTTCTTCGCCAGTGAAGAAATGATAAGCAATAATTATAATCAGTCAAGTTGAATAATACTGTTATTATATTATTGTTGAATAATTTATTGTTACAAAAGAATAATATGAAGCAGTGCGTTGGAAAATTTTAACGTTAAACGGGAAATTTCTTAACGACTGTTTCTCGTTTAAATTGATAGTTGAAAAGTTTATTGTTTAAAAGGAAGTCAATTAGTAACTCATAAAGTCTAGGACACTAAAAGTGGATTCCACGCAATTCATGATTTTATTTCTGCCTCTCAATTTTCTCCGGTACCTCTCGTCGATTAAGAATTCGCACAATCACATTGAACGTTTAAAGCCGTGGCAAAAACAAGCACGAAGTCGTGGACGACCTGCGGATTATTAATCAAGATCTTCGGAGATCGCCAACTAAAATTACGTCGCGCTGCGACAAATCGAGAAGAGCTGGCCGTCGGAATTTATAGGCAGCCGCGACGGGACATAAAAATTTTTCCGAAGAAACGCCAACGAGAAACGCGTGGAATTCCTTAACATTGAGAATAATATAGATTTATCAAGGCTCGCGACATCATCGAGACACTTTGCATAAGGTGAGCGAAGCGATCCGAGCCTGGAAGAGGCGAGCGTCTTCGCGATTCGTGTTTTCATTTCCGCTCGATCGGTCGACCAAGTGATCGAGAACGATGATCGTGGACCTGCGTCTTCGGACGCGGTATCGCGAAAAAGATGAAAAATGCGAAATTTATACGCGCGATAAAGGGAATCGGATAGGGCGAAGAAAGGGCGAAGACGAGAAGCAAGATAGAGTAACGAGAATAAAAGAAAAATCGGATAGCGTTTCTTACGAGTTGCATATCCTCTATGTGCTATTGCTAAATTATCAAGCGTGTTGTTGCCGATCGTTCTGCGCGAGTAATAACATTACGTAAACGTTGCATAAGTGGACCGGGAAATATTTTTATGTAATAACAACCGGAGGAATATTGTATATACGGTGAAAATGTGCAGCGGGCCCCTCGCTTGTGTGTGTTCGGAGTATTAATAAATCCACGGCCAACATATTACTGTCCTTGCAATTTCTGAGGTCGATGGTCTCGTGAATTTCAACCAAAGAAAAAAGTATCAAGTCAATCGCGGCAATGTAATAATTTTACATAAATATTTGAAGAAGTAGTAAATTAAAAGAATAAGCATAGAGAGGCAACAAGAGCCAAACGCTGGGTGTTGGGTGCGAATATAATATCAGATTTTTAATGTTTAATACAGTTGAACAAGTCAAACGTTTCGATCAACCAAAGCGATCCTTTTCAATGACGTCTAACGTGTAACAATAGATCATTTGTATCGCGACATTAATAAATAATTATAAATCGGGAGCAGAAGCTTAAGTTTTACAAATTAAGAATGCAGTTAATTATTGCGAAGAATAAGACGTGCGGTTAAACTTAAAGTAATCACAGCGCTTCACGAACATTTAAAAGTAAGATGTACGCGCGCGCGTGTGTAAGACATTCAATTTACTATTGATTGACTGATAATAAATTGAACATTGAAGAAACGGTTTGTACATCGCGAAACGCGCGATACTGTACGATACATTACGACAGGAAGCTATCAAGAAGTGCGATCACCCTTTGCTTCACTACTCGCATTCGCGCGTTCTCTCTTCCGCGAAACGTTCGAGGAAGGTATACCGTGAATTATTTACGGAAATTACTTTTAGCGGGAAACGTTTATTGAAATGTCTCGACACTTTCACATGCTAAGCGGCCGCGCGTCTGAATTTTGCGCGAAAGCTCGCGAGGTTCAATGCACCGAGCGACTTTTGGGTTTCGCATGCGAGCGCGAGCAACGTTAAACCGTCACGGTCGGTCTGACGAGAAAAATCAGGGCGTATGGTAATGGCGTCCAGACTGGTAACCATTACGGAGAAATTGCCGAGATTTACTCGCGAACCGGCCGACGAGCATGGCGATGGTGGTCCGTTTGTCCGCGAGCCGTGACCATCGGACCATGATGCTCTCCTGCCTCGATTCCTGCATCATCCCTCTTGCATTACTTGCACTTCCTACAGCCGCCACGATCGCGAGAATCGTTTAAGCCACTGTAGCATATTAATTGAAACGTTCACTCTAGTAAATGTCTTTTATCAATCGTTGCTCGTAAATGAAATAGATGCAAGAAGTATTTCTTAGCGTAATTTTGTTAATGAAAAGAATGCAAATAATTGGATATTACGAGTCGAGCCTCAACGTAAATTCGACCAGTTAAAGAGTTTATTTCCATAACGGAATACGTGTGAATGTACGCCACTTGCTATCGCGTGTAAAATTTTACGTATTTTGTAATAAAATTTAAACACCTTCGGACAGGAACGCGCAGAATCCGGCGTTTTAGCTGAAATCGTCAAAAGGAAATGGCTGTCATCATCGCGATAGCAGATGTCAACTCGCTTTTGTCGCTCTTTAACGAACCGTGCCGCGTCGCTTTTGCGCCAATTGCAATTAATGAGCGTCATTGTTCGTTGTCTACCATTTAAACGTTATAGCATGCATTTGAATGTAATGCGGTATGCAGCGCTTTATATCCTATTTCACGACACTTTGTGATATTAGCGACGATTTAAATTAATGCAAGTTAAACACTCTAATTAACGTCCAACTCCACATAAATAATAGTAAGACATTAGAAAGAAATGAGGGGACAGTACAATCAATTCTAGAAGATCTGCAAAACTGATGCATCCCAAAAAATCACGATCCAAATTGTTTATATCTAGAGAAAAGTCCCCTATTGTGAGTTAGGCTCCTAATATGAGATAGCGGAGGTTTCTGTTAAAATAATAGGCAACATCTGTTTGTTCCACCGTGAATTTATTGCCCTTGGAGTGAAATCTGTTTAGTGGAAAGTTGATCGTTAGATCGTGCATTCGTTGCGAAAGAAGATCTGTGATTGAATTTTGACAACCTACTATCTCATATTAGAATCCTATCTCGTAATAGAGGACTTTCCTCTGGTGGTCAGTTATACTGAAATCAGCTTCAGAGAATATTGCGGTACTTCGATTTTGTATCGCTGAGGAAAAGTTCGAAATGGCCAAAGGATTCCTAGTTAAGTTGTAAGAAAGGACAGCCGAATTACGAACCAATGAACGAGTGTGCGTTTAACATAAATATTTATTTACTATTTAAAATTGAAAGTAATGTACGTTTCAGTTTTACTTAGCCAACCTCAGCATCGAGACCTTAATAACAGAGGTTGTAAGAAGTCCAGGTTAAACGAGACTAAAATGAATAAAAGTTCCTAGTCAAATTAGCCTCTAGTTAAGGTCTAGTTAAAGCTAAAGAAAGACCATCGGTTCTATAATGCCGTGTGTAATGCGAGCGAACGCACGCACGTTTCGCTACGCTTTGCGATTGCGTAGCCAGAGCCAACGGCATTTTTATTGCGGTCTTGGTGAGTCTTAGCCACGAGGGAGCCCTTCGAACGGCCGGCGCAAGCCGCCTGCGATCGGGTCTGCGTTTTAGAAAGGCACGTGCACCGGTGCACGGCACGACAGTGCCGTGATCGCGTTTCTCGCATACTCCGTTTCGAGGGAAAACCACAAAGAGCTAAATTGTTTAACTCAAAGCCCTCGTAGGGATTTCTCTTTCGCGGGGAAACGAGCAGTAGCGTGAAATCCCCATCGGAAACTTCTCGATTGTTGTGCGTTTTATTAAATATCGTCGGATCTCGACACTACATATTATAGCGCAACATATTTCTATACCGCTATTCTTATCCTGGACGGTAATCGTCTCATCCAATCTTAATATTTATATTTTCCATTTCGCGTAAAACTCGCTCGAGAAATAATATCGCCGATGTGGGTGACGAAATCGCCGAGGAACACCGTCGGCGAATCGCGCAGATTTTATCACCACCGAGATTGTCCCGGACCCTCGAAGGAGAAGAGTGTAACCCAGCGCGACCTAACCCACATCCCAGGGGCCGAGGGAAACCGAGTTAGCGCCGTAGCTCTCATTTCCGGAACCGCTTCTCGACTTCCGTCGCGGGCACCGTCGAGGCACCTGCCCACCCAATATATAACTATTCCGGTCACGAGTCGATCGATCGAACATTCACCCGACGATCGTAACTTCTCCCGATTGTACACTCTCGGAGCACGATTTAGCAAATAAACCCCGTATCCCCCGAGAATAATGAGTTTCAGGTTAAAGTTTAAATGTGAGGTGTACAATAAAAATGTTGAGAATTTCAATGACGCGAAATCAGCGTCGACGACGGACAAATCTTTTCCTTCGACCGAGAAAAGTTAAAATTACAACAGCGCTCGGCGATTTATACAACGCGCGACGCGCGACGACACACGCCCCGGAGATTTCAATGCCTGGTAAACGATCGGGGACAAACCGCGCGTCGCGTTCTGGTTCACAGTTCTGCGCGAACGGACGATTGCTCGCGACGGCGGCGGATTTTGAAGTCGGCAATTAACAGTACGGACGGACTTATTCATGTTTCCTCGTTATTGTGTCAGTCGGGCCACTCTCGGCCCCGGCATTGTGCGACAATTCTCACGGCGTAAAGCGAAGCGTCGCGTAACCCGGTGCAATTCGGCGGGCGAATTCATTTCCACGAAACGGTCGAGGAGCGCGAGAGGCGTGTATTTGTCTTTCGCGGTGGATTTACACCGGGTCAGTAGGAGAATAAGAACGGGGTAGATCGGTCGTTTTGCAAGGCATCATTGTTAGTCGAAGAGATCGCGAATTACGCATTGTTCGCACGTCGTCTCACTTAAACGTAACGCGCTTTCTTTCGGGACAGGTGTTCTTGGAGCATACGGAATTTCTCAACTACCTACTCATTTTAGAAAAACTATCCTGAACCCTTTCGGCCTCGAATATTCCGACAATTAAATTTCTAATTACTCTAATATCGTAATATCAACTGCGTAGTAATTTTTATTTTACATAACGAAATTAAACAAAATGTTCAAATCTTGCGAAGTTGGACTCGCCTAAAGACGCAATTATAAATGTAGATTTCACACAAATATTTTTTAACCAAAAGTATCGAGTACAAAACTGAAACTCTTATATACAAAACTGCCGTTTTCAATGTTTCAATTGTTTTAAATTAAAGCCAATCGATGTAAGTCAATCTGCTTCTGTGCTATCAATATTCGCTCGCTGACATTATGCAAGCCTTGCTCTTTAAAAATCAAACGGTGAACAGTCACTGATTTACTGCGATTTTCAGCGGTATACTTACAACTGCAAATCAGTGACTATTTTCAGTGATAATCCACCGATTGACTTTTCGAGAGTAGCTATCGGCGATTAATTCGCCGATCGATCAGTTAAATTAACAACAATCGATGTAAGTCGATTATTTTGGCATAATCGTCCACGTGCTATCAATATTCGCTCGCTGACATCATGCAAGCCTTAGCTATCGACGGTTAACTCGTCGATCAATCAGTTATCACACGGAGATCTTCAAACAATGCGCTCCGCCTGAACGTGATGGTTTTATGAGAATCGGGCATTGTCGTCGCGAAATCGTCGAAAGACGGTGGAGTGTCGACATCCTCGGGGAGACGTTCTGGACGATGACGCCTCGGACAGAGAAGGAGAAGGAGGACAAGACTCCACCGAATGGGTCCCCATTCATATGTCACTATTCTTGATGTCGAAGCCCGCGTATGTACCTGCGCGTTTCGGCATCATGAAATTAAACGGTGCTTGAGAAATACAACGAGCGAACGTCATTCTGCCGTGCCCCAGGGCATCTCCCGTGCCTTGCGAAAGACCTGCCATTGAATAACGAAACGGAAATGGCGTTCACATCTCTGTAAACGTAGTTAGAGATTAAGACAATTCTATGGATTATCAGTAGCGGCGTGCACGTTGCATCTCCGTGAACATAATTTTATTATAGATTTCCAATGCACGAATATTTTGTGATGCAACTTAGAACGCTAAAAGAATTGCGAAAGTGCCGTCGATTTGTTAATTGATATGACATTACGTATACACAGTATTTTGCCGAGACATCTCTTTCTTTCTTCTCACGCTGATAGAATAATTACAAGCTCAAGTCCCACCGTCTTCGCGACTTAATCTGTCGGCCGAAGGTCGAGGCGCGTCACCAGAAAAATAGTTCCAGTTTTCGATGAAGCGCGAAGGCGGCGAGAAAGCCAATCAAATCTCTTCTTCTCGCGAATCAACGATCGCGGGGAAAAACGCGCGGCGAAAAGGGAGCACAAGGATCGCGGCAGGCCGGGACATTCTCGAGTGAAAAGCGAGCGTCGATCGTGCGCGGCCGGCCGTAACGCGATGATCATCGGAGTACGATGATCGATGGATCAAGCAAGCAGATATGTCCTGCCGAGCAGAACGGACCGGGCTGCATAACGTGTTCCCTCCACCGCGTCGTTCGCTCGAATTCCGCATAATGCGTGCGCATATTTTTGCCTCGGTAATGGGGCCTAATTCATCGCGATGCAATTGTCGTTTTAGTCACTTAGATACAAATTGCCGAAACGACCCACTTGGAGTAACCGTGGTCGCAGATAAGAAGCGCGAGCTACTTTTAATTTGCCATTCGATTTGCGAGCAGAATGAATTAAGGTTTATAATCCCCGGTATCTTTTCGCGAAGTAGAAGTCATCTAATTTATCGCAGAAGAATCATCAAGCATAGGAACTAGCGAAAGACAACGTATCTCTCCACGAAACTCTCTCCCGTTGAATATTTTTTAATCCTTATTTATTTACGGCTTCCCTCTGAGCTCCATTAATCCTCGGGGAAAAATGTACCTACTCGAGCGTAAATTTCTTAACGTACCGTTTTCTACATGTAGCTTAGAAAACATAAACTAAACCCACCAACATTAGCCACGTTGAGAACCGTCCAGATCGATCCGAAGTCGTTTCTTCGCCGGCGCGTTTTCGCTTTTTGCGCGCGGAACAATAGTCGGCGGGGGAAAAAAATGGCGACGCCTTGCCTCCTTCCGAGCCGGGGGCCGTGAAATGTTAATTGTCGCGGTCGACAGCGATCAGCCGCGATTTCGAGAGCCGCTCGCTCTTTTTACGAGGCGCTCGGAGAAGAGGCGGCCGCGACCACTCGTATCCCCGCAAATGAGATATGTCAGCGCGACGGCGAATTCGCCGCTGATTCGCGGAACGCGGGGGGAACGCGCGCCTAATCGGCGACGAGTCCGGGATCGTCCTCTTAACTCGCGGCTTAATCGTCGGTCGCGCGGCGAATCGCGCCGCGCCTAGAATACCAAGGATTTACGGAAGCGAGACCGGGACGCGGATAAAAATTCCTTAATTGCCATGTCCGCCGACAACGCGTTCGCAGATGTGCGTAGTAAAAATTGAGGGCTTTCGCCGCGCGATAAGTATAATTGAGGCGTTTCAGATAAAGGCAGGTATACCACTCATTGTGGAGAACCGACGTCGCTTCGATTGCAAACCGGGTCGGGAGTTTCGCGAGAGTCGCTCTGAAAATAGAATCGCCGCGGTCGGGACTCGCGTTGTGGAAATTAAGAAACGATACCTAGTAACTGCATTCCTCGCGAGCTAATTAATGCATTCCCCGCGTTCTGTTCATTCCGGAGTCTAAATTTAGTACCGAGAATCGATGCTGAGATGTGGCAGAATTCTTGCACTTTGCATTCAGATTACGGTTTAACGAAACACTCGAGATGTAATGTAACCATGAGCACAATTAGTTGGGCCACTCTCTGTCGGCCCCTTGATCTTTTCGGTCCCGATCACGTGGTATTCCGTCATTGCTCCGGTCAGCAATCCAACGGTGCGTGTGTACGTACTCGTCAAAGCTGCACTATACACTGAGAGACCCATTTTATTGAATGAAACAAAAGTTGACTCAACTGAATTTCTTGGTTGGACATGAGCAAACAAATCTTTCAGTTGATACAACAACAAAATTTAGTTGGAAAATTTGGTTGTACCAACACACAAATTTGGTTGAATTATTTAGGACGTGATGAGATGACGAATTTGTTATCTCAACCATAAAATTTTGTTCAGATAAACAACTCGTGGAAACAAAATAGTTAGTTGTTGCAACATTTAACTTCTTCTCAGCAATGTATTTTTCATTTTATAGAACCAAATTACATGCTCAGTCAACAAAATGATTCAATCAAATTATTTCGTTTCATTCGACAAACTGGGTCTCTCAGCGTATAGTTATTCGAAATTTTACTTGTGCATGGTTGTTGCCAAATTAAAAGCTCGTTTTGGTTTATGACAACCGTATCATAAGTTGCATGGACCAATATTGTGTCTATGAGAGCTATAATACATTGTTAGGTCAACCATAACTTACGTAGTTGCAAGCATTATAGAAATGTGGTTGGCTCCTAAAATGACTATAAATTATAGTGAGATTGTGATAACTGCAACCATTTTTTTTCCGCCAGTGTATAATGACCCCTTTTTTTTAAACTTAATACAAATCCTTCGACTCCACGGCGACGGGATTGTCGCGAAGCGGCCGGTTAATCTCGACGCGGGGTACCATTGATGAAGGATGGCACGCGTTACAGTCGCGGCGCGATTCGCTCGAGGGAGCTCCTCGTTGTTCGCCGGTCCGTTGGCCGCGTATATGCGTGTCCTGCGAGATGGAGCAGGTAACAGTACTTAGATAGTCGGTTGGCATACTGTGCCGACTGGTAGCGCGGACCGTTACAGGCATATGGAAAGTTCGGCGGGTCGCAAAGCAGCCGCATGCGGAGAGTGCAATGCGCGCCCACGTAAAAATCCTCGCGAGGAAGCGCGAGGATAAGCTCCCGGTAGATCCTCTTTCAAAACTGGATCCAGCTAGGTGCGTTGCATTCAAAGATAAATTGCGCCGGCAACCCTATGCAGTTAATCCTCGGCTAACGTTACATCGTGGGATTTCCTGTCCTTTTCATACGTCCCTCTTTTTTCCATTTTTACTCTTATCGAGTGGTGGTATTTGTGGGAGCTCTCGGCCATAGCCGAGACGTCCGTCTGTTAAATGTAGATGATTGGTAGACGGGTGGATTATAGACGGACCTGCCGGAGTGTTTTGCCGTCTGAGAACGACTCTCAGACCTCTGAAGTGGACGTGCAGTCTCGCGGGTAGACGCGACAAGCGGAATAATGTTGCGACTTGTCGCGGAGTCCCGTGCGCGCTTGTAAGACGGTGGAAACTCACGAGGGAGGACGCGGTGGAACGGCGCGAAATGTCGTTAACAGGATCTCCTATATGCAACCGGAGTCGAGTTTCCCCGCTGTTTCTGTGCGTCTACGAAGGATGTATCGCTTGTAAATGCCGAACGATCGTGAACAACGACCTCTCTGTCTGAGAAAATTACGTACGGGCGAGCTCGCACTTGCACGGCACACGCGCGCAATTATAATCTTCGCATCATCGGCCGACTGTCTCTTTCTAAAGAGCACAGTTCGTTAACTTCGGCATCGTACAAACGTTAATTCAGATTCTTCAGTTTTTTTTCTAACGAGGTAGATGGAGATTAATTAAATTTCAATTAACCTTAATTGAGGTTTCGAAAGGCACGACCCGTGTGTAGGTGCGCGCGTAGAAGCTCCCCGTTCCGGATATCGCGTTTGCCGCATGAAAACTTTTTAGTTGCTCTATTACTGCACACGATTACGATGCGTAAGGATGATATCAGCTTACGCATCTATTTGCAAGCGAAAAAAAAAACACCCGCGAACGCTTTCCGCTTTCGCGAGATAAGGCGCGGGTCGCGGGAGAAACGGTATTTACAGACGATTGCAGCAATCTAAATTAGAGCAGATGTAAAGTAGGCGCACTTTCTCCGTATTTGCTTAATTCGATGCGATTCCGCGATAACGCCGCTAGTAGTTAGCCGAAGTACGGCACTTAAAATCGATTTCGCGTATACGCACTTTCTTAAAATTCTCGCTGCCCGCACGTGGCTATTGTTCACCAAACTCTGAGCTCGAATTAAGCACAATTAAGTTCTCTTTGAAATTTGATAGAATCAGCGAAACGCAGAGGAAAGTCCCCTATTTATGAGACAGGCTCCCCCTAATATGAGATATCAGGTTTACGACATCCAGTTTCACTAATGTTTTTTTGCAACGATCTCACGCGTTATCTAACAATGGATTTTCCACTAAACAGATTTCACTCCAAGAACGATAAATTCGCGGTGGAACCAACTGGATGGTGTCTATCAGCTGTCCATATTTTGCGACTGAAATTTAGTTGCCACGTGCAGTTTCTAGCTACGGCAGCGACATTTCTCTTTCCGTGCGCTATCTCATATCAGGAACTCGTCTCAAAACAGGAGATTCTCCTCTACATTCCAAATCACGACGTTAGAATCGTGTGACTTCTCTTTAATTAAAGAAATGGAGATTAATCCAACAGTAGTCTACGGAACCTAGAACTAATGGAAGATTATAAGCAATATCTTTTAATGCTATTAACGTGGGTACAAATCGGATATGATGTGATTAATCGTTGCCACTTTTTAAGAGAGAACATTAGATTGCAGGTCGCAATTGTTCGCCACGTCGAATGTTAGGGGAGAGATATGCATCTCATTTTAGAGAAAGTGTTATGTGCATTGTCCGATCCAAGGAAAAATGCGACGTATTAATCGTGGGAACCTATCGTCGATCGCGGGCTAAACGATTGACACGAGCGTTCGCCTATGATCGCTATAATATAATGTAATTTTCTAATCTGCAGCTCGCATAAATTTCAGTCAATATCCGTCGTGTCTCGAAGGAGAAGGGCGGGGGGACGCGGGGGGGATAAGGAGGACCAGAAGCGAACAGAAAGGGGGAGAGGGATGGAGCGTGGCAGAAACGGAAAGCCGAAAGAGAACGAAAGTGAAAGGATCGGATTCCGTGGCGAGTATAGGTGCACGCGGCAAGTTGCACGTGGCGCCTTGCACGTGTTTGCACGTGCCACGTGCGAGTCGCCGGAAACACCGATTTACGGAAAACCATACCACCGATCCCAGCGATCGATGGGAACGCGAGTCGCTCGCGGGGAGACGTGCGTCGGCAACAGGTTGCGAGGAAACCCTCGCGCGTGGCGTCGACGCGCGCCGACAGATACTTCGTGACCAGATTAATTCTTTCGCGCGCGCGATCTAGGCACCGATCGAACAGCTACAGCTAACTAGTTGCATAATTCAGGCAATTAATGAAAGTTACATTGGCACAATTATAAATATCGCGAATACTCTGGGGGGAGAAAAAAAAGGACAGCAACCGATTTTGGGGCCCACAATTAGCAGTCGAATTATTTGGATTGTTCGTAACACTCTGATCTTTTACGAATTTTACCCCGCGTATCTAAAAATCGCAATTAGCTGTTCTATCTACATCCAAGATCTTAAAGTAATACTAATCAATTCTCTCAATTAGTTCGGTCGATATTCAGTAACGCAATGATAATTTTCACTTAATGTTAAGTTGCTTAACTACAAAAGAAAACGGTCAAAATTTTTCCCGGAGTATAGATTTACGAACAATCCAAATAATTCGATTGCCAATTGTGGGCCCCAAAATGGGTTGCTGTCTTCTTTTTCCCCCAGGGTAGATATGAAATTGTGCAATAGTCGAAATGATAAATGGCTTACGTTGCTGGACCGATGTTAATTAACCGGATTCGATCGTTCGATCTTTGGCAAGTGGACGCGATAATCGAGGACGTCGCTCGCCCTTGCCGCACCAGCGTAGTACATCGCGTCTCGTCGTGCGGACGCGGCGATTTCTCCGCGCGGTCGGTCGCATACTTCGGTGAAAGGTTATTCAATCGGCCGATCGGTCGGCCGGTCTCGCCCGCAGGATGTCGTAACGCCGTAACGATCGGCCGACAGGTTTTCCAGGGACAGCCGCGAGAATTCTTTCGCTCGACGAGCAGTCATGCTGTCACGCGAGGAGGAAGCATCGCCATTTAGGGAGATCTGGTCCGTTAAGGCCCATCAAATTAATCATTCCGCTTCGAAGGAATATTATCGAGCGCCGCGCACTTTCGCAAGACGTGTACAATAATGCATTCCACCGTGATTTCTCAAGGAACAATATATCTCGATGAGAAATGTTTCGGTCGGTCGGATTCCACTGACCCAATAATTAAATTTTTCAAGTAAGAAGCGAGAACGCCAATTTTTCAGCCCGGGCAAGATAATTCAGGCCCGGTTTCGCCAAGCGTCGCTCAACTTCAATCTCAGTTTAGTTGACGTTTGTCTCTTTCTAAAGTAACAGTTGGAAAAGCAGTTGGTAAATTTCTTTGGTTAGAATTTGCCAGTTGTGTCGATTATTAATTTCCACGTTGGTTTGTTAATTCTTTCAATATAATTCGATCTTCGCACAGTTTTCAAGTCGGGGACTCACAATTGTACACGACCGTCAGCTTAAAATCAACATCAACAGGTCACTCGACGCGTACAGAATGCCCGGCGAGATGATTGACAGCAAATTGACGATTTAGCACAGTCAAGGTCCCCGACGAGGTAGATGCCGGTAATCCCGCATTGTCACAGTCTGATAATCTTCCGCGTGCACGCGATCGCGGTCCGTGACTCACTCGAGCCTTCCAGGATGATAATGTCGGCGTACTCTGTATATCTTCATAATGCGATTGCACGAGAAAAGAATTGCGGTCTCTAACGAGATCATTTTAGTATTATCTATTTATAAGAAGTGCATTATAAGAAGTAATTGCTAAAATAGGGGAAAAACCTGTGAGAACTTAATCGCATATTCTCCCAATAACTTTCCCCGCGGATGGAAAACCGTAAGGGGGGAAAAAGAGGATATGCGATTAAGGCCTCTCGGATTGCCATTTCATCGGAATTGCTAAATATCAGGCATGACCGAGCGTTTCTGTGTGTGCTGCAGTCGACGCCGATGCGCAAGGTCACCAGCATCAGGAAGAGAAAGATGATCGTACAGTCATACTCTGATAACGTTCACGTTCCCCAATCGCCGATCGCGGGAGTGATGGAGGCACTAATTGCGCTCGTTACGAGTTAATTATTTCGGTGGCTTGACCGCGTAATTGAGCGATGCTCCCGAGATTATCTGTCTGTCAGTATTGAGAAAGAGTGCGCTGTACGCAAAGTGCGTATCGTTAAAGTGTATCAAATCAAAAGCCTATTCTGGTGGCTTCAAAATTTAGCTAGTAAAATTAATGTAATGAAATTACCGGCGCAGGGATTCTACGGTGAATTGTTACATTTTCTGTCTGGATTATGCAGAATCAGATCGGACAGGGAACTCGTCGGGGGATCGCTTTTCAATGCCCCATAATATATTATGTACATCGGAATAATCTCCTCACGCGAATCGTTCGTGATGGCGAATAATAATCGATAATGAGCCACGCGCGCTATAATTAACGATATAGTACGCCACGCTAACTAGCAACCTGTTCCCATTAACAAGTGTTCCGGCGCCGTAACGATGGCCAGTTTAATTAATTCCTTACTCGCACCCGCGCATTCGCGGTTCTTATTTTCCCTCCTTCTTCCTCCCAGTCGCTAAAGAGACCCAAATCGTCCACTGCGCTCTGAAAATTCCACACTATCGCGAGATCGTGCCGGACATCGAACGTTACGGGCGCAATTGAAATCTGCCAACCAGAATTTGGACTTCGATTGCAATCTCGTCGTACATATGAATTACGCGATATTTAAAATTTTAATCAATACTAATATAGTGTAAGGCAAAGGAATTCTATAACTGGCGTAATAACAAACGTAGAGGAAAGTCCTCTATTATGAGATAGGCCTCTAATGTGAGATGGTGGGTTTTCAACGTGCAAATTCAACCACAAATCTTTTTTCGCATCGATCGCACGATCGAACGATCAATTTTTCGCTAAACAGATTTCACTCCAATAGCAATAAATTCACGGTGGAACCAACCAGATGATGCCTGTTAATTTAGCGGAAACGCCGCTATCTCATATTAGGAGCCTAACTCGTATAGGACTTCCCTTCAGATGAGGACTACGCTCTTAATCTTGTATCGCGTACCCAAGTAGAACAAGTTAATCGCAAAAAAACGTCAGTGTGACATTGAAATGATGAATTTTTCGTCATAAAATGATCGGACATCAAGATTAACTCTGCAACGACTGATTTATGACATGCTGTTTTGTGATACTCGTGATGTGTAAAATAACATATTACAGATTACACGTCCAGTCATATAGGTATTACGTTTATCTTATAATAATAATAATAATAATAATATTTATTCAGGAACAGATTATTTGGTATTACATGTCACATATCACATAATTTCCATGTATGCATACATATTAATTTCGCTTAAGTCTAGTGTATCGAAACTTTGGATGCTTACCAAACAAACTCCTAAAGAGATAATACATAGATTATCTGTGCTTAGGCCTGAAGAGAAACAATACAGGTAAAAGAAAAAATAAACTATAAAAGAAAAATAAACTAAAAATAAACTATAAAGATAAACCAAAGGAAAATCAAAAGAACAAGCCAGAGAAAAACGGAAAAAGGAGAGAGAAGACAGGCGAGAATTACGAAAGGTCATCACAACGGACCAATCACAATTCCACAAGTCGTCCAATCCATTCCTTGATTTTTCTTTTAATTACCTTCCTGGATTCCAGCAAGGCTTTGTAGGAATTAGGCAATTTATTAAACAACCCGTATGAGTTGTAAATGCTGCTCTTCTTGTACAATTCCTTGTTAGGTCTTGGTGGTCTTTGACTTTTATATCTCGTGGAAGCCGCGGTGCTTAAAAACTTTTCTCTGTGTTACTTCAATTTATTTTTAATAATAAATACATGCACAATTAACGATTCCGCGCGATAATTGAAATGCCAGTGGTTAAAATGTAGAGATCGTTACGCAGGATATCCCTTCGTGTAGCGAACAACGGCAGGAACAAATTGATCAGATGAATTAAAATGAGTAAATTCATTAGACAAATTAATTCGCGCCGGCGTGCACCCCGCGTCCCGACGCACAATGGCCACACCGCCTTCGCGGAGCTGCCGCTTGCCTCTCCATAAATTAATCCTCTCGGAATTTGAACTCCCAAGCACTCCCCCGTGGCTCAACGCTCGCGCAAGTATAATGACGTTTTACTTTAGACTACTTGCACGTCGGCGTTTCTCATAATATTTTCCCAGGCTGCCGGCACGCCGGCCTTTTTTCTTCCTCCCCTCGCGACGGAGGAAGGAAAAGAGCGTTGAAACGAGCGCGATATCCGCGTCTATCGGAAAAGAGCACGTTTACGTATTTGCGCGGAAATAATCAGATCGTGAGTGAAAGGTCCGCAATGTTCCTTTCGTCGACCTCGCAGCGCCCGAGATCGGGAATGTGCATTGTGGCCGCGCGCACTTGCCGATCTAGGTGACTCCGCTGCCGCGCGAACTCTTTTTTTTCTTCTTCTTCTTCGTTCCTTTTTAAATCCGGAAGTCGATCGCCGAGATATCGCCGCGGCGAGCGTGAAAAATGTGAAAGGTGAGCCGCGTTTTCCCAGATTTTTACGGCCCGGCCGTAATTGTTGCACGCGTCTACGCGAGAACGCAGTCGGAAGTCGATCCCATGGAAACGGCGAGGAATATCTATTCGCTAATTATACTCGCGAGCCTAAATGACTCGGGCAATTAAAGCCGGGCTAAACAGTTCCGCGAATAGATTGATAGACCGTTCTCGACGCGGCGCGAGGGAAGCGAGGGGGGGAAAAAAATTCACAGGCGACAAACAATTAAAATCCCTCGGAGGGAGCTACTTTCGTAAGTACGTTGTTTCACGTGGGAATATCGCGGAGGATTCCTTAATATTCATTTACGTTCGCTTCGTCCTTCGTAAATATTCTTACGGACGCCACCCGGCCGCTGTCTTTCGCAATGTAATTCGCTTATCGGCCTTGACACACACACACGCACACGCACACACACGCAGCAGCGGAGGCTTTCTCGACACCCGAAAGGAATTTTCGAGCCGCCTCCCTCCGGCCGTTTCCGCGATTAACGTCGCATGCGAGCGACACTTCTTCTGCTCGACGATGAAGTAACGTGTCTCTCAGGTGGAAGACGCAACCTACTTTGGCTCCTACCTGCCCGCGTTCCTGTCCGCGGCCGTGCAGATTGCGTTGCTGCGATCGCGATACGCGTTCGCGGGAATTCATGGGCGTGCTAACGCGCGGACAACGTGGGACCGGGGAAAACTCGAAAGTCCGGCCGCGATGCCACGGAGTGTCTGAAACGGAAATGCGGCGTAACATGTAATAGTCCGACAGTCATTATCGTGCGTGCGCGTATAATGCGCGCTTGGTGCATCGACCCGCTGAGAACGCGTCGCGCGAGGAGGAAAATCGATCTTCCCCGGGTACGCAGGTCGACGAAGAGTCTGGTGAATGTCACATCGGAATCAAGTTGAGATCGAATCGATGATCAAGTTGACACTTGGAAGATTTCATCGCGGTGTCCGGAAAATTCATTCCGTGTCCACTCTGGGGGGAAAAAAAAGACAGCGACCCATTTTGGGACCCGCAATTAGCAATCGAATTATTTGGATTGTTCGTAACTCTAATCTTTCACGAATTTTACCCCGCGTAACTAAAAATCGCAATTAGCTATTCTATGTCCATACTGAAAAAAAAATCTGATAGATTCAACCAGTCGTCTGTTAGAAAATAGACGAATCAGAATTCCTTTAGGATTTACCACACGGAAAAAAACATTTAGCT
>NW_011967220.1:719786-741213 GCF_000949405.1 Vollenhovia emeryi
GCTGTAGCTAAAATTTAGTAAAATACGGACAGCTAATATTTTTAGTTGTGATAGCTCAATATTTTGCTACGACAGCAAACCGTTTGCTGTCGTAGCAAAATATTGAGCTATCACAACTAAAAATATTACCTGTCCATATTTTACTAAATTTTAGCTACAGCAGCTAAATGTTTTTTTCCGTGCAGATTTGTAGTGAAGTCCAGCAAACTTCTGGTTATTAAATATCTTTCATGGTAAATCCTAAAGGAATTCTGATTCGTCCATTTTCTAACAGACTGGTTGATCTATCAGATTTTTTTTTCAGTGCAAGATTTTCAAGTAATACTAATCCATTCTCTCAATTAGTTCTGTCGATATTCAGTAACGCAAAGATAACTTTCACTTAAGAGGCACTAGCCGAAATGTTAAGTCGCTTACAAAAAAACGGTCAAAATTTTTCCCAGAGTAGAGTTACGAACAATCGAAATAATTCGATCACTAATTGTGGGCCCCAAAATGGGATACTGTCTTTTTTCCCCAGAGCACGATCTGGTCATATTTCAAGTCGAATCAACATCTCCATTTATCGACTCGACTTGAACATGTCTTCTATTGCATATCAACTAAATCATCAATAATTAGTCGGCACTGATACGATGTCAAATTGATATGCACACATCTACACGGAGAGGATCTTCTCTTAAAATTTACCCGGAAAATCGTGTAATCGCGGAACAACATGGAACTTCGAAGAATTTCATGAGAGTTTTTTGAAATTTTGCCATACATTCTATTAGTAATTATACTCGGTATACATTTCACTAGTAGAATGTATGGTAAAATTTCACAAAACCCTCGTGAAATTCTACGAAATGCCGTGTTGTCCCACGATTACATGATTTTTCAGAATAAAAGAAAAGTCTCTCCGTGTATAGATGTTAAGTATACGTCGACAAGATATCAAAGTGTTATCGTGGATCTGTATCGATCTTGTTGCGAAGATCAATGAGGAATCTAGTCGTCATCGAACGATCCGAAAAATCATGATCGATATCGATTTGACGGTGAACCTGGATCAAAGAACTGAGGTGCAAACTGCGAGTAAATACAATTCCCCCCCCCCCTTTTTTTACTCTTTCTCTTAGGATTATCTGGCGGGACAGAGAGTTGGAGGAATTTCTGTTTTGTTTAAAAAGCTTATGGATAGCTTAAATTGGAAAAATGAAATAGCCGAGTGGCGCCGAAGGTCATTAGGCCACTTGTGGCGATACGCATTCGCGGGACACGATAACCGTGGAAAATCGCGTCGGCGTAAGAAAAGCCAGCGTGACCAGAGCGCTTGAGAACGCCTCGTTGAACGAACCCGAGCCCATAGACCGAACCCGTTACGAGTCAACGGCCGGAGCGTTACGCGCGATACGTGTCCTCGGCCCGATCTCGCTATCGATAGCCACGCACCTTACGGTGCACGAATTCCTGCGGGTTTCGATCATGACGGCTATTCCAGCTGACGTTACCTGTCCGGAATCGAATTTACCGTTCGTCAAGACGAAGATTCACCTATCGAAATTGCCCGAAACGCGGGTCCAGAAACGCCAGGAGGCAAGCTACGAGTAGCGAAACTTGTAGATTTAAATATAATAATATCATAAAAATGTACAATAAATCAATATAAATAATAAAAACAGTGGAAAAGGCCTCGGACCTGTCTCTAGGATTTTCGTTCATAAATACGAAAAGGACGATGTTAAGTCACATTTTTAGCAAAAATGAGACTTTCATACTTGTTGAATCAGCTTGACGAGCCGATTTAAAAAATATAAAAATCTCGCTCTCGCACAAATCGTGAAAAACGTTGTTTTTCAACTTTTTAATAATGACACGTCGAGTCTCTTCGCTCGCCTGACCTTTCCGGAGCTGCCTCTACTCACGCTGCGTCGCAAGAAATGATCTTTGGTGATTACTATTACGTGGTTATTACACCAAGCTATCATTCAGAAATTGAATTGCTCGATTTCTCTCGTGAAAGTCCAATTACGCGGGACGTCTTTGAAATCCAATGTAGCAGGGATAACAATTGATTTCCACTTACGCGAAATGCAGCCGTTGAACCCTTTGATTCTGCATTGCGCATATTACGTTGTTCGAATCTCTGAATACAATTACGTTTACGAAGAAGGAAGTTACTTACAGTCACCCAGCGATGATTAAGAATTAAAACAGGGAACGCGGAGTCAACCCAACTGGCGTATTCCTTTATTTAGCAAATACAACGTTTCGATCCTACTTTGGGTCCTTTTCGAGTACTACAAAGTGAGTCATCGTCGTCCACAAAACAGAGTCAAATGATAAAACTACAAGCGTATCTGAACACTGTGGACGCTCGATTCGAATCGTTATATTTGCTAAATAAAGGTACATTGCCAGTTGGGTTGACCACAAGTTCTATGTTTTAACAATTATACTTGTATGAAACTCTCCGATTGAAAAATCTGATCGTAGATTTTCAAATTTATAAAAATTTAGAGGATTACTTGACCATGTCTGGCAAATTTTTACGTTCAAACTCACAGCGTTTCGACCGTGGCTTGTGGTCCTTTTCAAGTGATAATTGTGTCAGTAATTCCGTTGAAAAGGACCACAAACCATGGTCGAAACGTTTGAAGAGAAAAATTTGCCAGACACGGTCAAATAATCTACTGAAGTTTCCAATCACTTCTAGCGACTTATAAGATTTCCTCCAGTCATTATAAAACTTTAGTTGAAATAACGAACAGCACTTGCGGCGTTTAAATGCTAAGTGCACCCTAAGTGTCCCCTAATTCTCATTCTCCGTCTCCTCGCCCACGGTCTTGCCATTACCCTCCGATAACGCACTTCGCAGATTAGTTATCGCTTTAATAGTTTCGCTGGCTCGTATATGGAGAGAAATGGATCGTTCTCGTTGTTACCGTAACGAACGGCCGTGTACGGCGTAGCAAACTCGCAGTGCCTTTCAGGAAATTCAATTGCTCCACACACAACCCGGCGATTGTACGTATAATTTAGGAAAGAACGTTTACGAGACGTTCGCGGAGGTAAAACGGAAGGCGCCGCGAATTTTCACCGGCACGGGGTTAATAGAACGTTACGCGAGGAGGGGGAAAAAAGAAAAACGCGGAATCGCATGCTCCGTTTCGTCGATATCCGCGAGAGATGAGAGAACAATGTCGTTAGAATACGGGGATAACGCTCGACGAAAATGACCGGATGGCATTTCGCGGCGCGGCCGCCTGTCCCGAGGCGCCGCGAAGGGAGGCGCGAGAGGCGTCATAATGAAAAGCGACACAATTGCGAGAATGCACGAGCCGCCTGAGGTGTGTTGCGACACGTTTCGAAATCACGCGTGTACCCACGTGTGCCCAAAGGAATTGGCGCTTTCTCTAAGATGATGCGTTCCCTACACCTCGTATTACGTTACAATGGCATCCGCGCGATTCGGAAAATTTCAGAGTACGACTCGCGTGACGGCGACAACATTATCGCCTCTTGTGAAATCCTACATCGATCGCTGTACCGTAGATTTTCGGAATTTATCCCCGTCCCCCCTAATTCCGCCGCGCTCTTTTACATCTCGTCGACGACAAATTTGTTCCATTCGCACGGTGAAAATATCTTCATACATTGCTCAATCGAGTATTTCGATACACGTGACAAGCAACATTGATTTAAAATCCAAAGTATACATGTCCTCAATAATTATTTGTTTTATTTTTCGCATTTTTTTTATCAACCGAATAGTCCTCTCGTTACAATTCACCCTTGCCACGTTTACGAACACTTAGCAATCTGCTTCTCACGAAAGGGAATCAGGATCTCCGAAGTAATTTTGTCAGGCTGTGTGAAAAAGACATAGGCTCTGCAGAAGTTTTCCTTATCGTCGTATTCTAAATGGCGTTTGCGTCCTGATTTTCAGATGCGATTCCAAAGGAGCTGTTGCTGCTGCTCGCGGGCGCGTTCGTCGTCGCAGCGACGACGTCCGCCTGTCCGTGGTCGCAACACGCGGTGGACCTCGATAGTTCGTGCATCTGCGACTACAATCTGGCCGGCGAGCTCTCGGTGCAGTGCGACATCGTCGACTATGAACAGCTGATGTCGGCGATGCGGCGTTACGCCACCAAGTCGACGATTGATCTCTTCTACATCAACAACAGCACGATCGGTGCCCTGAGGAACGGCTCGTTCGCCACCCTGAGGATCAACAACATACAGCTGTCTGGGTGCCGCATCAGGAGCCTCGAGCCGGAGGCCTTCAAGGGCCAGGAGAATCACCTGAAGAGCCTGAATCTCAAAGATAACGAGCTCACGGAAATCCCCGGCGTCAACCTGAAGACCCTGCGGAACCTCACCGTGCTCGATCTCTCGATGAACAAGATCACCAGAGTCAACGACAACGCCTTCGCCGGCACGAAGCTGATCACGCTGAAACTCTCCGACAACGAGGTCACTCTCGCTCCGGGATCGTTCCGTGGCCTGGAGAGAACTCTGAAGAATCTCAATCTCAAAGGAACGCGGCAGAAGAAAGTGCCGGAAGCGCTCAGGGGACTGAGGACTCTGGCCTTCCTCGATCTCTCGCAGAACAGCATACGCGAGCTTCCCGGCACATCCGGGACAAAAGCCTTCGAGGGTCTCGATTCCCTCACAGGATTGAACCTCGAGAGAAACCTGATCCAGAACATCGGCCCGGACGCGTTCTACGGCATCCGGAACACCCTCAGCTCTCTCAGTCTGCTGAACAATCTCATCCCGGATTTCCCCACGGCGGCTATCAACAGCGTCCACGACCTTAGAGTAAGCAATCAAAAATTAAATTGATCTCTATTTGTTGTCTTAGATCACTGACGAAGTTCTCTCGTCGATTCTTTAAAAATTGTCAAAAATCCAGTCGTTTAAAGATACTCGGCAAGGGAGAATTGTAATTAGTTAATAATATCTCGTGTTGTTCTGCGCAATTCTGCAACTTAACATTTTGAACAGAACATTCTGTTAAAACGTTCGTTTTCCTCTAATGCCGATTGTTATCGACTACTTCTTTCTGGCGATTGTTCAAGCCACGTTATTTCTTACGAAACGAGCCGATTCTCTCCAGGTGCTGGATATCGGGTTCAATCTGATCACCGAACTACCGGTCGACGCCTTCCAAGAAAACCCGTCGATCACGCTGCTAGCAATCGACGGTAATCCGCTGTCGACGGTACCGGAAGAGGCGCTCGCCCAACTGAACGGTACCCTGCGCGGTCTGAGTCTGGGCGGACGATTCCTCGTCTGCGATTGCCGCTTACGCTGGATCGTCGAGTGGATTAAGACGCGAGACCTGCAGGTCACCAGCCGCGAGCGCAAGCCGCAGTTCTGCGGCAGTCCGCAACGATTGCAGGACAAGAGTTTCTACAACATCGATCCCGACGGTAAGGTTTCTCAAGCGTGGAAAATCTGATTTTTTCCTCGGGTCGGAAGATTAATATTTATTCGAATAAAATTGCTTTAATTCGGGAAGTTGGCTGATGTAGAAAATGTAATTTGTCCTCTTTAATTAGCGAAAAACCAATTAGCTGAAAGACTTAATGCCATTAATTGAAAGAAAATCTTTGAACTCAGAAAATTAAGGAGAAGTTTTCTCGGCCTTAAGATTAGCGTTAACTTGAAAGGACGATTATCTAGACGGAGAGAATTTTCTCTTATCACGAAAACCACGTGATCGTGGGACAACATGGCATTTCAAAGAACTATGAGTTTTTCTTTTTAAATTTTGCCATACATTTTACCAGTAAAATGTATACTAAGTACGATTACTGAGGTGAATAGTGTGGTAAAATTTCGAAAACCTCTCATGAAGCTCTTCGAAGTGCCACGTTGTCCCACGGTCGCATGGTTTTCAGGATAAATTTGAAGGGAAAATTCTCTCCGCGTGTAGGGCGATTCGTTCTGGGCTTTCAAGTTGAATGGAATATCATATGTGTATTCTTATAAAAACTAATTGTGGCAGACATGAATTGCGAGCGACCGTCGGAGATAATCGGAATCGGGACGGTGGAGAGCGTGGACACGAGAGAACCGACGGAGACGGCGGAGACGGCGGTTGGAGATATCGCTACCCATCTCCCGACCGTACGGCCCACGACTTCCACAACCGAGCTAGTCACCAGCACGACACTGTCCACGACCACGGTGACGGTGTCGTCGACGACCGAGCAGAGGAGAACGGCACCGCCGGCGCCATCCTCGACCTACGTTCCGACAACCCGGCCGACTGCCGCGCGAACCGGTAACGTCGTGGTGGTGAGGACCACTCCGTCGCCACCGAAGCAAGCGCAGGATCATATACAACAGCATCAGCCAAGGCCGCCGTTGGTCCTGGGATCGCCGTTGTACAAGTCGAAATCGAACGAGAAGGACATCGTCGTGAAGGATGTGCTCAGACAAGACAACGCGGTCATCATATACTGGGACACGGAGGCGACCAACATTCTGGGCTTCAGAGTGATCTACCGACTGTTCGGGGATAATAGCTTCAAGCAAGCGCCGCCGCTCGAGGCTAGCGAGCGAGAATTCAAAATAAAAAATGTACCCTCTCAGGTAAGAAGACGTTCTTTTTCACCGAAAAGTAAGATAACATTTCAAGAAGGTAAGAAATGGCTGGAAAAATTGGCATGTCGATTAAAAACCTCTTTATGGACTCATTCCGATTCTAATAAATCTCTCCGTTTTAGAGAGAAATATGGCTAAGTTTTATCTTTTGTCAATGCCGAATTTTAATGAATAGAGCAATTTTAAATCCCCCTGTTGGTCCACGTCATATTACCTATTTCCATTCTAAGGATTTTTGCTATCGAAAATTGTACTTTGCCTCTTACACATTTTTACCAATTCATTCACGCGATCGACCAATTGCAGGAATGCATCGTGGTTTGTGTGGTCTCGCTGGAGGAGACCAACATCACACCGGCAAATGTGCCGTATAACCAGTGCCGCGAGGTCAGAACGGAGAACTCGCCCACGTCGAACATGGACAAGATCACGATCGCCGCGAGCGCGGCGATTTGCGCCACGATTGTCGTCGCGGTGATCATCTTCGTGGTCGCGAATCGGCGCCGCGCCCGTAAGCTGCACACTCTGCACAGCATCGATCAAACGAAGATGGGCGGCCCGATCGCCGGGCTACCGGTCAATTGTTGCTCGAACGTGGGTCCGACACCCAGCCCCGGCGGGCCCCTGTCGTCGATGGCCACTCTGAGCGCCTACAACGCCCAGAAGGAGTGGGACCAAGTGTCGGCCTACAGCAACAGGAGCATACCGCGGCCGAGGATTTTCCCCATCGATCGACAAGGTGGGTAACCGCCTCTCTTCCTCTCTCTATCGTTTATAAATTATCAAATATTTGCCGTCCATAGAATTTACACGGAGAGAATTTTCTCGTAAGATGTATACCTATATCCTGAAAATCATGCGATGGAACAACATGGTATTTTGGAGAACTTTGTGAGAGTTTTTTTGAAAGTTTACTATTTATTCTACTAGTAAAATGTATGCTAAGTACAACTACTAGTGGACTGTGTGGTAAAATTTCGAAAGACTCTCATAAAATTCTTTAAAACGCCGTGTTGTCTCCCGCAATATTTTCTGGATAAATTTCGAAAGAAAATTCTCTCTCCGTGTACAATCTTTTTTATACGCCTAGTAATTTCACCTTAAAATAAGTCATCACTTGCATCTGATCTTTGTCATCCTGAGTGAAAAGATCCTTCCAAAGATATCTTTGGTCTTTGAGAAGTGTGTAAAAATACTGGACGGACAAATGATTGTAAGCAATGGTGTCCTCGTTAAGCGTCTTGCGTGAGAAAGGTAAATTATGCGGAATGAATTTCAGGATCAATCACCAGGGCATCCTGCATCGACGACGTGCGCTCTCAGGCCGGGCACTACAGCAGCAAAGTGTCCGCCCGATCAATCGCCGACGGCCAGTCCCAGCACAGTTTCTCCAACAATTCCACGCGGTACTTCTCTAACACCGCGCTAGCCTCCAATCTCGTGAGCACGAGACCAGGTCAGTTAACCGCACGCGCTCGCTTTCGTGGCACTTGCCACGATCCTCAATCTTCCGTCAATCGTTTAACGTATTTGCATCCTGTTCCAGAATTACGGCAATCGCGCCAGTCGCTGGCGGCCGCCTCGGACCGGATGTCGCGGTCGAACTTCAGCAACAATCACCTGCCGCCGCACTCGTCGGCCCGGCGGCAGCGACCGCGATCGCGCAACCGCAATCTGGAGCCAAATCCGCCGCGACCTGGCAGCCGATACAGCCTGGCCGACTCCACGCATACCCTCAACAACTACGACGAGAACAACTGGACCGACCACGACATGGACATTTACATGGCTCGCAATCCCACCACGAGGAGCGGCCTCGTGCCGCTCTAAATATCCGCGGCCTCCATTGTCTCGTCGTTCATTCTTGCTCAAGCGTGCTCAGTAGTGCTCAGTCTCGATCAGACTGCTCTCAGCCGTGCGGCGCTTTTAAATCTAGATAATCTTGACAGACGCTCCGATCGCCAAGAGCTGAGTCCCGAACGCGTCAAACGCCACTCCGGAAAATGTTCGTCGCGACGACGTAGAAATCCACTTTGCGGAACTTCGTATCTAATATTGGAGGAGTGAATGAATCTGTTAACAGATTTCTGACGTGTCGTTTAGTGTGACAGGGAAACATCTCTTCGGCATTTAACACGTTCGAAACATACTCGGTTTCGACCATGACATTAACACACGACACGCGACAGGCATTACCGTGTAATGCCTGCGCGAACGCGTGCGACCAGTTAGAATTGCGAGTGTCAGATTGAGAAAATAGACGTATATCTCTGTGTAAGCTCTAAGCAACCTTATGTAAGGTCTCTTAATTACCAAATCGTTGAAGCGAGCGAGCCGGGAGTGCTCTTGCGGACGGTTCGAGCGCGCACGCACTTCCGAACGTTTATTTTTACTTCGAATATTTCGCACGACGGACCTCGCGATTGTGTTTATCCAAAGACTGCAATCGAGGTGTCTGGTCTCTAGAGAAGCGCTATCGCGACCAAGTGAACTCGAACATTACTGCGAGAACGACGTCGAGCTCCCCGGTCGTTCTGGACGAGAGGCGACAACGTAATGAGAGATTCAAAGTTTTCTCCATTGACTCTACCTTATTTTGTAACACGTGTATTCGCATGGGCGCGCATCAGTGACGAGAACCGCTCGTCGTAATAAAGAGATTACTTTACTACTCACCCAGGTATCAGGACGCACTTCTCCCAGCGAAATCTGATCTCCTGCGCGAACTCGTGCCAGAGCTGGGCCAGAGCGGTCGCCCCGCCAAGACTGTGCGTGCAGTGCGCCGCAACGATCGACAGGCGCCACACCAAGCTGTCCATCGTGCACGTTTTCACGCCTTTCCACTGATCATCTTCCACAGCCGCAGTGATGTCGCTGTAGGGAAACTTCTGCAAGGATTTTGAACTAATTATTCTAACTGCGTCGACAGATCGAACAGATCTTTTACGAAGGAACACCAATTACCAATTTTAATTATTTTAAAAGCGTTCGAGTGATTTCCTTTTTAAACATCTCCGTACATTGTGCGAAAAGGGACATAAACGACATTCTTTCAGGTTTCAAAAAATAACAATTAGTAAGCAAATTAAGAGCTTACTTCGTAAATTACATATTTACGACAGTTCTACCGAAATATTGTTTCACCTGTGAAATTTGTGACTTAGAGATGTGCTTAGTCCCTTTTACAATAGAGTATAATCGTAAGAATTGCCCGTCTACAAGCATCGAGATTCTAATGGAACCTAAGCGTACCGAGTTTTCATCTGCATCCGGGAAAAGGAAGTAAATTATAGGTAGCAATATCTCCTCCGCGATTGGACCCTCGATGTTCTTATTCTTTTTCGCGCTCGATCTGCCCACAACGGTCGAAATCGTGGGTATTCTGGACTCGGTGAGCACGTTGAAGGCCGAGCTCAGCATCTGTTCGTCGTCGTGAATGTAAGACGCGCTCTCACCCAGTAGTTCCACCATGGTCTTCTGGTTGTTGCACAGATGCAGAAAGTCCGTCATGTATTCGCCGAGTAGACAGGCCGGCAGGGCCACCATTTTCACTTGCACAGACCATTCGGGAGCGAGCTGCGGTTCGAGATCCGAGTATCCCTCGCTATCCACTACGACGTTATCTGACATTTGTGGCCACGTGACAAACAGGTGAAGCTCCCTGAAATTATTTTAAAATGGTGTACATCGCACGTAGATTCGTAGAATCTTTTGTCACAACTGGGAGCATAGCACAGAGTCGTTGATCTTAGAAGTCATTTTATAATGAATCTTTTATAAGAAAAATTTATCTACTTATAGAAAGCCCTTTTATTTCCGCTGCTACGCTCCCGACGATAACACGCTCAATGCAAGTACCCGACAGGATCGAAAGTCGCTCCGAAGGGAAGTTTACCCCATTCGGCCACACCTAACGTTTCTCCCTGCATGAAATCGAAATCCGGAGGTTCTTGCGTCCACGTGCTATTAGTCCAGTCTTTCAATAAATAAGAAAATCTAACGGACACCATTACGGAGTCGAGCTTTACTCCGCAGCCCTCCCCGACTTTTTGCTTGAATAGAGCGAGTAAGCCTGCAAGTAATACCGGTCTGTAAAATATTTTTGCTTCTCTGCGAAAATCGCAACTACGGACAAATGTTCTTTAAACATAGATCAAACGCAGACAATGCGTACCGGTGAGGTATCGGCAATGTGGCGGGACCTTCTTTAAATGTACCATGTCGAGACTCGCGCAGGTCCCTTTACCGGCGCAGCAACCGAGATACATTTTCTGCCAAGGTTCCTGCACCTGCACCAATGCCGGTACGTAACTAAAAGTGCGTAAAAAGAATTACGACAGAGCGTTCCCCCGGCGCCCGAAGTTTCAATCGTATCGGCTACGCCTACCAATTTGCGTTGTTGGTCGCAATCGTCAGCGAGCTGAGCACGATCTTGATTCGCGTCTCGTCCGTTAAACTCGCCTTCCGAGCCGGTATTAAAACGAGGAATTCCCGAACCCCGTAATAACGAGCTATCTCCATGCAATTGTCATTGAGCTTAACAAAATCGTTAGACGTGTCCAGAGCATCCTTTTGGCACTGTATCCACTCCTCTTCATTCTCCTCCTTTGTAGCGTCCTCCTCGTCCGCTTCCTTTTCCAGCTTGTAGTGTTTCAGCACAAATTCTACGTCTGAATGACAAACAGTTATTACTACTCCAAGCGTACGCGAAAATTCTGCTGTCGCAGAAAAGTCGCGAGTCGACCGGCCAAGTGCTGCGCGAGGAGCCAATCGACTCGCAACCGTTCCGCGAGAGCAGACTTTTCGCACCCCAAGTTTCTCTACCGAATGAATTCGAGAATCGAACGCCGGGTCTGTAACGTCGTCTACATTTGTCAAACGCGAACCTGCGAAGTTCAGCTTCTCCGAGGCCTCGTGCCACTGGCAGTTGACGAAATCCCCCGGTTTGAGGGGGCCCGCGACCCTCGCATGCGGCGGCCTCCATTCGTGCATGATCTCCTCGAGTCGCGCGATGAACACCTCCCACTCGGAGACGGTGGTGAAGTCGTGATGGTAAAAGTCCTCGATCTCCACGTGATTCATCTTCGAGCACCAGCCCGGGCTGGCAGTGTTTACGTCCGTCGTCCCGCGGAGCCTACGCCTCTCCCCCTTTCTTGAACGGATATCCGGCTCTTATTTGGAGCACAGTACCCGTGTTTCGTCTCTTTGCGCGAGCGCAAGCTCCAATGTTATGTCAAAACGCCACGTGGTGATCCTTCAATCCTGTTCCTGTCGTCAAGTCCTGCGAAGTCTCGCACGTATGTACATACGTGCGCGTTTGACGTTTCCACTGGCGACCGCAACAGCTGATCGCCTTCCGGTTTGACAGCTCTCCGCGCAGATGGCGCTCGAGTCTGTCTCCGGCACGTGGCGACGTCCCGCGGCGCTTTCAGTCGACACTTTTGAAACAGAGATACAGAGATACAGAAATGATGGAAAATAGAAAGTAGAAAAACAAGAAGCAGCACACACGTCTAAGAGACATCTTTAAGACGTCTATAAGTCAAAGAGCGAACAGCGCTATTTTTTTCTTTTCATCAAACATGGAACGTGATAAGTTGGTTTTTCGACGTGTGCTGCTTCATTACTTTGATTTGAAAGAAAACCGCAGCTGCAGCTCATAAATTACTTGTCGAAGCTTAGAGCAATTGTGCTCCATCGGAAAGAACATGCCAAGAATGGTTTCGGCGATTTAAAAGCGGCGATTTTAATGTGAATGATAAACAACGCTCAGGTCAGCCGAGAAAGTTCGAAGACACCGAATTGCAAGCATTATTGGACGAAAACTCAGCGCGTACGCTCCAAGAATTGTCTGCAGCGTTAAATGTTACTCCGATGGCTGTTTCCAAACGTCTACGTGCAATGGGAAAGATTCGACAGGAAAGGAAGTTGTTCTTTTGCACGACAACGCTCGACTACACGTTGCAAAAGCCGTCAAGGAGACACTAATGCAGCTCGAGTGGGAAGTTGTCCCGCACCCAGCGTATTCACCAGACTTGGCTCCTTCAGATTACCACTTGTTCCGATCGATGCAGCACGGCTTGGTGGATACACACTTGAAAAGTTACGAGGAAGTGCGAAAATGGATCGATGAATGGATTGCATCAAAAGACCAATCGTTCTGTCGTTGCGGAATCCACTCATTGCCAGAAAGATGTATAGCTAGCGAGGGCAAATACATTGACCGGCGTACTTTTTGCTTTTGATATCGAAATTAATGAGTTCGTTAAACAAAAAGAAACACCGCGGAAACTGTTTACCATCTAATTTTTAGCAAAAAAAAACCTGTAACTGTAACTAGATAACTTCGGTATTTTCTTGACCATATCTGTTCAATTTTTAATTGGTGAGACGCCCGCCTAGAGTGTTATAGGCGCAAGTCCAAGTTGAAACTCGGGCTGAGGTGATGTCTTTCGCAAAAAATGTTCTGTATCATTAAAAATGCCAGATATGGTCAAGAAATTACTGAAGTTGTTAATTAAGTACTGCTGGCGACTTGAAGGCTATTCTTATTAGTTGTAGCTGGATACTTTTATAAAGTAACTTTCCCAACTCGGCATTTTACTATTAATAGCAAGCCCGCGTATACTTTACATAATACAAAGATAAAGCGTCTCGCCGCTACGCGTACATACATCCGGCACGTGTCTTTCGATTATCGCGGAGTTTTATGTGTTCAAGTTCACGATCAATTTGTCTTATCGTCGCGCGAGTCGCGTTTGCGCGAGCAATTAATCGACTACGTAATACCTCTCTCCCCTGTCAATGTTCGGCCGTGTATCAATGTTCGTGCTCGGCCGTTATCGCGTCGCGACGACGGAATTCCCCCGTGTCGCGCGGCGTCGAGATCCGCGGCGCTCGAGGGGGTTTCGATATTACCTGCCGACTGTCGCCGGGGAAAGAGACGACCCCCCCCGTTCGCCTCGCCAACCGAGGGGGGCTCGGGGCTCTAATCGAGCCGCGCGCCGCTTTCGCCGATCGTCGGTCGTGCATCTCGTGTTCGCGCTGGCGTCAAAATTTATTTTTATATGGCCGCGGGGACCCGCGGCGCGAGGATTAAAAAGGGGAGAAACACGCGCGGCGGAAGCCACCGCCGCGCGCAGTGGCGCTCAAATGGTGGATTCGCGGAGTCGTCGGCGCTGACGTTCGGCTTCCCCAAAGAGAACGAGAAGCCTCCGATGCGCGTCGCTCGTGGAAACGTGTCTGTCGCACCCCGTCCTTTTCAGCTTGCTACGTGAAAAGGGAAGTCGTGAAATTTGTATGGAGACTCCGTGAATTGACGGGAACTAAAGATTATTTGCGAACGAGTTGCGTTGTGTAAAGTCGGGAATCAAGTTTCAATTTAAATTTGAAACGGAATTTAGAGCAGCGACTCTCGGATGTTAAAACGTGAAAATGAGGATTCTTTTCGCGCGAATGGATTTAAACATGAAGTTATCTTAAAATTTGGTTACGTCCAATCTTAAATATTTTTATGTAAAAAGAACAGAAGAGATTACACGAGGCGTGAAATGAAATATCAGCGGATACAATGTTTGCAAAGCAGTAATTACGAGTCCGCGTTTTGATGAATATTATTATAATAATGAATAAATAATCCTTTAATTAAACATTATTACATTACATTCTAAAATGTATACGCTCGTTGTAAAATAGTTTTTGTCAGCAAATATTACTTTTCTCGAATGTAGCCTTCTATTTTCGAGCTCCCGGTGTCGTTATAATTTCTCGATCGCACGTTTCACAAATATATATCGCAGAAAATAGATCTGACGCCTATAGGAACTGAAAGCTCTGTCATTGACTCAATCGTCACGGCGGTTCGTCACGTACTTGAGTAGCGCGTATAACGCGACCACGCATACGAATAGGCCACGCGTATAAATGATAATGCGATGATAATGACGAGAAGGTTGCGCAGCACTGACGAAACGGACGTGCGGCGTCATAGGCGTAGAACGTTTTGCAGCGCGTCGCAGCTGGGATAGATTATCACCTCGTATAGATGCGTTGTATGGAAACGTCGCGGCGATCTGGGGAAAGAAAGGGATTAACATGTCGGTGACAATGTTGCATCTATAATCTCTCTTTTCGCGCACGGTCGTCGCTCGCGTACAATTTCGCATCGCGATTTCTTCTCCGCTTTTCTTTTTAACTCTTTCACGTCCATTTCTACTGTAGATTAACGTAAATCTCACTCTTTATCTGTCTCTAATTCTTGGTACTGGATAAAAAAGGAACCAAACCGATTGTGAAACTGAAGTTACCCAAGTGGAACATGTTAGTTTTCTCTATACGTTTCCTAAACATTAATAAAACATTAAATTTAAGAAACATGTAGCTATATGAAGCGTATATGAACCACCATATGTGCTACCTGTGTGATCTGCATGGTAGAAATGGGCATTAGTGCCCATCTACAATAGAGATTTAAACCCTAAGCCTTAAGAAATTGACTAATCACAGTCGCGTATTCTACTCGTACTTGACCGTAATTGGTCAATTTCTTAAGGCTTGGAGCTTAAATCATCTATTGTAGACTGGGACTTAAGGCATGCGTCCACAATGCCAGATCCTCGATCCGAGAAATATGTAGCCAATCGACTTGCATCTTTTACAGAAAAGCTGCAGTTGATTGGCTACACATTTCTCGGATCGAGATCTCGGGCCGATTTCTAGCATCGTGGACACAAGCCCAGTGAGAAATGATTCGTCGAAACGATGTCGAGTCGACATCGGCACTGTCGAATTGACGTCGATTCGATATCGATCGACGAGTCATTTCTCGCTGGGGTGGCTTAAAAGAACCAAAAAGAAACCGAAGAAAGTATTATATAGTATATTAGCTGGCGTGCAGGCCTGTGGACCTGTGTCCACGATGCTAGAACTAGGTCCAAGTTCTAGTTGCGAGAAACTAGAACTTGGACCAAGTTCTAGCATCGTGGACACAGGCCTTGTGTCCACGATGCCAAAACTTGGTCCAAGTTCTAGTTTCGAGAAATGTGTAGCCAATCAACGTGCAGCTATTCCATAAAAGCTGCAACTTGATCGGCCCAAGTTCTAGCATCGTGGACACAGGTCTTGAAAGCCTTGTGTCCATGATCCAAGAACCGTGTCCAAGTTCTAGTTCCGAGAAGCGTGTAGCCAATCAACTTGCAGCATTTCTCGGAACTGGAACTTGGACGCGGTCCTTGGATCGTGGACACAAGGCTTGGCAGCGCGAGATGGAAGCTTCCGAAGGGAAAACGGGGAATTTCCCGGAGGTGTGCCGTCCCCGCGCTCCAAACTCCAACGGTGGCTTGCGGCAACGTTCGCGCGTCTCGAGCTGCGTCGCGCCAATGCCGAGGATGATGCGCCGCGCTCCCCGGCGAGAGCGAGAGGGCCGGAGGGCCCGCTCGGACGCGGGAGACGCGCTTTAGTACACCGCCAGCCTCCCGGTATCGCGCGAGCGCGCTTTCTCACGGGGAGACATGGTTCTTCGTGCGCGGCGGCACGCGCCGCGAAGATCGCCGCGAGACGCTGCGCGCCGAGACCGCGCGACCCGCGGGGTCGTCCCGCGCGAGCGGTTCGGCGATCGGCGGCGCTGATTAACGGCGATTCTCGATCGTACCGCGCGCGGAGAGCTCTCGCGGGTGAACGTTCACGGCGGAACGGGACACGGCGCCTCGCGGCTATTTTCCGGCGCGGTCTTGTATCGCAAAAATACAAAAGGATGAAAGACGAGACGGGAAACTAACCGCCGGGAGTTCGTTCTGCAAACTCGGCGGTAATGCGATATCGATGTCGTTTCGACGTCAGTAAACTGGGACTCTCGATTTTTCTTCCTTGTGCACAGAGAAGGAATAACGTACACGAGACAAAATCCTTATTCATCGGAAGTAAAAGTAACGACGTTGCTACTGTTTTAATCGGCGCTTTAACACTTTACATCGAGGAGAAATCTTTATACTTTACGAGCTAGATTTTTCGCAGTGTCTTGTAATTTGCATTTCTCTTTAAATTTCTATCGTGTACTATTGTCGCGAGCTTTTAGAGAGTTATTGTCTTACAGCTTGTACGATCAACGTAGATAATGAGTATAATGCAGAGCAGACATGTCTAAAAGACTTCTTATCTTTTAAAAACGTCTTCGCGATGCACCTACTGTCTGGGTGTTAGACTTAAGTCATTACATATTAGACTTATTAATTGTCAAGCATCGAAACAATTCGAGGTTTAAAATAAAGAACGCAGGAGAGCGAGTCAGTGTACGTGCGAAATACATCCCGGTACAAAGTTTTGTACTGTGTAGAATTCAGGGTTGGGAAAGTTACTCTATGAAAGTATATAGTTACAGTTACAGTTTTTTCGCTGAAAACGTAACTAGTTACAGTTACAAGTTACCAATTCTGAAAAGTAACGCGTTACAGTTACGATTACTAAAAAAGAAAAAAACGAATCGATACTTCGCAGTTACTTTCTTGCAATAAAAATAGAAATGTCAAATTAGCATTTGAATTGTAAAGCGCCGATGAGAAGGTGTTTATGCTTGCGATTACTAATACGATCTGAAATGATGAATTATTAACGTACGTAATGATGTATCTTACACATACATCACGCTCATAAATAATTATACTGTGTACTGGACTTATTATGTCCGTGCGATAATAAGTCTATCAATGTTAATTATGAAATATTAAAGCAGTAGGCTGTGCTAACTTTTTATTCGACAAGAAGAAGTGCCGCGATTAATTGCCGCGAGCGGCACGAGCGTATTGCAGTCGTCGATAAGTCCGTTGTTTGTATACCTGCAGCATGCCATTCTTTTTGCACACCTGAATGACACGTGCAGCAAAGCGTTGGAGAGGCAAGGGGAGACGGTGAAGAGTGGAAAATATTCAGTTACAAAGAACGGATCATTCATTGTAGGCATAATTCGTCTTATCGGTATCTGAAGCTTGAGGGGCAAACCTTTTCGTCGAGATTCCTGGACGGTTATCACCCGGTTATCACCGCGTGTTTGCACGTGAAATGTCTTGGACATCGCTTTCGTTCGCACCGAACGTCACGGAAGATACATTATCGTTTTCGCAGGTGTGCGACTTCCGAGTTTCGCCAAATTCATGATGCAATACAGACCGGGGCGCCCGTAAGACGTAGGTGAGGGCAGCGGCGCAGGAACGATGGGCGCTTGCTGCTAAAATTCGGGGGGGGGGGGATTTCTCGCGTTGTACCCTTTCAGTATGAAGAACATGAATAAACATGTAATTCTATATATTTATTCATGTTCACGCATGAACAAGCTTTTACCGGGCTAGGCATCGCTGATGCCTTCCCATATGAATTGGAGCATTCGTAGAGGAAAGTCCCTCGTTATGAGACAAGCTCCTAATATGAGGTAGCAGGGTTTCGGCTACATTAATAGGCATCATCTGTTGGTGCTACCGTGAGTTTATTGCCCTTGGAGTGAAATGTGTTTAGTGGCTTAGATATTGTTAAAAGCCTACTATCTCGTATTAGAAGTCTATCACATAATAATAGGGGACTTTCCTCTACATTCTGTACACAGGGTGTCCCACTTTACCTTGGACAGTAAAATATCTCAAAAACTAGGCCCAGCAAACAAAAATGTTTTGAAAAAGTTGTTCATATTAATTAGTAGAATAAGATAGTGTAATAAACAATAGAGGGTTTCATTAAAAAATTGTCCATCTCGTAACCATACAACTTTTGTCTGAAACATTTTTGTTTGCTGGGCTTAGTTTTTGAAATATTTTACTGTCCAAGGTAAAATGGGACACCCTGTATAATACATACATGGAAAATGTAAATGTGTTCTACATGCATGCATCTAAATTCATATGGGAAGGCATCAGTGATGCCGAGTGCGCATGATCTACCCTAAAGCCTGATCTACACTGCGCTCTTTGCGTCTAGAAACATTCTATTTTACAGCCAAGATATATATTTAAAAAATTTGTGCAAGTTAATAAATCTGTACATTATACAATCGTATGACCGATAAACTTTTTAAGCGCATCGATTTGTTTATATAAAATAGAATGTTTCCAATCGGCAAACATATTGTAGATTGGACTTGAGATTTCGAAGATGCTTGAGATCCCCAAAAATTCCCGCGTTTCGAAAGAGATAAATATACAAAGAGAAAGCGAAGATTCCAAGTGCAAAACCACAAACCAAAACCTAACCTAACCCAGATGGTAGCTCGAGGGCGGAAGCCATTGTGGGGAAACGGCACAGCAGTGTTTTCTTTTTAAGCAAGAGTCGGATCTGCACGTGGTTCGCGATGTTTTTTTTTTAAATCTCGGCACGTACTGCTGACCGCGTACATTTCTCAAAGCTCAGCAAAAAGATCATGGCGTCTACGCGGCGCGACATCACGCTCGCGGAAAACACTAAATTTCAGTGCGCTCATCAGTTTCGAACGTTGCTTCATCACGTTTAACGGAATACGAGGGAGACCGCAAAGTCTCGACGTAGCAAGAATTCGCGAGTGGACTTCCGTCGCACGCGGCCCCGAGTTTTCGTCGCGCTTTCGGCGCGAGAGTGGAGAAGCGAGGCCGAAATTCGCCTCGGATTCCGGAGCCCGATCTGGGGATCCTCTAGCAAGGAATCGAAACAATCGGTTACGTCTTCTATTGGCTTCGGCCATTTGTTTTAAAACCGGAAACAGAGAATCGCCAATCGTTATCTATTAAACGCTCTGCTCAGCGAGATATGATTCGTCGATCGATGTCGAATCAGCATCTCGACATCGATCGACGAATCAGTTCTCACTGGGTAGGACAGTGTCCCCTCAAGCGTGAAGAAACATGGTTACAATAAAATGCAGTATATTAGTTGACAAAGAAACAGTAAGAAAGCAAATGGGAAAGTAAAAGAAAGAAAAGTGAGTAAGGGCCTATGTCCACGATGCTAGAACTTGATCCAAGTTCTAGTTTCGAGAAATGTGTAGCCAATCAACCTGCAGCTATTCCATAAAAGCTGCAAGGTGATTGGCTACGCATTTCTCGGCACTAGAACTTGGACGCAGTTCTTGGATCGTGGACACGAGGCTTAATATAAAAATTAGAGGAATCTTTCGGCCGACGCAACGGAGCGCGCGGTGCCCGCGCCAATGGGCGCGCGCGTGTTCGCGCGCGGCCGCCGCGAGCGTCGCGTCGGTTCGATCGGCGCGCAGCGGCGAATCGCGTTAAAGGGTGGCGGGTGGTGAGAGCGCGCACCGTACGGCCCGTACCGGCGAGCGCGAGACAGCGAGCGGCAGTTCGGCGATCGCTGCCCGGCGCACAGGTTGTGCGTGTGTGTCCGCCGCGCGAGACGCTCCTTGCCACGTGGTGATCGGCGAACGAGCCCGCGCGTACTTTATATATATATATATCTCTCTTTCTCTCTGCCTCGTGTATCTTTGTCTCTTCCTCCTTTCGTCCTGGCTTATCTTCCGTAGCTTCCCGCTCTCGGCGCCCGCGCTCCGTCTTGACCACGTGTGTGCCGGCGCGTCGCACGCACTCGCGGTGATGCCCACACGGCACGCCGCGGCCACCGTCGTCCGAATACTCCGAGTCGTCGCGCGGAAACGCGCGTGACGTTAGTGTGCGCGCGCGTGCGAGCGCGCCCGCTCCGTTTTTTTTTCGAAAAAAAAAAAGAAGGGACTCGAGGTCGTCCGCGAGGATGCCGGACAAGGTGGCGCCGGCGGAGAAGCCGGTCCTGCGGCCCGACGCCGCGGCGGCCAACAACGACGGCGAGGGCGTCAAGCTCAAGAAGGAGCTGGGTCTGTGGGACGGCGTGGCGATCATCGTCGGCATCATCGTCGGCGCCGGTATCTTCGTGTCGCCCAAAGGCGTGCTCAGGAACAGCGGCAGCGTCGGCCTGGCCCTCATCGTCTGGATCTTCTCCGGGATCCTGTCCCTCATCGGCGCGCTATGTTACGCCGAGCTAGGTAAGTGCCCCCCGCCGAGTAGCGCGTGATCGATATCTTTCGAAAACTCCGAAGAACTGGCCCTTCCGGTGGTGCGAAAAGAATCCCGTACGAGCGGCACCCTCTTAGTCCCGGACTCTCAGAAGTAGAAGTTGCTCCGGGTACGAAAAATGGTTTGCAAACTTTTAAGAGCCGTTTTTCGAACCGAAATCCGGCTGGTAGAGGGATTCGTTTTGTAACTTGGAAATTTAAGAAGAGTCCCTTTCGGATTCTCCGCGCGCCGCTTGGGTGATGAAATTTTTCGGGACGGTTGCTCTCTTCCGTAAGCTGCTGAATTCAAATCGACGCGCTCGACAGACGGGGGAAGGTGGGGTCAGGACCGGTTCGACGTACTCCGGTACCTGACGTAAGATGGTGGTCGAAGAGGAAAGGGGCACCTTCCTGCAAAAATTTATGCGCAATGTATCGATATCCCAACGGGGAGAAAAGATGTTGTAACTTTAACGGTGAACAAATTTGTCACTCGAAAACTATTGCGAATTTTACAAAACGGTATATAGAAATATACAATGTAACAATATGTATGGACATATTTCGCGTATAATTTTATCAGGATTGGGAAAGTTACTTTATAAAAGTAACTAGTTACAGTTACAAGTTACCTATTCTGAAAAGTAACGCGTTACAGTTACAGTTACTCGAAAAGTAACGAATCGTTACTTTGCAGTTGCTCCCTTATATCCCAATAAAAATAAAAATATCGAATCTGCATTTGAATTGTAAAGTGGCGATAAAGGCGTTTATGCGCAAATGCCAAGGCCTAATGCGATCTGTGGAGGTTGAAAATATATACACTGGTCAAAAAAA
>NW_011967220.1:741935-758680 GCF_000949405.1 Vollenhovia emeryi
GACCAGTGTATAAAGTAACTATTAATGTAACTATTAAATTAGTTACTAGTTATCGAAATAATGTAACTGAGCTAAGTTACAGTTACAGATGTAGAGAAAGTAACGAAGTTAAGTTAGAGTTACCAAAAAGAAGTAACTGTAACTTCGTTACAAGTAACGAGTTACTTCCCAACCCTAAATTTTATATAATACTATATATTGATGCGTGCCCATGCATTAAACATTTTTTTACCGGGAATATATCTATTTCTAGAATTGCATTCTAAATATTCGATTTAACGGAACGACATATACGCATATAAGTTCACGTGTTATATACCGTTTTATGTACCTTTTAACGCATGTATCTTTTTCGTGTACGTACATGAGCAAAAACGGAGTGGTTTTAAATATTTATGTGCAGTAATAATCTTTTCGAGTCAGCTTCGTATAAAAAGTGTAATACGCGAATCAAGTATATTGTGCTATTTTGTCTGAAAGGTAACAACGTTTCATATGAAAACTGAAGAGTTATTTTCAAGATTAATCCATTAGCTTCTTTACTTTTCCGTATTTATAAATTGAAATCTGTCTCCGCGTTTAAAAATTATTTTTGTCCCCAAAGAGGTAAATTATTTGATTTACCTTATATTCTGTTTGTTTTGTGTATAAATTCATTGTCCCTTTCCAACGATATCTATTCTTACAGCAATGGTACGCGCGGCACGTGGCATTGCCACGGTCCATGTTGATACATTCTGAGATATCCCAATGAGCCGAGATTCGCCGACAATGGCTTGAGGACAATTTAAATTTCGCACGGACTGTTTTCGAATAGGAGAGAGAATAATGGAGTAGATATCGTCTCCAATAAGATACAACTGAACATTCTTGAGCCACAGACATTTTGTTTTGCGAAATTACAGCTTGAAGTTTTACGACAAAATTAAAAAGGGTGAGAAAATTGCAATCGCTTTTGAATGGCGAGATATATTTCCCCAATTATTATAAATCGTATTAGTTGTCAATATAAATTAATAATTGTTGCACCTTGTCGAAATATTCTCGCGGCAATAAAAAAGTGTATATACTTTGTTCATTCGATGTTTAATTTAATTTTTAATTTAAAGATCACCGGTTTAGAGCGCAAGTTTTATTCCTGTTCGAGGGATTGAAATTTATCAAGATCTGAGGTTCGAGTTTGCAACAGTTTTGCCGCAAGTCGCGCAATTTCTCCTTATCTCACACTACGTTTATCTGCTGATAAAAAAATATCGTAATTAGATTGCATTTTTATGTACTAAAGTTTAAAACTATGTATTGAGTTCAATATTACATTATGGGGCACTCTCTGTTTCATTTCCAGCAACGATATATGTATGTTATATTTACATTGTTAACGATATATTAATTTGTATCCCTGGGCCGGCAGGTCGTCCGCTTATCACTATTTTCCGCGGTTAAATTTGAATGTATGATCGCACGTTAACAACAGTGCGCAACAATAATGTCGATATTGAAGGTTGGTTATGCAAACGAGCCGCAAATGACTAAAATTTATCAAATGACGGCATAATTATCGACGACGTAACGACAAGTCTTGAATAAAAATGCGTACATCGCATTATCGATACCGCGTTTTCGACACCGTGCGTATTTTTAGTATATTGATACTTTGTCTCCGATATCAACTAGGTATGTCAGGTCACTGCTTGCAGACGTTTTCGTAGTGCTCTTGGAATTTAAACAAATTAAGTTGGACATTATTACATTTGCCACAACAATTATAAATCCCTTAAAAGTCGAAACTAAGCTGCCTTTCGGATTCTCGATTAAGCTACAAGCTAACAGTTAAGAGATAAAAAATATACAAAGGTGTGGAAAATATAAGAAAGAATAGAAAGACCGCATCGACCGCAAACTTGAAAAAGAAAATTAAGTAGGGCATTATAGCATTTGCCACAAGAATAGTAAGTTCCTTAAAAGTCGGGACTAAGCTGTTTTTCGGATTCTCGATTAGGCTACGGTTGAGAGATAAAAAATATACAAAGGTGTAGAAAGTATAAGAAAGAATGGGAAGACCGCATCGACCGCAAAATTCGGGCGGATCCGGCGATGCAACGAGAGACGATGGGCGAGAGAGATATCGCGAAACCGCGCGG
Source organism: Vollenhovia emeryi (assembly GCF_000949405.1). Classification (NCBI taxonomy): domain Eukaryota; kingdom Metazoa; phylum Arthropoda; class Insecta; order Hymenoptera; family Formicidae; genus Vollenhovia; species Vollenhovia emeryi. Next base: position 744,077 of record NW_011967220.1, read on the forward strand.
AGAATGGAAAACGATAAGGCGCATTGTGTGTCATCGCAGGGTGGTTGATTTGCGAGGGAACGAAGTCGATTTGCGAGCTGCGTGCTGGAAATCGTCGAGTGCAATAGCGCAGCGGGGCACCGTACGCAACCTGACCCCCGACCTGATGATAATTAAACAATGTTACGCGCGTTGTTGCGTGACTATCGACGTATAATAGCGGTAATATTTCCCGCCCGAGTGATCCCTGACATGTCGAGACCTTTCCGCGACTTATTTCGAAATGGAAGTCGGATCGATGTGACACCTCTCCGTTTATCCGAGCTTATTAACGAAATTCTATATATAGATACATGAGGCATAATAACGTAACGCGTAATGCATTTGTCGTCGGGTTTTCCTTAGGTGCGCGTTTTCTTTCCGTGTCAATTTATTTTTACGTAGATTTATTTCGCCTAATTTAGTTGTATTTCACATGCTCTATGCCTTATTTACTTCATATCTTTTCTTTTTTAATCCCATCTAGTTTCCAGCCGGTATTCATAGTCGGATCTTATTATTATAAATTACGGACCGCCGTGAATTTATCTAAAGACGCTGTACGGAACATTTCATTGACTACGGGGTATCTGAAGACGGTCTTAAGACGGTCTTGAATGTAAGCCGTGACGGTGAATACCGGCTTCAGTCTCTTTGATCATCCTTTTTGAAGTGAGACGTATTTTGTCAGCCGAAATAATCCCTGTTATCAGACTCTCTCTCCTTTCTAAGAGGATTAGTCGGCTAAGTTAGCGAAAAGAACGGATAAGATCTTTTTGCATCTACACGCAGGTACGATGATCCCCAAATCCGGTGGCGATTACGCGTACATCAGCGATGCCTTCGGACCTCTGCCAGCGTTCCTCTACCTCTGGGTGGCCTTGTTCGTCCTGGTGCCAACGGGGAACGCGATCACGGCACTCACCTTCGCACAGTACATATTGCAACCCGTGTGGCCCGGATGCGAGCCGCCATATGCAGCGGTGCGACTACTTGCCGCCGTGATCACTTGTAAGGCGAAGAAATATCTTTTTTTTTATTTCGTTTATACAGCGAAATATAGAAATAAGGATCTGATAAAATAGGCATCGAGTCACTTTTATAGAAAGCTTTCGGTTTATTGTGTCTTTTAACTAGAGTACACGTGTACTAGACTACACGTGTAATCCGTGTTTTAACCCGTGTACATACAACGAATTTAAAGAATCCTCGTTTACATGAATCCGTGAGCACGCGAATGCGACACGTGTCACGAATATCCGGACACGGATTACGTGTAGGCGTGAATCTTAAAACACGTATCCAAACGAAAGCTCTACTTTTAACCCGGGGACGATCACTTGAGGCTATTTTTATACAATTTGTGTTACAAAAGTTAATAAAGTGTGGTAAGACCGAACGTTATATAACATTTTTCCGTTTTTTTTTACTATTTCTTACAAAATTTAAATACGCAGTCCCGAAAACCTATCGAAAATCCGCAATGCAAAAGCGTTAATTAATTAATACTTTCATATTTTGGAAATACAACTATAAAGTATCAAGCCGCTTAATGTGCTCCTCCCGTTGGTTAAATATTTTTTAAATATTTTTCCTCGTACTTTATTCGGGAAATGTTGAGTAAATCCACACATGTTCTTGAATACTAATAAATGGTGACACAATCAAAAATATATAATATGTAATTAATAACGATGACTTTTAATTGCAGTGTAAAAATAATGGCCTGGTGGCCGTTTATTAAAAAGAAATCGAGTGACTGTTCCCAGATTAATACGGTCGATTTCACTAAATTAAATTTCTGTCAGCTTTTCCTCCTACTTAGCTGATTGACATCTCTTTCAAGAAATCGCTGACGTACGCAATTATTGCAGATATTGCGCGTGTAAATGTTTGTCGGGCCTGGCCAAAAGTTCTTGACGCACGCGTGCAATGAAATGTAACGATCGCGCGAAAACACGATGCAAATGTATGCATCGCCACTTTTTAAATATAGCCCGGAGAAATGTTATTCTCGCTCTCATCAGATTGTTTATGCGCGCGCGGTTTGTGAATGCGACGAATGCAACGCGCACGGCAATTTCATTGTTCTGTCGCGTTCGCAGGTCTCTTGACCGCCATCAATTGCTACAATGTCAAATGGGCGACCAGAGTACAGGACATCTTCACCGGCACCAAGATCTTCGCCCTGATAATCATCATGATGGCCGGTTTCTGGTGGCTCTGCATGGGCCATACGGAGAACTTTCAGTATCCGATGGCTGGCACCAACACTCAGCCCGGTTACATCGCTCTAGCAATTTATTCGGGACTGTTCTCCTACTCGGGCTGGAATTATCTCAACTTCGTGACGGAGGAACTCAAGGATCCCTACAAGTAATTTTCATCAAATTCCGTTGGAATTGAACTGTGACCTTTTAATTCCTTACCGTGATTCTTTTCATTCTGGGGAAAAACAAAAGACAGCGACCCATTTTGGGCCCACAATTGGTAATCGAGTTATTCGAATTGTTCGTAACTCTACTCTGGGAATAATTTGGAGCGACTTCCCAAGTAGAACATATTAGTCATGAAAACATCAAGGTGACTAATTTTTTAATCATTTTTTATGCATCATGGCGACGTCAAAATAGCCCACCGAGAGCACCTATTTGTGACATCATTGAGACATCAAAATGTTGTAAAAATGATCTTGTTTTACAAAGCAAAGTTAACTAAATATTATACATTAAAAATAAATTGAAGTAATATAAGATAAACATAATATATGACTGATCATGTATAAATCTGTAATAATATATTGTTATACGCATCACGAATATCATAAAACGGCAAGGCATACATCAGTTATTGCAAATTAAATCTCGATGTCGATTATTTTATGACGTAAAATTCATTTTAATGTCACATTGACGTTTTTGTGATTAACTTGTTCTACTTGGGTTAACATTTCGGTTAGTGCCTCCTAAGTGAAAGTTATCTTTGCGTTACTGAATATCGACAGAACTAATTGAGAGAATTGATTAGTATTACTTTAAGATCTTGGATATAGATAGAATAGCTGATTTTTAGTTACGCGGGGTAAAATTCGTAAAAGATTAGAGCCACGAACAATCCAAATGATTCGATTACTATTTGTGGGCCCTAAATTGGGTTGCTGTCTTTTTTTTCCCAGAGCATTTGTAACAAAAGAGGAGAATAATACCGGTCGGATCATATTAAGCATCTGCTGATTTTCGGGAGAAAATAGTTGCGCTATTAACTTATATAAAATTAACATCGGATTGTTATTCACTTCTAGAACTCTGTCTTATATTTTATTAGAAATAGCTATCTATACTTTATCGAGACGCGTTTATATCTACGGAGATAACGTACGGAAAGTTTTAACAGAGACTTGCGGAAACTTTCATAATGATCATTGGTTTCTATCACTTTCACAGGAATCTTCCGAAGGCGATTTGTATATCGCTGCCGCTGGTGACAGTGATTTATGTTTTCGCGAACATCGCCTACTTCGTCGTACTCACGCAGGATGAAATACTCGCGTCGAATGCCGTCGCTGTTGTAAGTAAAGCTTTTACGCGTTAATAACGATCGCAGACGTGGAGTATCCGATCGATCCACGATTGGTTCGCTGCCAAGTGATTCGCGCGCTCGCACGAATATTTTATCGTCGAAAGAGAGTAACGTCGACTCTAATGTACAAAGATGGGAGAAATCTCGAAAAATAAATTTTAGACATTTTAAACGGGAACATATTTAACTGCTCCGGGTCACGCGATTTCCTTGTATCAAGATTGACCACAGCAATATTAAGTATTGTGCAATAAATGCGCCGAGCATAGTTTCCCGCGCGTGCACTACTGCTTTTCATCGAAGCAAGAGACTCGGTAAAAATGAAGGAATTACACGGTACCGCGAGAAGTGAAATCGATCTAATACAATCTCTATCTGATATGGGGAAAAAAATGATGCAATCTGGCGGACTGCACTCCGCTAAGATGCTGTCCCACTTTCGCTAGCCTGGCATTAAATCGGAATTTCCTTTCTAGACCTTTGGCGATAAGTTATTGGGCGTTATGTCGTGGATCATGCCGTTCTTTGTGGCATGCTCGACTTTCGGGGCGTTGAACGGCGCGATCTTCGCGTCGTCCAGGTTGTTCTTCGTCGGCGCCCGAAACGGACATCTCCCCACTGCCATTGCCCTCATTAATGTCCGCAACTTGACGCCGATGCCATCCCTCATTTTCCTCGTAAGTATCACGCCCTTAAGAGAGGAAAACAGAAAGGGGCGAATAAGAAAGAATTAATTATAAACTTTTGCAGCATCGATTGCGCAGATTAAATAATTCTGCGAATTAATTGATATAGAAAAATTCCGTAGAGGGAGAACTGTTTAAAAAAAAATGCATATACGGTAAAATTAATCTCCACTCGCCAATTTTCAGAGCATTCAATCGGAATATTAGAGCGGTTGAAAGCAAAGCAAATTTCTTTTATTCTTGAGGCATTTCACATGATATCTTTTAATCGATAATTTTCTCGCAAACAGAACTTGAGTAAATTAAACAAATGTCGCGAACACTTGTTCAATTTTACGGCGATTGATTACAAGCCGTTCACCTTGAAAGTCATATGTCATCTCAATACAGCGAACGTATTTAATTTGCATATTACGTCGATCACCACCGTTAATTTCTTTAGAATTCTTTCACTAGTACGTTATCGTTGTGTAGAAAATCGTCTACGCTTGTACAGTGGCATTTGTCTGGCGATAACAGAAGTGGGTTGCGACAATCATTCACGTAGATAATCGATAGACACCTCGTTAATTATCATCGAGACGAAGATTGATACGACAATATTAGATTTATCGTGAAAGTTGTTTGCTCGAACTGATATATTTGTACATTTCTATAACGACATCAAATCCGAACATTTCGACCATATTACGAGAAAGTGCAAATATAATATTTATCTATACACGGAGAGAATTTTCTCTTAAAATTTACCCTGCAAATCATGTAATCATGGGACAATATGGCATTTCGAAGAATTTTATGAGTTTTTTTCAATTTTACCATACATTCTACTAGTAAATTGTATGGTAAAATTTCAAGAACCTCTCGTAAAATTCTTTGAAATGTCATGTGGTCCCACAAGATTTTCAGGGTGAATTTTAAGAAAAAATTCTCTCTGTTTTATTAATTATTTTACGGAGATTAACTTTTAGCTTCAACATCGATTTCTCCGGAAATTTTGTAGACTCTTCCGTAAAAACATCAAAAGAAAAGATATCATATGTTTTGCAGCTAACTTATAGATACTTTGCCTGAAAGCAAATACCTCCAGCGCAAATACTCAAAGAAGGCGATCGGTACATTTTGCGCCTTACTCGACGTCGAAGTAATCTGCGCTTCACGTGCGATAATTCGGCCCATCCAATTGCCGGGAATAGAATTGATTGACGTATGTAAATTGGGTCCCGCAAAATTACATTAAAGCCGGCGTCTTAATGAAATAAACGAAGTTGGCCGGGCCAGAGCGACAGCGGCACGTTACTATTGCAGCCCGACATCTTGATTTGCGGCTCGTTAATTAAGCGCGATAAATTGATCCTTTCATGTCGCCCTGCGGCCCCGTATCTCTTTGACGATCGGTAGCGGAAGTCTACTCGCGATCTCCATTCCTTTCTGCGAACGAATCAAAAGGATCGACCGCGTTAACCGTATTCAAACTGTTCGAAGTCACGTCGTGCTGTGCACGAGCGATTAACTCGATTCAATTTCTAATGGAGATACAATTAATTGTATAAAATTCAATAGATATATTAATTAATAAACACATAACTCCGAGATGTTGGTCGTCTTGGTAATTTTTGTTTAGTGACAGCTTTTGTGATACAAGAGGTTTAGATAGTCTAGATTTCCGCGTGGATTTCACGTTTCGAAATCTACTTCACTTGATTAAAAAAAAAATTCGATTTCATTTTACCTTTTTCCTTGAAATATGGAATATTAATTTTAGATTTTGTGGCAAAATTGTCCAGAATTAACGCTTGCTAGGGCGCTTTAATTGCCGCGACTCGTGAGCGGTTCTAAAAGCGCCGATACGCACACGGAGCAATTTTTCTATTCTTGTAGTCGGACTCCAATTCCGAGCGTTAAACTATAATTTCCGTTTCTAGTGCATTATCACCCTGGCACTCCTCATCATAGAGGATGTCTACGTACTAATAAATTATGTCAGCTTCGTTGAGGCTCTATTTACCACACTCTCCGTGTCTGGTCTGTTGTGGCTACGTTACAAAAAGCCCGATCTTCAGCGTCCGATAAAGGTAGGCATGATTTTGCCATTTTTAATTTTTCGAAATTGTCCACGCGTCTTACGCCTCTCCGCTTGATCGCAACGCCAAGTCTCATTTCGCTCATTTTATCCCCCAGGTTTCGATAATTTTGCCGATCATCTTCTTCATAATCTGCGCATTCTTGGTCACCTTCCCGTGCTACGTCTCGCCATGGGAAGTAGGCATAGGCGTAATCATAATCCTGTCCGGCATTCCCGTGTACTGTATCTTCATCGATTGGAAAACGAAGCCCGCCTGGCTCGTCAATGGATCCCGTAAGTTAGACGCGAGTTATCGAAGCTTGTTAAAATGACGTGCTGTACATACATAATTATATTCACGTTTACGTAATAAGCTATATTATTATATCTTTTATGCAGATAATTTCAACATGATGTGTGCGAAGCTGTTCATGTGCGTGCAAGAAGACAAAACGGAGTGAGTGCGTGAGACTCGTGATAATTGTGACGAAAAATTCCAAGCTGTGACATCCGATTTTAAGAGTGCATTCCGCACGCATCGTACTTTTTTTTAGATATATGGAAGTTTAGATAGTTGTGAATACATAAAACGTCGATCGTTATCGTCTGTCGATCAATTGCATGATTGCAATAAGTATTAACGATAATGTGCGAGCGAGCGATACAGCAGTGTCGTTAGATTCATAATTTTTATATAAAAAATATATATATTATTATATATTGGCGGAGGTAACTTTTATACATATATATTCGTGATTATTTATTGTTTAATAAGTGCCTGTACGCGCCATCGCTATAATTTATTAAGGAGTAAATTAAATTCAAGTGCCAATTCTTGACACTGCCCGGCGTATTCGAAATGTACGTTTCAAGAACATATTTAGGATAAAAATTTTTCAATCATGTAATCCGTACACGCATATATGTGCCACATTTTCATTGGCCACGTTGGATTACACAGGCATAATATGAGACAATAGAGCTATATTTATGACGGTATAATATAATGAGATCTAGCAAGATTATTAAACAATGTAAAGAGAATTACGCGCCTGCGCAATACTATTTCGATGGGTCCAATTTTTAAGGACTAATTGTAAGTCAATTATAGTATAATTTATTCGCATTTATGAGGACTGTCATCATGTATCTAATCATTCAAATTTGAATTCAGTGAAATTACTGATTTCCTCAATTGTACATGTATATATAATGGAGTAATGTAAAGTTTACACATTGCACGTGAATATAATTACGATGAAATGTTTACAAGGGATACGTAAAGGATTCCGCATTGATTATTAATTGTACATACAATGTTATGTAATTTTGATAATCATTTATGAGTTAGTTAAAATTTTCTTTCCCAATGAAAAAATAAATTTTCTAAGAAAGTAGACCTTTTCTTACTTTTAATTACCTAAGGAATACATATAAATCGTACGTGTTAAATAAATTAATCATCTGTATGTTAATTAATCATTATCGTGAACATTGATTGATTATGACATTCACAGTTCATTGAATCTGCAAATTAAATATCATGGATAAAATTTCCGAAAGCGTTTAAAAAAAGACGGAATGTTTGTACAGTTGTTTGGAAAACTTTATATTACTCGCCCTACGAAATGACGTTCACGCTTTTGAATATGGACTATAAATGCGTCAAGTATCATTGCTTAAATGATATTCGCGTTCTAATCAGACAACTGCTCAAGTACCAGTAGGGGATTATCGTGAAAGAAATTGTATTCGAAAATGACTGATTATGTGCCTTAAACGCGAGCAAAGAGACTACGTATTCTGTTTCACAGAATAGGGTATTTTATACAAAACGCATAATAACTAAATAGTACTAATGGCGAATCGTGAATAAGAGGAGATGCGTCTTAAAGAACATAGATACAACTAACAGATCTTTGAATAGCAACTTTATTCCAACAGATTTGATAAAACGGCATTGTAAATCGCTTTTAAGTATAACTTGCAATTAGTTTATAAGCTGTTAACGGAGATAGGAAAGATTAGCACTCTCACGTGCTGTACATTTTTACTCGTCATTCCTAAACGTCTAAACGTAGAATGTGATGTGTGGTGGAAAAGACACGGTATATATACGCCTGCCGTTAAACTACTGCAAATTACTACGGCAAATAGGCCAAAAGTACTGTTAATATGCGCCGAAATAAGACTAGTAACGGCTACCCGTTATGTATTTGTAAATATTTCATTTATATTTAACCTCTGTCTCTCGTATTTACTTTTGAAAATCTTGTACAGATACTTCTCGGCGTCATATTAAAGTCCAACCATTTGAAGAATTAATTGGGTCTCTTATTAATCTAGATACGCTTCGTGATACGTTCATTCATGATGAGCTGTAGCGTCTACCTTGTCGCGCAAACCTTCGCGATTGAGTGTTAATCTGAAGTTTTGCAAAGGGACGTTAGATACTTCGAACTTGTATTTATTTGGCACATACAAGTATATGCCCAACATAACGACTGTATGTACAAACACTTCTGCGAATCGAGTCGATCGAGAAACATATAGAAAATCGTTTATACATAATAGATAGTATATTGTTGGGCCTTAGAAAAGGACATAAACTATCGTAGAAGCTCATAATCAAGACTTCCGCGGAAGAATTTGGACGCAAATATCTTTTTCTCTAAGATATCAACATAAACTAAAACTTCACAAAGCGAAGAACCAAGCCGTACTATTTAGTCATATTTTCGTTGTTCGTATTTACACATTCCATCAAGTCTTCGATTATTTAACAGCAACAGTATCTCAGTACACATTATTGAGCAATTTCTTTTCTTCGTTCATTTATTGAAGTTAATGAAGTAGAATACTTTGTTATGAGCTTCCGATATTCAACGGGTAAATCTTGCAAGCTTTTGCCGAAAAACGCGACTAAGGATGATATATTGTAACGATTCCATATATTTTATCTTAATAATTAATTTGGCATAATGACCTAGATGTAAGAACTCACAAGAAAACTTCGAGATCTTTAAGAAATGCCCTTTTGACGCGCAGAGGATTTAAAAAAAAATCACATCTTTGGCATATTAACGATTGAAGTTAGTACTTTTGTACTCGGCACTCGTCTCTTCAACGCAAAAGGGACAGTTAAATGAAAAATGGAAAAGTATAAAGATCTTGAAATTCTCTTTTTTATAGATTCCTACGTATTTTCATTACAAAAATTAAAAAATGACTAAAAAAACTTCCACACGCGCTTTGTTCACCTGACAAGCTCGGTGCTCTTCCTGGCTACATCTGCTTGTGTGCATTCTTCTTGCTGCAATTAGGCAACAAAATTACGCTTTGGTTTTCCTAACGCAACAAAGAAATCATTGCCGGCGCTTCCGGGGAAATCGGGGAGGAAAAGTCACGTCGATTCGAGCGCCTCTTCTCAAGCAAGAAACGCAGATCTCTTCCGTCGCTTTCTACGATGAAATTTTCTGCGGTCAGCCCTCGGCAAGCGGCGGCGTCACCCAACCGTACTTCTCATGCGTCCTCACCAGGTTCTTGAATGTCTCCTCGGCCAATTGTCGATTGTACTCCTTGTTCGGCTTAGGCACCCTCGCCACTTGTGCCTGTCGAGATTAAAACTCGCATAAATCTGAGAAATCTGTAGGTACACGTCAGTAATCAATTTTTTGTTAACTAATGATTGAAAGATCCTATACCGATCTAACATTCTCCGTGTCTAATTAATATTATATGATTGAAGGAATTAATTATTTGGTGCTCAAAACGCTGCTCACCTGGCCCTTCACGACGCTGGCCGCGAACTGCATGATCATGGACTCGACGCTATACGCGCAGCACCATCCTCTCGGCGTGAGAAGCTCCATGCAGATAGCACCGCCATGCATCACGAAACCCTGATCGATCCTCGGCGAGATCACCCTCATAAAGGGCGGCGCAAACGGGAACTCCTTCGGAAAAATCACGTGCAACAGTATGTGAGGTATCTTCAACTCGCGCATATCGGCCGCCAGCTTGCTGTCCGGGTCGATCTTGTGCAGCCGGACAAACCACTCGAAAACATTGTCATTGACGAGCTCCACGGTGAAGGCGGAGTCGACACGGTGCGCCCTTTGGATCCTGTTGAACTCCTTCATTAGCCGACGCAAACCGATGTCCTTGTCGCAGGCGGCCTTGCACTCATTGTTGTCCTGCACGAGTAAAGTCTGCTTTGAAATTCTCAGGATAGCCAAAGTATACGGGAACTACGCAACTACAGATAAAGAGGCTGCATTATTGTGCTTTGTGTCCACTAAAGAAAAACAGCGATTAGATCTTCTTGCGATTTCTTTTAAACTGAACCGATATCGAGGGAACTCCATGCACCTTTGCGGACTTCTTCGCCTTGAAGAAACAACTGCGATCGGCATGAGTGGAGTCGGAATTTTCAAGTATCGGCCCATCCACTGGAGTGACGGCATCTGGACGGTGGTGGCGATTCAGGAGTCTCCTCGATGGCGAGTTGGTCGAGCTGCTGGCCCCCTCCGGCTCGGCTATCTTATCGGAGGACCGGAAGAGCTTCCGGATGGCGGCCACCACCTTCTCCTTGGATTTCGTGGACATGGTGGAAGTGCCGTGTCGCTACTTTACCGGGTCTCGCTACTCTGCGTTCAAAACGTTTTTATTTGTCAGGGACATTTCCAAGACTATTTCACGCATGAAATTACAACGGTCAAGTTAGCAATACTCTTGGCTAAAGAAAAGAACTTAGAAATGCTCATGCTGCGAGGGAATTACAGGCACTTGTAGGAAAAATGATCAGTGAAGTGTAAGTGGTTTGGGGTATGGCAGGAAATCAATGTAAGTAAAAAAAGGTATGATTTAGTTTTGTGAAAAAATGATTAAGTTTATTAATGAGATATACAATAAGTACAATAACGCATAACAAAGAGTGATTCCCTCAACTTGACATTAATTGTATCAACTCCAGACCTTATCCCGATTAATTTCCCTAAACGAAATGTGCACAAACTGCTGTAAACATCCTGGATCATACGCAACAACATACATTTCCCGAAAGTGAGATTTCGTCTAAATATCTTAATCTTGGAGGTACCTTAAGAACTCTCGATAGCAATTTACCACTGAATTTTCAGTTGCTCGAAGTAGAAAAGTTGGAAACGCTCATAAAATATCTTTGACTTTTCAGACGCTGGTGGAATTTTTTCTACATTACTCCGGCCGATCTTCTCGGCAATTGACCGGGAAATTCCTATCCGCCGTGTCAACTCCTGTCTCCCTCAAGTTATCAAAACTATCTACTTTCGTGAGAAAATCCACCGACGATGTCAAAACTTGTTTTAAAGTCGCGCGAGGGTGTGGAGGGTCGAAGCCCCTCGTACGGAATGTTTAGCCACTCGGAACGAGCCGAATACCGGATTCACTGCCTCGCAATCGTAACGTCAGACTCACCCATTCTATCATCGGTGGTGTATCGCTTACGGCTGACGAATTGTCAGCGCGCGGCTATTGTGTACTACGTAGGTACACGCGAGAACGGTGAAGATGCGACCGCCAAACATGGCGCAGTCTCCACCCTCGTCGAGCCACCAATCGACGTCGGCCACGAGACCGTGCGAGGGGATTAGACGCCGACGTCAACGATACCGGCGCTACCGTCGTGAATGGCAGTCGGCTCCCTTTTATCGATCCAATTTGCATGACCGATAGCGCGCGGCTGATAGCGCGAACTGTGCGCGCAAACGGCAAACCGCTGTTTTTTTTCCCACCGATAAAGACCAGGGTCGGTTTTACTGATAAAGTTTATCAGAATTTAGGAGCAATTGTAAATCTCCTCTGATCGTTATTACATCACAACCGTTGCTTGCGCTAAAAGCTTCAGAGATCCAATTTGTTGTCAACAAACGATAACTGTACTTCGAGGTCTTATCGAAAGAACACCTGCAAATTCGTCCAAGAACACGTTATTACAATTCACTGGCGGTAGGAACGGGACGATCTACGTAGCGCAAGAAAGAAAGGGAAAATCTATGAGCGTTTTGCGCGCGCGAAACGTGGAATTCATTTACCGGATGGATTTACTCGCCATTTCTCTTTATGTATTCGCCCACGGTCTTACAATATACGTGTTCAAGTATCTATTGGCGAGCAGAAACACTAGGATATGTTTGGCCACGTATGCGAATACGAGCAGGCACGACAGATACTGAATCCACGCCCATTTTAATTCCTCCCACATGCTCGGCTGATAGTAAATAAAATTCTCCGTGTAGAACAATTCGCCGATGACGACCATCGGCTCGTCGCTGGAGAAGCCCGTTCTCCACGTCACCCGCTCGCTCGTGATCCTGGCAGAAACTGCAAGGCAGACACGCCGTCAATAATTTTTTTCACGTATTTATGACAAATTAATTTTTCTCTTTGTGAAAAATATAATGAGTATACGTACACTTCCGGTTGTAATTGTGCAACAGCAGCTCGGATAGAGAATAATCGGACAGCTCTATGCTGTGGTTGTACGTCTCGTAGAGGCCCCCGCTGCGCAACAGTCCCTTCTGCCGTAGCTCCAGATCGCCGAAGAATCGTATCTCTTGAGCCTCGTGGCTTAGCATCTGATGAAACACGCCGATAGATTCTATCGTCGCTTGGATGAGATGCTGTGAAACGAAGATAGACCGTTAAACGGGGAACGAACTTACGAACGGCGCGAGCCTACCTTTAGTTGGAAATTGAAGAACAGCAAGAGTCGTAGAGATTTCACTGGCTTGTCCGTATAAAAGTGAGCTTCAAATCTTAGCGTGTCCTTTTGCCCATCGTTGTTTAGATCGGTCTCCCGTACCTTAGTAAAAGAAATACCAATGTAAAATTAGTAATAATAAATAATACAAGCGATTGCTGCTTTAATACAAAAATATTATACAATGTTGCACACAATCTTCGCGTCGGAAACCGAGGAAGAGTCGTAATCAAAGGCTTGTGTTCAACATGTAAATATAAGACATGATCAAAGTGCTGACGCAAGTGGTTCGCGAAAAAGTCCCAATTTCATTTTTTCAACACTTAATATATCTTTTTAATAAACAACCTTGATTAGTGCGCAGCGATCTGTGATATCGTTTTCCTTGTACGTCGTAAAAGTGGAACATACAATGGGCTCCTCGAAGGAGTCGACTTCCGCGAGTAACAGGTACTTGTATATGAAATGCACATCAGGCATTTCCGCGTGCATCCGATTTTGTAGCCAGATACCTAAAATGAAAAAAGAAACAAACTTTAAGTACAAACTCCGTGAATTACTGCGCGCGTGTAAAATCGACGATGCGAAAGTCGGACCGATTCTTACCTCCCGCTTTGTAAATTATAAAAAGCGGCGTGATCAAGGATAACACGATGAACAGGAAGACAACGATCGAGGCGCAGGAGTGTAATCTACTTTTGTACTTGTAAGTGACGGAACTTGAAAATATCTCGATCGCTGCCATTGTGATGCCGCGCTCGTCGCCGCAGCAACGTCCACAGGTGCGAAGGCACGTAGACACGGGTGGACGCAGCTGTCGTTTTATGTGGGGACATTGTAAGCTCTCATCTGTGCGTATTCCCTTCCAGAGAAGGACATGGCTTGAAGAAGAAAAGGCATTACCAACATCGGCGTTTTCTTGACCGTATCTGGCAATTTTAATAATACAGAAAATTTATTGCGAAAACTATATTAGTCGCAATAACAGTATAAACTAATATTATCATATGCCTCGGTGGTCGGAATTGGTGAGACGCCCGCCTAGAGTGTAGGGGAAGTCCAGGTTGAAACCCTGGCTGAGGTAATATTTTTCGCAATAAATTTTCTGTATTATTAAAATTGCCAGATACGGTCAAGAAAACACTGATGTTGTTAATTACTGCTGGCGACATTTAAGAATATTGGCTTTCAAGCTTTCGCGGCTGCCGACGTTTCGCAAACATTGCAGTTCCCATCGTCAGGACTGGGAGACTCTGATACTTTCAGTATCCATTACGCCATTACGACTGATTTAAGAATATTCTTATTAAAAGGCATTACGTTGTAAAAGTAAAATATTCCTTTGCGGTTTTAAACTCTGTTTGCATTCTAATGTTATTTATCGTCATATTGGCATCTTGCACTGCGTTGGAAAGAAAGAGAAGGCGAAGCAAGGGGGGAGGGGGGAGGGGGGGGAGAGAGAGAGAGAGAGAGAGAGAGAGAGAGAGAGAGAGAGAGAGAGAGAGAGAGAGAGA
>NW_011967220.1:760222-795669 GCF_000949405.1 Vollenhovia emeryi
AGAGAGAGAGAGAGAGAGAGAGAGAGAGAGAACGATGTATCCCAGTTACGTTGTAATAAAACTAGAGTTTTAAATGCAAATCTAACAAGTTTCCAAAATTTGCAGAGTAAATGAGATTATGAGACTCTTTGGGATTATTAGCCAATATTAACACACTATATTTCTAACAAATAAACGAATCAGCAATCCTTCAAAAAGAAACGAATCAATATAATGAATTGGTGTTCTCCTATAATTTTCGGTGCAAGGGTATTTCACGTATCATTTCTCAAAGTTCGAGTCGCACCTCGGGAGCAGCATGCTCGAGGGTCGCGTTCGCACGCTGGCGTTTAGCGTCCAACGTGATTCGCCACCTGACCGTAGGGTTCGATTTCAAGTCGCGATCTCTCACGTCCGCCGTTGGCTCCGAAGACTCGTCCTCGAGAGATTCTTCGACGTACGACAACGACTTGCCGGCCGCTCCGCGATCCCCGACGGCGCCGTTCGGTTTCGCGAGATCGAAGGAGCCCCTTCGCACTCGAAACGGCGACACTATGTACTTGCGATTCCATCCAGGAACAAAAGTATCCCGCTCCTTCCCGGAGGACGCGCCTCGTGCCGCCTCGTCTCTCTCTGCGCGCGACTCTATTTCGTTCCCAAATCCAAAGAGAGGATTAGAGAATCCACAATGAGCGGAATTGTCGCGAGTTGGCACGTCATCCTGTACGGTCACGGAGGAAGACATTGTGCGGGAGGAAACGTCGGTCCTCGTACTGGACGTCATTTCCGAGATATCCTCCGCGGACAACCGTCTGTTCCGCAAAAGATTCGAAGGATGCTCGAGCGAGCGTTTAGATTCCTTCAGGTCTGGATGCAGAGCGTCGAATCTATTCTGGATCCTTTCTCGCCAAACCGAAGACCCCGCTCGACAGTCCATTCTAAAAACAGTATTGAAATTCAAATGAGTCAATTATTTAACATTTTTACGTTTTAATAATCAATAACTTGGGTATTAATTGCAACTCCTTGCATAATTGAATAGTCCATTTCTTATTTTAATAAATTGGACCACAAAATGGGTAAATAATTCCTTAGAAAGTTTATATCTTTTCCAGAATTTTTCATCACGTATGAATTCTGAAATATTCTAAAATTTCTCATTTTATAATTTCAAACATTTACATCTCAGAATATTCGCATATTCGAAAAAAAAACTAAGTATAGGCTTTCTCAGTATTTCTGAAAAGTCTACCAATTCGTGGAATTATAGAATAGTAAACGTTTACGACAATCCCTAAGAAACGTCACGCTAACAGGATTAACGATTCCAAAGATTGGATTAAATTGCGATGCAAAAGCAATACACTCTGTATGTACAATCCCTTCGACCGCCATTTTCCTACGAGCTCATCTCGCAGACTTGGACGGACTTGGACGGACTTGCCTGCCGCCGAGTCGCGTCGACGCTTCTCGCGCGGCTCCGCCGGGCGCGGACGCCGCTCGCAAGGTGTCCACGTTATCCGCGAGATCGGCCGGGATCGCGAAGAGCGCGAGCGGCGCGCGCCTCACGACGAGCTTCTCGACGACGTAGTCGTAGCTATCGGCCTCGCACTCGACGATCCGGCTGCTCCTCACGCGTGGCTCAGGCCCGAAGCAGCAGAACAGCGCCTTCAACTGCCTCGCCATTCCGTGCGTCTCGACGATCGTCCCGCGAGCTCCTCGTTCCTCCTCCCAGTCGTCGTCGCCGACGGCGGAGTACGCGGAATCGTCCGACATTTTCAAATCTGAATGTGCGTGCGCGCTTCCGCAAGACCGACGAGTTTATTCGAGAAAGCGCGGACGTCGGGTGGATCGGAGGACCTAAAGGCCTGTGTCCATGAGGGTCCAAGTTCTAGTTCCAAGAAATGTACAGCCAATCAACTTGCAGCTTTCATGGACGCATAGCTCGTGCGCTTGCACGCTACGCTCGCGTGCGATTGGACGACGCGTTCAGCGGGTTCAGCCTCCGTTTCGGCCTCACGGGTCTGTTCCTTTTCTTCCCGCGCACCTCACGCCTCTTTCCTTTTCTCGCAGCCAAATCGCACTCCGTTTCGAGCTGCGCGATTCGATGTAACCGCGGCGAGCGGATCATCCGTCGTGTCTGTTCGGCGCGAACGCGCGCGATCATCTCCGCGTCTCTCCCTCGAGTTGTCCAGGGCCTGGGGAAAACGCGTCACCCGGCTCCGTCCATGCGAACCGCCCCGCGACGGCCATCGTCACGTATCGAGTAGTCTCGGGGGGGTTTTCTCCTCGATCTCCGCTTCGATCTTCGCGATCTCCGGCCGCGCGGTTGCGGCACGCGGTTGTGTGCCAGCGGCGTCCTCGGTGATCGTTGACGTAGCAATCTCGTTCCGAGAGCGGGCGTCGCCCACAGGACTCGACGAGGGAAGCGAGCGAGCGAGGGCAAGCTTTCTCCAGCCGAGGTGAGTGCCGCGTGGTCGTTGGTGCCTCCGACTCCAGCCCGACACCCGACTCGCCCCGTCTCCGTCCCTGTCGCTGTCCCGACGACGGGATCAGCAATGGCTGCAGCGCGACGCCCGAAACCGTCGCGTGTCTGACGTAGGCGAAGCTCGCCCGTCGATCTTGCCGGGCCCGCGTCCAAAATCGCGCTAGGTTACGGGGCTTATCTCGGTCCGCGAGCCTTCGCGTCGCGATAAGCGTTGAAACGGGGAGATAAGGCCCGTTTTATCGTCCTCGCACGAGGACGGGCGAGCTGCGTCGTAGAGATCCAAGCGTGTGGCTCTTCGATTTGTCTCGAGTTATAGCGTAAGGTTCGCCTACCGATTGGTAAATTTGCGCCTCTCGGTGTCTGCTCCCTTCAGCGGAACTGGCGGCACCAGTTCAGAGTTTGTCTCGCCTTCCAATGCAGCGGGAAGGAAATTCACCCCGAACCATCCAGTTGAGCTGAACTGAACAGACCCCAAACAGCACGTCTCTAAGTCGTCTTTTCGAGACGTACGTCTGAAAGACTACTTAAAAGATATCTTTTTACACACGCGTGCTGATGGGGAGCCTCGGTTTGACGCGGGCTCTCAGGGCCAGTTTCTTAAATAATAGGACGGAAAACGTCGCTTGCGAAACTGGCCCTTGGAGTCAGTTTCACAAACGTCGGTTAACTGTTAGCCGTTCAGTCGACTCCCTATTTTTTTCCATCTTATTATTTAAGAAGTTGTTAACAGTTAATCGACGTTTGTGAAACTAGGCCAGCATTCGTAGTCGCATCTTATATTCAAGACCGTCTGAGGATCACCTTTAGATACTCGTCTTCAGATAACGTCAAATTTGGTTGACTGTATCTGGCGATTTTTACGTTTGAGAATCGCTACGTTTCGACCGTGGGTTTTGGTCCTTTTCAAGCGATCCGACTGAACAGGTCGTGTATATCTCAGTCGGATCGCTTGAACAGGACCAAAACCCATGGTCGAAACGTAGCGATTCTCAAACGTAAAAATCGCCAGATACGGTCAACCAAATCTGATGTTGTCAATTATCGCCGGCGACCCTGAATCGTTAGATCGTTAGATAAATTCAAGACGGCCTTGAATATAAGATCTGAGACTGTGGATACCTGTGGATTCTCGTTGATGCCGCAACGAATGCAACGCAACACATTTATGTACGCAGGGAAGTTGGCGCAAGCAATGGAATCCGAGTCCAGGCGCAAGGGCCCCAGAAGCCCCAGCGCCGATTCGGACGACTCGTCGCATGCCAGGAGGAGACGGAAGTACGATCGGTCGCCGTCCCCGAGGAGGAACCGATACCGCCGCTCTCGCTCCAGAGACAGAAGGTCTCGCTCGAGCTCCAGGGACAGAAGGCGCAAGGAGCCCAGCAGATCCCAAGATTGGAAGCAGCAAGCTCCGCCGGCCCAGACCCAGACCTCTGTGCCCAATCCGAGCAATTCCGCCGGCTATGTTCCGGCGGTGCATAATCAATATCAGGTACAAACAGGTTTCGCGAGCTTCATTATGCCTGTTTCTACCTGTGCAGATTAACTTCAACTTACTTTATATCTTTCTCCAGTTTTAAAAGTTAGAGAAAGGGTAATTTGAACTGAGGTTAAAGCTGGTCCGCGCTGGCGGAAGCGGACACGAGTCAAATTTGTATCGAATTGATTATATCAATCGAGTGATTAGTAACGAGGGACATTCGTAAATAACACAGATAATAGAAGCACCGTTGACGAAGCTAGAGACCTTGGCGCCTAATTTTCTTTGCGTATCTTTTCTCGGCAAAGCCGCGATGACTTTTTTCAGTTTTGAAAGTCGCAGTACTAAAGTCGAAATAGTAGAGGAAAGTCCTCTATTCTATTTATTGACTGAAAAATGGATGGATTAACTTCGTTGGTATATTTTATACGTTCTCGGTGTTTACTTAGGCGCCTCCGCCAAACACGAGCCAGCCGCCGCCTCCCATCTCCGCGTACAACCAGGGATACAACAATTACGGTTACAACTACGGCCCGGGCTACGACTACAGTTATCAGCAGCCCGCAGGCTATCGAAGTGTAAGTTGGAAACAAGACCGATACATTCTTAGCTTCACTCGCAAGAGAGATTGATTGACTCCTGGGTCGATGCAATGTGAATGTTTGAGAACGTATTCTAATGCCAGAGCACGCGCTCGCGTGGCCTCGTAAGAACCTATTGCGCACCTTTTGCTAAGCATTTCAGAAATAGTCGTACCGCTGCGTTACCGAACATGATTTGTACTCGGTAGCGTATCTGTTTACGCGCTCCCTCGGAGCGCCATACGATTACACTTGTCTCTATCGCATTATTGTGAATCTCTCTCGTTGTCAGTAAGTATAACATTCGCGTTGTGTATTTTTACTGGCACTGATATTGGAAACCCATAATATTGACTACACCGTTACATCGCCAAGACTTCCAATGTATTAGCCAAACTCCTCATTTGAGTATCGTCCGATGAAGGTAAGGGTCGATAAGAGTGCCGTTGCACGACTTGAGATTGACCGGGCGTATCAATTCTGTTAGGATTACCCGCCGCCCAACTGGCAGGGAAGTCAGGTGTCGTATAACAGCCAGCAGGCGCCGCCGCCTCCCTCGTTGACGCCGCAGCAAGAATCGTCGAGGCCGATCGACAGCGGTTCCTCCGGCCTGGTGACATCCTTAACGAGACCTGAGGATGTCAAAAAAGAAGGTGAGCAATTCATTTGCGATGCGTCCGAGTTAACGTTAACGTTTGCCCGACGTTCATTTCGCAGCTATCGCAGCTGAGGTGAAACAGCAGAAAGCGACATTGGCTAAACAACGAGAGGAGTATGTTAAGAAATCAGCCACGTTGCAACGCGAACTGGAAATTCTGCGTCAGCAATGTGACGAGATAGGCAAGGAGGGTGGCCGTGAGAATAATCGAATTTTAAAGGAGAATCAGAAATTGCAGGTAAGCGTACACGCGTGGTTTTCCATCGGTACGTCCCTCCGTGGTCAATATTTCTCTGAGTTGTAATGCGTTTGCAGATCGAGATACAAAATAAAATGAAGTCCATTCACAATGTCATCGACATGCTCACTGGTATCATCGGTGACAAGGTTACCGTGGACGACCTGAAGAGCAAGTTTAAGCTAGAATTGAGTAAGCGTTCGAGAAGTCCAAAGGAGGACTTCCCGAAAGGGAAGTCCCCTTCGCCCGACAGATCGTCAGCTTCCGATTCGGATAAGGAATCCAAAGCGGAAAGAGATATTAGGGAGAGAAAGTCATCGGAGGACAAGCCAATGTACAATTTCGTTCACTACGACCCCGAAATGCATTGGTGTAAAGTCTGCGATATCTTTCCTAAAACAGCAAAGGAATATTTAAATCATCTACATAGCAATGAACACAAAGAGGCTTGTGTAGTAAGTAACATTTTCGAGCAGTACAATCGTCATAAAGGAGATGCCGGAGTGATCAAAATATTAGAGAAAATAGATATAGAGACTCTTGTGCGAATATAATTGTTAGTTGCCATAGAGAGCAGGTAGACGAAAAGATATACGCATATATGTTTTCTATAATTAAAGAAACAAATGGATTAATTAATCATTAAGGCCATACATGTATTTGTAGTTCAAACTATATTTGTAACTGGATGATATATTGCACAGTAACAACACGCAGGTACTTGGTACATAATGCAATTTTTGATGTACCACATATCGATATTTATTAAAGAAAAAAGAAAAGAGTACCGAGTTTCTTGCGCCTGATATAAAATCCGGTGTTCACTAATGTTCCGTTTTATACGATAGGAGCGCAAGATTGTTGACATGCCATGGCATGAGCGAAATGGCGAAGGGACAGAAAAAGAAGTACCCTATTATCACGGACTACCGACGAAAAGAACGCCTATTAAAGGTAAGGTCAATTACAGTGGGCGATTACTAATAGAATATAATTCCGTAGCTTGTGCACAGATAACTGTGGTGTTCGGTATGTATTGAAGAGATCAACAATCACGAGTTGCTTGAAAATTTGTCTATCCCGAGTAAATCGGAGCGTCCGCGATTATTCGAATGTCGATCGAAGCGTTAAAGCCAATATAATTCTGATTCGTATATCGCGTAAAAAAATCGGAAGACGTGTCGTGTAAGTCAGAGACTACTTTGACGGTCGCACAAATTTTCCAGCAATGTCGCAAACACCACAGCGATGCATTGGATTTTATCTGGATTCAAGAAGCGCACTTTCCGAGCCGGCTTTCTGGCAATGTCACTTTATCGTGATCACGTGTCTAATTTCATTTCCCCACAACACTACGTTTTACACAATTTAGGGTGATCGTCTGTCTTCTGGACTAGATCCATTGAGATCTTATCATCGTGGAGTGCATTGCTTGGCAGAAAGTAATGACGCATAAGATAATGTATATAAAGCATTTTGTGTTGCTCTTAACTGAAATATATATATATACACACATATGTGTAAGTTTTAGTGAAGTTACGCGAAGAAAGTTACAACTATGATTTACATTGAAAATGTGTATTATCTTTTCAATATTATTAATTTATTTAGAGGAAACATTGTATTAACTGTTTGTAAAATATACTGCAAGTGCCCATTCGTATAATTGACACACAATTGTTACGTTGCAAGTCGTATATATTCGATGGAAAAAGAAGCCTTGAATCCTGAGACCAATTAAAATTAAGCAGTTGCAATATATTCATATAAAAATATATATATAATGTACTTTTAACTTATCTGTATATATATTTATGTGCATTATTATTTGTATCGTGTACAGACAACATTTCTGAGAAATAAAACCGATTCTTTCTCTCCTTCTCTCCCCTTCTGTCTTTTCTACAGATCATCGTGGGAATGCACAAGGAAATTAAATATATTCGGCCATTTATATCGAACATCTTTTAATGTATTATTTTTGTTTTCAGTGACATGAATGTGTCGCGGCAGAATATAAGGTCATTCTTTATGAACTTATAACGTTTACCCGCTTCGAAGCCTAAATAAGCTAACTGCAGGATTGTTTGATTATAGGGCTACAGTTCTTCAGCGCAGCAACGGCTTGGTATTGTAAGCTATGCGACTCCTGGATAGGGGATCTTCATTGCGCTAGTCTACATCTTAAATCTAAACGGCATTCCGAAAATTTTTCCGTAAGTAATCTTTTTCACAGATAACAATGAGTAGATTAGATTACGGCGAAAGATTTATCTTGCAAAATAATATTGAAAATAGAATTACAATTATAAGTGATTTTTTAAATAAATTTATTGATGGAAGTAGTTACTTGAAGCAATAATTTGAAATCGAGTAGAGAGATCATTTTTGCACAATTCCTTTTTCTTCTTTTTTTGTATGAATATATATGCTCGATGCAAATAATTTAATTGGATAATGTATTGTTCAGCGGTTTGTGGAGCAAAATCCGCACTGGGAAACTGACTGGATGGCAGACAGAGAAAAGGCATTCTCCGAGGAAAAACACAAGCAGATACAGTTGGAATTGCAAAAGCAGAAGGACGATGATCCTCCGACAAAGTCGAAGAAATCGAAGAAGAATAAGAAAAAATCGAAGAAAGCCAAGAAACGCAGAAATAGAAGCAGCGCTAGTGATTCGTCGAGTGAATCAGAGGATTCCGGTACAGAATCCGATCAAGATACCACCAAGAGTATACGCGTGGCGATGCGAAACAAGATGAAAGCGTCCACGCAGGCGATTCTGAATGAGGAGATAGATTATCAGCGTATAAAATTGAAGGGACACTGGTCGAAGGCACCGCCACCAATGAATCAATCGCCGCTGCCCGAGCAACATCCGCCAGAGACGGACGACAGACAACTCTTGAATTCGATCAGGGACAAATTGAAAGCCAAGCAGGAGGAAGAGATGAAAAGTCGCAAGGTGAGTCAAGACAAGATGGAAGAGGAGGAAGAAGACTCGCAGCACGATATCTACTCGAAGAAATCGGAAGATTTGGAGGCCTGGGGCCCGAAGGAGCCACCCAAGCCTTTCTGGATAAAGAAGGAAGAGGAGAAGCAGTCGCAGCCGATCGTGACAAATAAACCGATCGAGTTGCCGAAACCGGAAGAGATGCCGAAGCCGCATATGGGATTCTGGACTAAGCAGCAAGTAAACATGACTGTGAAGCCGCCCGAGAGTAAATCAGTGGACAAAGAGGAGGAGAGGGACCGCGATCGAGATCGCTACAAGGACGATCGTGATCGCAAGTATAGCAGATACGAGAGAAGGAGTCGGCGCGATAGAGATCGGGATAGAGATAGGGACAGGGATCGCGACTACTATGACGACCGTCGAAAGAGGGACAGGGACAGAGATGGTAATGATTCTCCAAGGCGTGATAGAAATTGGCGCGACAGCCCCAAGAGAAGTTACGACAAATACAGTAAAGACAGGCGGGGAGATAATGACAATTCGTCGAACGACGAATCGAAATTCGACAAGAAGTCGAGCGAGTCCAAGTCGAAGAAAGGCGTCGTCAAGAAATCCGCGCCGCAAGTAGCGGCCAAAGGTAAGTTGCCCTTCATCGGTAGATTGCCTCTGTTCAAAAAGAAGGCGGAAGAACCCAAGTTACCAGAAAAGGACATTGCTCCGTTGCCCTATCAGCAAAGCAAGTTTGAGGATACGCCGAAGGTACCGAATGAGATCATCAATCCACCCGGCGTTGTGCATATCACCAAATTAGCTACCCCGGTGAACTTGAATAATAACAGCAGCACTGCGACTTTACTGACAAGCAAGACTAGCAATCAGACTATGAAGATTCTAGTAGCCCCGCCGCCGCCTGTGCTGAACGAGACCAAGCCGACCCAGCAGGTGGTTGACATGGAGATAGACGACCAGTCTGAGGAAACGGTCATAGAAGAGCAGCCGATAGTGGAGCAGCAACAAAAGCAGAAGCAAACTTCGAACGTGTCGAAACTGCCGTTACCTCCACATCCACCGCCACCGCTGAATAGACCACCGCCTAGTTTCACTCCGAGCCAGCAATCTTCGGTGCAGAGTAGACCCCCACCAGTGCAGAGTTCCTTACCGGCCCCACACTTCACGCCAAATCGACCGCCACCGCCGTTTATGTCAACTCCACCACCGTTCGTTCAGGCACCGCCGAGATTTTCGCCTCGTCAAACTGCGCCGCCCGCCGCCTTCATGACGCAGCCGCCACCGATACCGAACGCAAACTTCGTGCAGAATCATCAGAACCCGCCGCCGCCGCCTATAACGACTGCGGTGGACTCAGGCGCTGTGGTGCCACCGCATGCCGACGTGGCCGACATACCGGAACCGTCGGAGAAACGCCCGACAGACCCGAGCATTCCGTTGCCGGATGATCTACAAGAGGCTCTCAACATAATCTTCCCCAAAGAGGAGACGGCCGAGACCAAACAGCAACAGCAACAACAGAGCCAGCAGGAGTCTAACATTATGTATTCTTCGATGTACAGCATGTTGGGCTGCGTAGGCTACGGTCCTGAATACATGGATCAGCCGCCGCCCGAGATTATGCAAGAGGCAGAAACGGACACGCAACCTGGACCCGACGATCTTCGCATGTTGGGCATCGATGAGGGAGATACGATTTTGTAAATCACTCTTGTGACGTACAAGTTTGCATCTGGCGCTCCTGTTAATCTTCACGAAAAGTTCTACTGCTAGGAGAAGATTAATCTATTATTGATCCATTTATCATTGTTCATTTCGATGATATCTGATAAATATTTTCATTAAGGAAAAAAGGAGCAGCTACGAGACAGATAAGCTGGAAATACTGTGAATATAAAGCCAGCCCCATGAATCGCGCATAAGTCTGACATCAGTTTTCAAGCGATATGTATGGTCTGTAAAGATTACTTAATACAGTATACAGTAGAATTTACAAATTGTCCGCTAGATTATAATGTTTGTTATTTCGTTAACACAGTAACCGTCTTCTCTTCGTTTGACGAGATATTTTTCGTTAGTTTTGGAACTCATACTTATTGCACAATCAATATTACATCTCGACATTGGCAACAGCAACGATTGATGTATAATAGTTTTAAAACTTCATCTATCTCTTGACTAAAGTTGTAAGAAGTATTTGTTGAAAAGCGATAAATCTGATTGACGTTATGGAAATGTTATCGATGCATAAGTCAAAAAGTAAAACGAGATATGTGTGTAATATCAATAAAGAAACGCAAATTTCATATTGTGTACCATATTGTGTATCAACATTGATATTGTATATCTTTAATATTGCAAATCCATAACTTTCAAGCTTACAATATATATATATATACAATGCACTTTCAAATGTAAAAGAAATGTTCACGTCGATTTTTTGTAAGCACAACAGACTTGAACGTTGGAATGTGAGATCGTGTAACATTGGAGACGTTTATATTACGACATTTCCCGAGATTAAATAATTCTTTTTCTTTCTTTTTAAAAGAGTGACTCTGTCTCTTCGATCTTTCTGTTTCTTTAAGTTTAGTCTTATATACGGTCGATTACTAAAGATAATATCACATTGCCTCTGCTTTTCGAAGTTAAGACGTCATAGCTACGAATCTATTGCTGCAGAATTGTTGAAGCTATCGCTATTGAAATATAGGTCACATGGCACTATTTTTATATATTCAAGTTTTCAGTACTCAGGAAATTTCACGATTTTCGATTTCGTTAACTGTATTCTTGTAAAAATGCTTAATCTATCGCAGCATCGATTAACTTACGTAGTATATTAATATCGGAATGAACTTCTTTCAGTTAAAATTAGTCTACAAATGCGAGAGTAACAATACAATGTTCGCAAACATTGACGTTAGTACCAAATCGCTATCGATAATCGTATATTAGGCAGAACGTCACAATTTGATAAAACGCACTCCGAGTGCATAAAAGAATTAAATTGTGCTTTTATAATAGTTTAACGATGCGCAATCAGTTCTATGTGTCCAGTCTCTATCTTTCTTGAAGTCAAATGGAATGTAAAAAACCAATGTAGAGTTTCACGCGTGCTACAGACGTGATTTAAAGGCCTACTTTAGGATTTCTGTTTCGTCGTCTACGTGTATGCAATGGATGGGATTATAATTCGTAATGCGAACACGGCGGTGTTGGTAAAACGATCCCGTCGTATCGATGCGTGCCCATTTAAATCTGAAGTACGAGGCCTGCGCTGGAAATGTTATCTCCGCCGCCTGCCGTCTGACTAGCCTGCGTGCAAACCAACACGGGAGCGACGCACACCTGAATAGAAATATTTTCCTGCTCCACCTTCAGTACCTCGTCCCAACAAGAGACCGGCTTGTCGATGTTCAACGCTATTCGAGTACCGTCATTGATGGACGTCGAGAAACTATCGTCCATGATCAGCGTCGCCTTCTTCACATCGACCTGCACGAAATCAAATCATTTTTAAATAATCTACACGTAGCGTTTTAATACACAAATCAAATGAGCGCCATATATACGCGATAATCTCCGATGTTCCATTCGAAAGAAAGTTGCGTCTTTGGTAATTTATAATTTATCAAATATTCATCTCGTATATCCGAATGACTCACGTTACTCGACGCGCATACGTGTCTGTGTGCGGTCAGCGACGCCTTGGCCGCGGCAGCCATGGTATTCTTCCAAACGGAATCCTTGACGGTGAATATGGCCTGATAGGCCAGCGTGTGCACGTGGATTCTCGTGAGCTCTCGGGAATTCGCGATCGACTTGCCCCTCAGACGTATGAGTTTGAACAACGTTCTCATCTGATCCAACACCGTTGCGACGCGCGGTGTCGAGTTTGCCACCAGCGAGATGTTACCGTAGTACATAGTGTTGTACAGATTCGCTATCTCCTGCTCGTTCATGCCCAAGCTGTCGGCGAAGGGGACCACCAGGTCGCACAGCTCGAAGAGCAATTTATCCTCGGCGAACGAGGCCATCTCGAAGTGAATTCTGGTGGAGCTCGGACGTTCCACCATCTGCTCCTTCACGTTCACCAGCAGATTCTTGCGTTTGCCTGCGGAATCACGTGAACGTGAAGATATCTCGTTTAACGTGTACAATCACGGACATAATTCGCCGATGAGAAAGACTACCTTCCTGAAATGGATAATTATCCATCATCTGGAGACCGCTGACTACCAACAAGTCGGGATCGTAGGTCCCCAGGACTTTGTCGAAGGCGCTGAACGAGCTAATCATCGGATTGTTCACGTCGTTGTGGACGATATACCTGGAAGAAGGCATAAAAGTGTTGTTCCAGTTCGGTTTGCGTTATTTCCCAGCCGGCACGCGTGTCTAAAAGACATCTTTAAGACGCCTTTAAGATGCCTTCTGGATGTATGGACCTGAGTGACTGTCCTATACCCTCAAGACAATGTTTCATATCCTAAAAATCTCTGTCTTAAAGTAACGCACGATGAAACCAACGGCACACGATACTGTTTTGCCTACTGGACTGCTCGCAAGAGCAAACAAGGATGCAGAATGTTTCCAGACGCAAAGAGCACATTGCAGATTAAGCTCGAGTCTAAAAGATGTCGTTAAAGATATCCTTATGACGTTTCTCGGGCACGCGTGCCGCGTGGGTTTACCCATTACCTGTTTGCCCTCGCGCTGGAATAAGGGCCCCACACCTCGCCGTGCTTATACTCCATGATGAGGTGAATGTCGTCGCGCTTCACCTCGCCGCCTACTATGTTTATCACCTGCGGGAACATCTGGTGCAGGGATCTGGTCATTTTGGCCGCGAGGGTCACGTCGCATCCCTCCCGCGCGAATCGCATCGCCATGACCGCCGCGTTTCCTCCGATCGTCGAGTAGGACGAGGGGAACGAGCGTGCCTTCGACACCAATTCGTCGAATAACGTTCTGTTCGCCATGTAGCGTCTGCGGAGAAGAAATTCCGTTATTCCACGTAGAACGTAACCGCGCAGTTGTAACAGTACCGAGAATCTTTTCTTCGCCGGTAGTTATTCGGGATAAAAACGTAATGGGGGGGGGAAAAAACATTATTCGACGTATCTGGCAGTACCTTACTCCAGGAATCGCACGGCGTTTCGACCGAGAGGTCCGGTCCTTTTCAAGTGAAAAGCGTCTACATTCTATTGAGAGAATTAACACTAGCTCGTCTTGATTAAATACCAAGAGATATCATGGATAAAGGGCCAATAATATTACGAACGGCAATCTTTACAATGATACATAAAAATTTAGGTATAACAAAGTTAAAAATTGCAGTGTCTTCCTAATCTGACTTACATTGGTGTACAATTATGATAACGCATTTGCTGCAAATCTAAGCTTGGGGCGAGGACAAGAACACAAGATAAATAAAGCGTCTACACTCTAATTACGTTACGACCATAAGGCTTTTTTTCTACTGCCGCACTGGCGAACTGGTGCGATAAATATATCTTTCCTCTCATTCTAGCTTACTGCACTAGTTGGGCCAGTGCAGCGACAGAAAACAAGCCCATGGGTCGGACACGCCGACGGGACCCGGGTGGATGCTCACTCGGCCGCGGCTCCATGGCGAAAGTAGTAGGCGAAGCTCTTGAGCAGCTCGAGCTCGGTGTTGATCTCGTCGAAGTGCTCAGGCCGGCCGACCTCGTCCGAGTAGCCGAGCAGGTGCCTCGCGTCGATGAAGACGTCGGTGCACACGCCGTAGCCTACGGCGACCCTCGGCCGCCTGGTGACGACGTGCTTGCTCTCGAGCCTCTCGAGCCCGTGCAGCAGAGCCAGCAGCCGTTTCTGCAGGACGTCGTCGGCGTTGCGGTAGTAGATCGCCGCCAGCACGATCAGCACGGTGAGAAACGTCCCGAATCCTAACCTCCTCTTGTACCCCATACTGCCGTCGTCAGCGCGATCGCGCGAGTACCTAACCTCCGACGTCGCTCCGACCTCTCCTCCTCCTCCCTCCCGGATTCAGCGGCGATCGCGCAAATGCCGTGCAATTGACCGCGAGATCCGCATACGTGTACGTGCGTGTGCGCGTCACGCCGGTGACTGGACTGGACGCTCGAGGATTTCCTGCGATCGACCACGTCACGTCTGGGTGTCGTGTCGCGCGGAAATGTGCTCGGAGCCGATTCCGAGCGGAATCGTTCAATTATTTTCTAGACTTCTATTGCGTCTTCTAGGGGAAGTGGAATAATTCCGATCGGGGTCCACTCCGAGCGTTACCAGGACTGGTACCCTGGACCGCCTGGATGTCTGATATCACGATTGTCAGATTCGTCCAACTTGGCCTCGAAGTTGTACAACATCCCGGAGGAAAAAGAAACCATATCATGTATCGAATAATGTCAGATATGATAAAATTTGATCAGATTATGTCCAAAATTTTAATGCCTCCGTTTACGAGTGTATCAAATCGGATATGGTCAGATAAAACGGTATAAACATCTGACTATGGCCGGTATTCATAGTCAGATCTTATATTCAAGACTGTCTTAACGTTATCTTAAGATACTCCGTAGCCAATGAAATGTTCCATACAGCATCTTGAAAAATATTAAAATGTAATGTTACAATTGTTTTATGTATCAACAGTACATTGAACAGCCAATGTCGACACGAGTTCACAGTAATGACAATGTCCTGTTCGATATATTTTTGGAACATTAAATGAAAATATATCGAAGCCTTGATATTTTTATGTAATTTATTGAGCAATGAGTATATATTATGTGGTAAAATACTATTAAACTAATAATCTTTCTTTTGCACGATTGTCCCTGTCAAGCTAGGACGACGACAAGGTTCACGTCTTGTTTAGAAAAAGACGATTTGTATAATTAACGATTCTCTCACACATTTGTCTGACTACTTTAAGTACATACTGTATATAAAAAAACAGTTAATTTGTATCGTAAAAAAAATTCACTTGTATTAAACTATGCACACTGGTACGCCGATGTTTGGACCAAAGATATTTCCTGTCTGCGCGGGTGTAAAATTTTTCAAAGCTTACACCGGCTCCAAGTCGAACAGCCGACGATCTCCGCACAGAAAAAGAGAAGATGTCTTGCACATTGCGTACTGCGCGATACATCACATATAAAAAGTGCGATAACAATTACGTATAAACGTAATTAAAGCGATATTAAAAATATACATTACAACACAAATATCTCTTGTGATATCTGGATGAAATTGGAAGCAACAAACGAGCGAAAGGGGAAATACTATGTACAACATTCTGCGATTTGTCTGCAGCGATGTTCCTCGTTACTCCAATCGTCCAACTATCTCAGATCTATGTACGAGTTTTTTGTCAGGAACATGTACATCGAACTAGCAATTTGACGGAACTTGAAACGATTATATCTGACAATGTTTCACGCTTGGTATCCCAAACAGCGCAAGAAACACCTCTAGGGCCAAGAAACGTTCCCGAGATTTGCGCAGCAATTTCTCTTAAAATTTACCTTGAAAATCACGTAATCGTGGGTTAACGTGGCATTGTGAAGAACTGCAAAGGCCTGTGTCCACAATGCTAGAACTTGGTCCACGCTCCAGTTCCGAGAAATGTGTAGCCCATCAACTTGCAGCTTTCATGGAATAGTTGCAAGCTGATTGACTACGCCTTAAGAGAGTTTTTTGAAATTTTACTCTATACATTCTATTATAATAAAATGTATGGTACAATTTCAAAAAACTCTCATAAAATTCTTGGAAATGTCATGTTGTTCCACGATTACATGATTTTCAGGACACATTTTAAGAAAAACTCCTCTCCGTTTATTGGCAAATCTACGTTCATTCGGAAAATACAGATTCAACTCTGCATTAAAAGAATCCGGCGCGACAGCGTCTCATTGCTACAGTCAGTGATTCTTTCTATTAGCTCCGGTATTCCGTTTCGGGTGTCTCGGGCGAGATATCAATCGAGTCGAGTAGTCCAAGTAGTTTCTTTCACTCCTTGTTCTTCGTGTGCAGGCGCATGTGCTTCTTCAAGTTGTCGAGTCGGTTGCACCGACGGTCGCAATAATCGCACTTGTAGGGCATGAGGTTGCTGTGCACGACCACGTGGCCGTTGAGGTGGCTGCTCTGTTTGAAGCGCTTGCCGCAGATGGTGCAGCTGTACGGGCGCTCGTTCATGTGCGCGGACGAGATGTGCGTCTGCAGGTTCGTCTTCCGCGCGAATGTCGCCTTGCACACGTCGCACTCGAACGGCCGCACGTTGGCGTGGATCGCGAGGTGCGACTTGAGCACGTTCTTGTGCTTGAAGTTCTTCTCACAGAGGTGACACTGGAACGGCCGTTCGTCGTTGTGGACCTTCTTGTGCACCGACAGATGCGCCAGCTGCTTGAACATCTTGGCGCAGATCTCGCACTGATACGAACGGCCAATCTCGTGCGCGGCGCTGACGTGGCGGCGCAGCGTGTCCGCGAGGGTGTACCGCTTGCCGCAGATCTTGCACTGGAATGGCCGCTCGTTGGTGTGCGTCAGCAGGTGGCCGTTGAGGTTGCGCTTCTCGAGGAAACGCGCGCCGCACACGTCGCACTGATACGGCTTGTCGCCATTGTGCACGTACATGTGCTTCTTCAGCGAGCTGGACAGGCTGAAGCGCTTGGAGCACACGGGGCACTCGAAGGGACGCTCGCCCGTGTGCACCAGCATGTGCGACTTGACGTGGCCGGCCTGCTTGAACCGCTTGTCGCACACCTTGCAGTCGTACTGACGCTCCTGCGTGTGCGTGAATATGTGCCGCTCCAGCACGCTCTTGGTCGTAAACACCTTCTTGCAGCTGTCGCACTCGAACAGACGATAAACGTCACGTATCTTGGACGTCGTCGTCGCCGTCTCGTCCTTGTGCGAGTGCGCGTGTTGTTTCAGCAGCTCCAACGATTCCAGCTTGACGCCGCACACCGCGCATTGGAAGGACCGGTAGTCGTGATGGGTCAGCGCGTGCTGGCTGAGGTGGCCCAATTGTTTGAAGCTCTTGTTGCATAACTGGCACAAGTACGGCCGTTCGTTCGTGTGCGATCGCATGTGTCGCTCCAGCACGCTCGGGAAGTTGAACGTTTGCGTGCAGAACGCGCACTTCAAAGATTGCACCTTCGACACGCGAATCTCCGCGGTCGACTTCCTCCTGCCGGTCTGGGTCCTGGCCTTGCCGAGCCTGCCGGCGAACTCTTTCGTGTCCAGCGACGAGTCGCAATCCTTGCCCGTTGTCTCGGGCTCGGACGTCTCGCGTGTCACGGATCTTCCTTTGCTCGGCACGGCTGTTAACGCGTTGGCGCTGCTCCTCGTGCTTCTACTGACCGGAATCTCTCTCTCTTCGTCAGCCAACTTGTCCTGCCCGTGCGACTGCTTCATGTGCTTCGCGTACACTTTCGGGAAGTTAAACAGTCTGCTGCACAGCTTACAACGGAGAACCTTCTTCGCGTTGTGCGATCTCATGTGGTTCTTCAAATGCCCAATCTTCATGTACCGCTTCTGACAGTACTTGCATCTGAGGGTTCGACCGTCGTCGATCTTCAACTCGTTGCGTCGCGAGTCCTCGTCGATCCTCAACTCGTTGCTCGCGTCCGTATCGTCCGTGGACGTTGAATCCACCGTACTTGCGTTGCTCGCCAGAGGCTCGCTCTTCACGTCGACGTAACTAAAGGCGTTCACGTCGTCGGCTTTCGTAGACGCGTCTCGACTCCGCGCAGTCTCCTTCCTTTCGCACTGCTGAAAGAGAACAGATTCAATCATCGTGTACATTTATCATACGGAGACGTTATACATAATATTTTAATATAAATAAAACTTAATGAATATATTTTTGTTATATAGATTATAATAGAAAATTCTTATAAATAAAACATTATTATACAGGGTTGGGTAAGTTATCTTTTTTTTTAACTAAGTTAAGTTAAAAAGATGCATAGTCGACTAACTTCTGGTTAATTGTTAACCACAAGTTAGCAGACTATCTTTCGTTATATTATTATCTACACAGAGATGACGGAGAATGACTGACTAAATCGTAGGTCGAGAGACCAACTAAAAACAAGTAAAAGTCGAAGGAATAAATAAATAATGATATCCGGAATTAAGTTAGGTCGACAATACGGTCGCAAATAGCGTTAAGATCTTCCGTGTCTTTTTGTAAATTGATTGTATCATTAGTCTTATTTATATAAACCATTTCTGCTATCTCTCCGCTTCTTGTGTTGCTCTCGCGGTGTAAAACATGCGGAGACAACCAATCGAAATCACCAAGAGATGCGCGGTGCTTTTTAACGTAACTTTTATCTTTTCAACTAGACACTACCCAACCCTGATATTATAACATAATGCTGCGTTATTACATCGGTGCTGTTCGATGCGCTCTGCGCGTCTTCCGTCGTCGCAGCCGCATCTCCGCCTTTCTTATCCGACAAACGCTCGAGCCACTCCTCTTCCGTCCCCAGACCCGCCGTGTCCTTTTCCACGCCTTGAAAATTGTCGCACGCGTTTCGCCTGAACAGCACGTCGTACGGTACCCTGCCGTTCTCACAGCGATACGTCGAGTTGTGGGTGATCTGCACGTGGCTGAGCCCCTCGCACCAGGTCCTGGTCGGATTTTTCCTCACCCAGGACTCAAGCGAGCCCTTAAAATCCCTGTAGCTAACTTCACACCTGGACACGTCCCCGTGCAGCACGAACAGACCATGCCACAGCGAGCGTAGCTCGTGCACAACCTGCTCAGCAAATTTACGTCCGTTGCCGCTCTGCAGCACTCGCGGCGACCCTATGATCCCCAGCACGTCTAACAGACTCGCCGCGACCTCCTTGGCCGTGTCGCCACGGAGGGCCTTCAGCACGACGAACTTGGAAAACTGATCTTCGTACACGAAAAGATACTTGCAATTAAGCGTCGGGTCTACCGGCATCTCTATTACATCAACGCGACCCTTGTTGTACAATTTCTCGGAAGCGTCGACCGAAGCTTGGGGCGGCTGATTTAAGGAGTCCGCTTGATCGGCCTGAGTACAAAGAATTGTTATTAAAACGGGGGAAACTCATGGTCAACCCAACTGGCTAGTTACTTTATTAGTTTATTACTTTACTACACAACGTTTCGACCCCATTTTCTTGGGGTCCTTTTCAAGTGGTACTAAGTCAGTCATCGTCGTCGAGTAAGTCGGAGTCGAATTATAAAGTACGTGTGAGCACTGTGGTTGCCGGGCTCGAACTTCAATTAAAATTTCAATTAAATTCTCAATTATGATCCCTTGATCTAGAGACATAGACGCAAGGTGCGCTGAATTACTTCCGGGGAAAGTATCTGCAACTATATCTTTAAAAAAAAAAGAACCCACCGGGTCGCTGCCCCGTCGCTTGATCTCCCTGTCGCTCTCTCTGGGCGAGACCTGCAGCTGCGCGCTCAGGCTGCTCTGATAAAACTCCGCCTCCTCCTTTATGATGATGAAGTCCTGGCCTCTGTCCGCCGGCAGCAGGTGATCCAGGGAACCGTGCATGTACGCGTTCTGCGGCATCCACTCGACGCTCATCGGCATTTCTTTATTCATATTATCTCTGCCATGTGTCGCGTCTAACGCCGTTTCTCCGTACGCGCGGCTCCGCCGGCTCCGCCTACCATTCCCTGTAACAGATTAACACGATTTTACTCCAAGGTTACTCAAGCAGCTCGGTTAAAGAGATCGGCGGTCTCCTCGGCGAGGTCTCCTCCGCGTCGCGAGAGGCAGACCGAGTCGAGCGGAGTCGGTGCCGATTTCGCGCCACGATCGTCCTCGTTGCGACTTGCGGGGACTAAATTCGCGAAAAGCTCTCGTTACCTCGCGCGTCATTCATCAAAGCTTTCCTGCGTGTCGAAAATCAAGCCGGTATAATGGAATTGTCTCTCGGCCGAGTAATTAACCTGCAACGCGGGCAGGTTCAGCGAGCGCGTCGATCCCCAGGCGCTCGCTCGAGGGAGAAATCAGTCGGTTGCGATCAGGAATAGGAAACGTCCCACGTCCTCTCTCGCATCTTCCCGCTTCGCCTCGGTAAATCACAATAAGTCCAATTCCGCTCGTAACTGAGATACGTCAACCGCTCGCGTTCCTCGGCAACGCCACGGCCACGTAGCGTCAAGGCAGATTTTCATGGCACTCCGCGAAGGTTGGAGGTTGGCGGGACAGTCGACGGGGGAGGGGGGTGGGAGGACGGGGAAAATTTCGGCGTTTCCGAAAATCTGGGATTTATTGCGTCCGCGTATTTACAAGAGGCACGAAGGACTCGTCGCGGTATACAGAGATATTCAGGGTACGACGCATGCTCCGAGTACGTCAACAAGCGATGCACTTGCGATAACGAACCTCGTAACGCGGTAAGTTACCTCATCTCGCCTTATCTCGCCTCTCGTAGCCTTCGTCGTGCACGAGCGAACACGAATTTTGAGCGTGGCGTCTTGGGGTCTCGGTCGCGGAGCGCGAGTTCACCGCCGGACGAGCCTGGATCCTCGGGTCGTTTCTCGCACGGCGAAATGACGCAGCACCTGGACGACGCGCGACTCGCCGCACGTAGAGCGGTGCAATTCGACAGCAATGGTCGCTACGAGCAGGCCCTGTATTATTACGACGTCGCGATCAGGCTTCTGAGCGGCGCGCGGTCGGACGGCGCGTACGAGGACAAGCTCGCGGAGTATCGCGAGAGGATCTCGTCGATACGACGTCTCGGTAAGCGTGGTTTTC
Organism: Vollenhovia emeryi; assembly: GCF_000949405.1. Classification (NCBI taxonomy): domain Eukaryota; kingdom Metazoa; phylum Arthropoda; class Insecta; order Hymenoptera; family Formicidae; genus Vollenhovia; species Vollenhovia emeryi. The sequence continues at coordinate 781,382 of NW_011967220.1, forward strand.
TGTATGCGCCCCCGACAGAGAATCTGACGGCCCCTGGCAATCTTTCAGTGCGCGAGGAGGAGCAAAACAATCACAAGCCCGAGCCCCTGCACCAGTCCGAGTTACAGAGATGCAAGTTCCTCATGAATCAGGCGCTGGACGCGGACGAAGCGGGCCTGAAGGACATCGCGGTGAAGCTGTACACCGACGCCGCCGCGCTTGGCCTTGGTACAGTAAGTAGGATTCCTCCTGTTCACAACGTACCTTTGAAACTTACCTTTATCTAACTTGCTCATGACGTGTTGCAGAAAACCGCCGACGCAGAAGTGAAGGCGAAACTGACGAATCTTGTTAGAGTCGCCGTCGAGCGGGCGGAGACTTTGAAAGGGATCAAAACTACCGAGGACACCGGTGTCATGAAATGCCTTGCTAAACTGCCGTCCGTACCAGAAAGCGGCTTCCCAGACACTGAACAGGCAGTACAGTCGGAGCAGCCAGTAAATGCATCATCGACCGCTCCAGGTAGTAAGATATAGTTTGTAGACGAAGGCGACGAAACGCTGTAACGCGTTTAACTTTCAGCGAGAGATGCCAGAGCCTCGCTACATCGGGGAAGCAGTGGGCATCTCAAAGTGACTGGTAGCAGCAATTATACCGAGGAAGAGAAGAAAGTACTGCTCTACGGCTCTCACATAAACGATAACGACTTCGTGCCGTTTATGAGTATCGATCTTGCTGAGAAGTTCCAATACGCCTTTCCATTTACCGACAAAGACGGACTGTTAGAGCTGGCGCCGAAGCAAAAGCCCGATTTCGCCGGGTGGCGCCGGCCGGAAGAGTTATATTCCGACCCCAAAATGCTCGTGGGCCATCACGTTGACTACTTCAGCATAAAACAGACTGTTAGTAAAACGTACTAATACAAAAGATATTGAAATCTACTCTTATTAGCTTAACAAGTAAAATTTATAAGGCTCTGACGTAAAATCACAAATACGAAGTAATACAGGATATAAGAGCCAAGGCGGGATGTTAGTGTCTAAAAGTTTACCTCAGCCAGGATATGAACCTGGATCTCGCTCTCACCAATTCGATCACCGAGGCATATATTTAAAAATTATCGCAATAAATTTAAAAATTAAAATCATTTAGACACTAACATCTTGGCTCTTATATCCTTTATTACTTCGTATTTCTTATTAGCTCGTTAGACTTGATGTAGCGACGAAACTATAGTACGCTTGAGTAATATCTTGTTGATGCTCTTGTATTTCAGGTAGTTTCCGATTGTTCGTTTGTTGCTTCCCTGGCTGTGAGTGCTCAATATGAGAAAAAGTTTGGACGGAGACTCATAACGTCCATTATTTATCCCAAAAATAAGTACAAGGAGCCCATATACAATCCATTTGGTAATTATTTACTTCAAGCGGCTATGTTACACAAGTATTGTTGATTATGTATACGTTCTGTGTAATACACTTGTTTATACGTTAAGCTACATGGAAGAAGTACACTTTGTACGAGCACTTTATTCCGATATTCGTACTTTTATTCGTGGCTGGTTTTCTTACACAGATACAATTTTAAACATATTTACACTTGATAAACATATCTACGCTTTCCTTACATTGAAATTATTGAAAAGGTACATTTAAAGAGCACAATCATTCTTCACACGAGAATTTATCTTGCATAAAATATGCGTATATTTTAATATTTATTATATATTAGAAATGATGAACATATAATGTCAGGAAAATACATGGTGAAACTACACATCAATGGCATTCCACGTAAAGTAATAATAGATGACCTTCTGCCTGTAAGCCGATACAACCAATTACTCTGTTCCTACTCTAGCAATCGTGGGGAGCTATGGATTTCTTTACTCGAGAAGGCTTATATGAAAGTAATGGGTGGTTATGATTTTCCTGGATCAAACAGCGTAAGTTCGTGTCTTCCCCGCAATATTAAATTACTAATCGCATATAATTTATCCCATTATTTAAAAAAAAGAAATCTTTTCAACATATATATTGGTCTTTGCAGAATATTGATTTACATGCCTTAACCGGCTGGATACCTGAGAGATGGGCGATAAGACCGAATGAGGTAGATTTCAATAAGGATAATTTATTTGATTTATTACTATTTCGACTTCATAAGGGAGACGTGCTAGTCACTGTAGCCACAGGAGAGTTATCGGATTTGGACGCGGATCGTACTGGCCTTGTACCGAGTCATGCATATGCTGTTCTAGATGTGAGGAAGATTAATGTAAGGGAAGCAAAAGAATTACTTTCACTTAATCTTTTAAATGTTCTAACAGTAGTACAAATGTAAGCAAGACTTTCTAAAATATTTAACTTATATTAATGTACACGTAGGGAGAAAGATTACTACAATTGAAAAATCCATGGTCTCACTTGCGATGGAGAGGCAATTATTCCGAACTTGATGCAAGTCACTGGACTCAGGATTTGAAGGAGACATTGAATTATGATCCAGAATCTGCCTCTGAATTTGATAATGGCGTTTTTTGGATCGATTATGACAGCATATGTCGGTTCTTCGACGTATTTTATTTGAACTGGAATCCAGGACTATTTCATTATACTTATTGCATACATCAGTATGTAACTCTTATTACATTTGTGTTATGTCACCGTCCTTTCTTTTCATGTACTATAGCAGAGGTTTAAAGTAATTTCATATTGTTACAGAATGTGGAAAGCTGGCATTGGACCTGTGAAAGATGCGTACAACATTGGTGACAATCCACAATTCTCGTTAGAGGTACAGAGTAAAGGGTCCGGCGCTATTTGGATACTTCTTACAAGGCATATTACGGACATAGCAGATTTTCGACAAAATCAAGAATATATTACAGTTTTAATCTATCGTAACGATGGAAAAAGGGTATATTATCCGCGTAAGTGCACAATACATTTTTTTATCCAACTTTGTATTCGTCTTCAATTAATGATAAACGTATCACGAAAAAAAAACTTTAGATGATCCACCACCGTACATCGATGGTGTGAGAATAAATAGTCCACATTACTTGTGCAAGATCAAACTCAATGATCAAAGTGATGCAAAATATACTTTGGTTATATCTCAATATGAGAAAACAAATACTATCTATTACACGCTCCGTGCATATGGAACATGTCCGTTTGTACTGCGGAAAATACCTCAGCTTTATAAATACGAAAAAGAGGTACACTATTTATACAAATACTTATTTACATTTTTTCCAACGTATTTTTTCGTCCTAATTAATTTGTTCCATTAACGCTCTTTTACAGGTTACAGGTCAATGGAAAAATGTCACAGCAGGAGGATGCGGCAATCATCCTACTTATGTGAACAATCCGCGATATCAAGTAGTGCTCGAAAGCGCTAATAACAATAATTACTTATTAATTATTTTGAAAGGACCTAAACAGTATCAAATAGGCTTCGACATTAACACCGTTGTAATGAATGATGCAAATGCAGAAACCGCGTTTAAAACAAAAAGTTCTGGACCATTTAGGTTTGTACTTTATCTGAATTGTTTCACTCACAAATTACATTCTCTTTACGTATTTTTGTATTAGTCATTTATCTTTGTTTCTGTTTACAGATCCGGATTTGTGTACTTGGAACTGGAAGATGTACCCGCAGGGACATACCATATTGTTCCCGCAACGTATGTACCTGGTCAGGAGGGGCCATTCTTTTTAATCTGTAAATCTTCTTGTAATTTGCAGCTACAACTTCTTTAACAAATTAAATAAATTGTTGAACTGTAAGTACAGATATCAGGCTGCTTATATTCATCTATAGTTGTACATATGCCAGTTTATCAGCGTTGATTTCATTTAGAACATCTTTTTAAATCAATCTTTGATAAAAGTTTAATTAATCGTTAGTTATTTTTACCGTAACTATTGTCCAATTCAAATTTTTTCCTAAAATCCGGATCTTTCACTGAAATGTTTCTTAAATTAGTTAGCAATCACTGACAAAAATACAGCATTATCTATTTTAATATGTACATAACTATTTATAGAAAAAAATACCTGCACAGTTGAAAAAGTCATTTGTAATCTATAAATAATTATAAAAATAAATTCGGGAAAGAGTAATTTACAGACGACTACCTCATAATAGATTTATTTTATATTCCAAAAATATATATGAACGAGACTAGACATTCATTAAATTTTGTTACCATAAAAAATTGTCAGACTTATTATATTTACGGTTGTTTATGTTACTAATATTTTAAAGAAAAATTTGACAACACAAGCAACACATAAATCAAATGTTTTAGTTCGTACTTATGATTGCGTTTGGGGAGAATATGTACAAGGCACTACAGTCTAAAATTTTGACCGATTGTGGTATGTAAACGTATCTAAAATAAATTGACAAAGTATTTTTATTACTTGTTCCTATGTATAATCGACATGCACAATATATCGAATAAATTTTGGAAAAATATTTTAGTGTAATATGCTATACATTGCAAAGACATTGATGTAATAACATATATTTAATTAAAAATATTTTCATTTGCATAGAGACAAAAATATTTGGAGAACTGCATATCGTGTTTACACAGACAATTATACAATTACCTTAAGTTAAATAATAAGTGGACTTGTGACACATAAACTCTTAATGTACATCTCTGTAAATAGTAAATCCATTACATTGCTCTTATCATCTTTACTGTATGTATTGGAAATTCTTTCTCCACACATGCGCACCCTTTGCACCTTTTTATGGCATCTTTTATTTTAATATATTAATAAATTTAATTAGTTTATATTGTGTGTGTGATTTTTACATGTACAAAATATTAATTTTTGTATACAATATACATATAATAAACATAGATAGTGAAAATATTGCAGAATAAATCGTAAAACAAACAGGGAAAGGTAATCCACACACATATACATATACGATAATTTTGTTTTCTAATATGTACAGACTTTATGATATATATTAGTGGTGTTTCTTCATTTTTTTCTTTTTATATCAAAATGATTCTCAGCAATTTTAGTTTGTTTTGCCGAATTAGATTTACCATATATCGAGTATATTGACATAAAGATAGACATCTTTTCACTTCGTCATTCTTTCATGCACTGTAAAAAGAATATAAGTCAATCTTACAATTAGCTGATGAGAAGTTTTGCAAAAGAGAAAGACAAGTTGAATGAAGTGGAAAGGAAAAACTATATCTGTTCATACAATTTTAAGACAGATAACTTCCATCCTTTTGACCACGCATGAAAGATTATAGATTATTGTTCTAATAATGTTTATTATAATACGAGTTTCTATTAATACAAAAATAGATTATAAAAATGCTGGTGTTAATACATACATCAATAATGAGGTATTATATATTATTAAAGAATTCAGTAAATATACTGAAGAGTTCGTGAGATTCGTGAAATTAACTGGAAGATTGAAAGCTTCATACAAAGAGATATGTTAGTATATTCGTTTCCTGTGTAAAAAATAAATAATATATGAAGTCGCATAAATATCTATGAGATAATACGGTGTCCCACATTTATAATAAACATTTAATAATAAGAAAAAAAAGTATAATTCAGTAATTTTAATAGTACATATCTAGAGAAACCAGTTACGTATATTTTGATTAATATGCATATTTTTCGAAGAATGTAAAATGTTTAGTTAAAAGTGACACTTTTTAAGTATTTAAATTGTTCGACTGTTCGATATCATATAATACAAAAGAAGCTGAAATAACTTTTTGATTCATTTCAAATACAACCATGTTCTTTATGTATATAAGATAGCTATAGTTTGCCTCCAAGCTGCCAATATTGAAGATTGTACTTCGCCCTGTGCCTTTAAATAACTTCTGTATGATTATTTTTTCATGTAGGATGGACAAAGTTTCGCAATTACAAAAATCGTAAAGTTTTTATCGCGTCAATTGTTAACGATAACTTCTTTGATTTTGGAGTCGATTAATACTATAAATTTGTTACAAAAAACATCGGTTGTTGCATCCTTTCGTTTTCGTTATCTTCATAGTTATGTCTATTATTGAACTTTTCTTACAGAAAAATTACCCCTCCAAATTCATTCAAGTCTATTGACAATTGACGTGACAGCTAAATACCTAGTATATTAAATTTATTTAATTTATATATTCCTGTTTACATCGCGTGCAATATTTCTTTTATTCATATCATTGTATCTAAACTTTTTATTTATTATTTTCATAATTGTACTTCAAATTTGTAAATATATTGATTTATGCATTAATATTATTTTTCTTTTTGTTGATTTCATGTTTTAAATATATCTAATAAAGAAAATTAGACAGTTTTCAATAAATGATAAACGTGCATATTAAATTTTCGCACAAAAGGAGATTAATTTTAAATCACCTAAATAAGTAAAGTAATGTAAATATTTATGCAGATATTTGCATTATGTAATATACATATACTAGCAGTTTTTGTTAATTAATAGCAACTTTCACTTAATATACTGAAATTTAATTAATATAAATAAATTTAAAATATTTCTATAAGATACAATATCCAAAAGGACAGAATATAAGGCGATATATGTATATATGTATATATATATATATATTAATTTTTTAATTACGTTCCATTTTGATCTACGATTAAATTTTTGTAGATGTATATCTTACAATTTTTGTTATGTGTATATAATTAAATCTATTTTTATATTACAAATTTAGTAGTAATATATCATAGTACATATCATTCTTTTGAGGCTTTCTAAATAGTCGCATCTCATAGAAATATTTTAAATTATTATAAAGCATTAATACTCGCGACAAAAAATATGATCACATTTCGTGCAAAACAATGTTTTGCATAAAGAGATGAAATAAATCACTAAAATACTAAATAGATCTTATGTGCAGAATAAAATTAAAAGGAAATAAAAATTTTACAATAGTAAATGAGAATTGGACATTACTCAGTTATGTATAAATGAGATATATGCGCAGTGAACATCTGCTCCTTTTTTACTAGGATATGCTATATTAAATATATATTATACGTTATTGTCAAAGTATAAAACTACTTTCTAATGGCATGATGCTTGATGCATGTGAGAGAAGAAATGGTATAATTACAAAATGCTGCCCATCTTGAATTTTTATTTTCATCTACTAAACTCTGGAAGTGGCTTAGCTATCCCTTCGCTATAGGCTTTATGAACTGCTTCACACACAAATCTATATTGACTCTGAAAAGAATATCATATTCAAATAAACAGAGCAATATTTTATGTTATCTAATTATATGTATAGTAGTCAGAATAAATAAAACTTACAGCATTCTGTATCATCATTGCTCTCTGATCTCTCATAGAGCGTACAATATCTAATGGATACACTGGTTGATTAGCTTCAATTAAACACAGTGCAGTTTCCATTAAAACTAATACACCGGTTCGTCCTATTCCAGCAGAGCAATGCACAACCGCAGGTTCGACTATTCCAGTACGAGCTGCTCGAACGCGTTCTGTAAACGTAGTAAATTGTCGCCAATCACTGGGCACTCCGTGATCGGGCCAGCTGCAATACTGCATATGCGTTATATCCCTTTCCTCTCCAGTCTGCAAAGATGCACATAGTACGTGAAAATACGCACATTATTATATTATCAGGTATTATATCTCATACGTGTGTACTAAGGAATACAAGAAATTTTAATAGTACAAAGCTTCACTCACATTAACATCGCGAAGTATGAATTCTCTAAAAATAAATGTATCCTCGGCATTTTCTGCAGTCGATGTAAGTGTGAGATTCCTTAACGTGAGAGTCTCGTTATACGCCGGCCAGTATTGGTGACACTTTGCGCGACCACGTTCAACTAGAGTTGTGAGCATAACGACAAGTGTACTACCCGCTTCTAAGACCATTTGCCAAAAGTCGGCAACGGTGGAAGACAAGGGACCCTGCGTGGCAATATACCTATTAATAATGCCTGAACCTGGTATTTCCATGTTCACATAATTGGCATTGATGTAATCTCCATTCGCAGATCCCATCAAGATTACTCGAGTAACGTCGTCTATAAAAAAAAAATACATACATTTTATACAATCATTATTTCAATAGTTGCTCCATCAAAAAGATGGATAAGTCTCTTTAATAATTTATCGATATATAATAATTAATTCATTACGTTATAGAGGAAACTGTAACTTACACGGCGAAATATCCCGATAGCGATTTTTTGATTGATTTTCTGGTTTTTTTGATTCGAGTGACACAAGTTCCGGATTTTTTCTATATAGCTGCTCATACTGCGCGATAAGAGCGCCGCTTGCTAAACCGTCCGCGAGCAGTAACATAGATTGGGCCAGCGCGTCAGATCCAATAGCTGCATGAGGTGCATCAGGTACATACCTTGCAATTTGTCATAACAAATTAGATTCAGCTAAGTTCGATACATACAGAAAAACATAACTATAATTCGAAGTTGTATACCTATAAGGCGGTTCCTCTTCGGATGTCTCGTCAGTACCAGCCAATGCATTATACAGGGCGTTAGGTCTGACGGTTAAAGTAAGTTCACCAGACCCACGATCGCGTGACTGCCGTATTAAATTTACCACGCGCTCGTGCAGCAAACCACTCACGTCGATTCCGTTGATGTAAACAACCTGCATAAAGAAATACTGCGTTTTACGATACGCAAGAAAGAAATATCAGACTATCGATGCGGATGTATAAAATGATTAGGTACTTGATCTCCTTCATTCAATTTTGGGTAACAGCGATCAGCGGGCGTGTTTGGTGCTACTCGTGATACCAAGATTGGCATATCCAAATCTAATCCACCTTTTACATTAAAACCAAAACGACCTTGTTCGTCTGGCGTCAGAGATATGGTTACTAAACCGTCTTCTAATATCTGAAACAATGAAAAATATATTTATCGAGTATCTTTACTTGATTCGTTAATTATTACATGTGTTTTCGATAGACATACTTGTGGGGCCGGTGAACTGGTAGGTTCGCTATAGTCCGGCAAATCGTAAATATTTCTTTCAGCAGTTGTATCATCGTCTGCATAACTGAATACTCGAGATCCTAACGCTGGAGAAAACGCTCCACCTTGCGTGTAGCTTCCTGTTATTTCTTCCCTCAAAGATAAAAAACCACCTTCACTATAAGAGGAGATAAATGAAACTAAAGATGCTAAATAAAAATAAATGTCAACTACATGTTATTTTTACTGCTAACATAATTTGTTTTATAAATTATACAAATTATAATGTAAAAACTTATATTGTACATTTCAGAACATAATCTCTTTCATCTAAATTTCGTAAATAAAATTGTAATCCTCTGTTTGTTGATCATTTATGCGCAGTTCAGAGCAGAGTAAACTATACTACGTTATTATTGTATGTAACTAACTCGTCACTTGGATTTCCTTCACCCCATGCTTGACGAGGTTCACGAGCACCAAGGGATTGAACCTTATTGTCGTAAGATCGTGGAGGTCTTCCAGGAGGTATTGTCAGTTTTCCCTTGTCCTCGGTAACAGGCGCCGTTGCAATAGTATGAGCAAGTTTCTTACTGGGTGATCTAGATGTTAAAAACTTGATAAGAAAAGTATCTACAAAATATAGATTTAACATTGGATTATTGCAAATTTTATTATAGCTACCGTATAAATGTCCTTTCCACGCGTGCTCTGTGCTTTCCATCCTCAACCGTTTGAAATTCCGTACGTCCTGAATACGTAAATCTACTACTTAGAGTAAGGGGAAACCGTTTCGGTCGCATTTTCGGACTGTGAAGTCTAAAGAAGGTATGATGCTCAACACAAGCTTTCCACAAATTTTTGGAACTGCGATAGGTTTGCATGTTAAAGCCCAGTAACGTGTCGTAGTTTTCGGACTGCAACATAAATTAGTTAATTCGCAAAAGTAATGAGAAACAACATCCGCCCGTGTTAAACTAATTAATGAATAGTGACACTCACTTGTTCTCGTCGGAGCTGTATAAAAAACTGTTTTCTTTTAAAAGAGATTTTAACTATTTTTGACCATGAAAATACATTGATTTTTATGCCATTCTGAAATACAACAAGACCAATCGATGTAACGCCTAGCTGTATTTCTTTGTTCGTTGAATCCTGAAAAACAAGTAAGACATCTATATATCTCTATTTCTACAATTGTTTTACTTTACAAAAACACTTCTCAATAGGATATAGTTACGTACCCTCGCTTTATGTAATTCCACCCCATACATGTCTAAACGCTTGGCATGATCTAAGAAATTGAACTCTGCATCAGCTGGCAATTGTCCTCTGCGGATAAAAAACGAATACACATAATGTTAAAGCAAATTACAAGATTTACAAGACGCCGGGTATAAAGGTATACAAACTTGTGCAGTTTATGCAGCTCCGATATCTTCTTTTCCATCTCTTCTGTTTGACCAGGTATCAATTGCAATTGCGAAAGATAGCCCGGGCCATGCTCCTCTGGATGATAATCTCCTAATTCGGCTGCACATGTAGCGAATAAAAGGATTTAGTATAACTCATTGCAATGATCTGAATTCTCATATCAAAATTATTGTATCAACTTTAATACACTTACACTGAACTGTGTAACTAGCAATTAAACAAGCGGTACTAGGTGGCAGCTGAAGTTTTCCTTGAAGGATATCTCTACGTATTTGTAAATAAAATTGGTATCTGGTGTATTCCTCCTGCAGTTTACTAGGGTCGGATACGTAAAATTTTACTTTGAAAAAGAAATGTCCGCCTGAAACAAACGTATACACATTGTACTTGCAGCCGTGTAATACACGAGAAGGCAGTCGGCTAGGAAATATACATTTAGCTTTCATATAATTACGGATGTTTTGTTAAGGAAATTGGATCTTTACCCTTACTTCTAATCTGCTTTTTCACAGGCTTGGAGGGATCCAGCCATCTCTGAAAACATTCACGTTGAAGATTAATAATTCGGCAAATCGAACGGCTTTTAACTACGTTATATTCAGTGATGAAAATTTATAGAGGAAAGTCCCCTGTTATGAGACAGAAGTCCAACACGAGATAGTGGGTTTTCAAATTCAATCGTAATCTTTTCTCGCGACGATTACACGGTCCCTAGCAGACTTCACTCAGAGGACACTAAGTTCACGGTAAAACCAGATGACGCCTATTACTTTGGCAGAATTCCACTGTCTCATACTAGGAGTCTGTATGTCATAATAGGGAGACTTTATATCGAATAACATTGAGGAAGGAAATGCTTGTCACGTGTAATCAAAGATAAACAATTCTACGCAATTTGTTCAGATACGTCACCATCATATCGGACGTAGGAATAGTTGTACTAACTCCATTTTCAGCGTATTGTAAACCAAAGTAATCCTTTTCGATAAGTTCCAAATGTTGAAACACCAGGTCCAATAGAACTTGTCCTTTTGCTCGTTTCTGCAATGCATTTGCATGTTTCATTTCGCTTGAACGTACTCGGTCGGATCTGCTGAGAGAACGTCACGGACTTACGTCTAATTGAAATGTATGCTGCGTATCGTCTAGGAAAGTAACGGTGGCCGATAAGGATTTTAGTCTGCGATTCCTCGCTAACTCGGCACCACGAACGTGGTAGCTCCCGCTGGAGCCACTCAACGCTCTGCGCGACACACTCTCGATCATCTCAAATATGTGAAGGCGTGTCAACCACCTTCTCGACACCACCTCTCTGCTATGCTGACCACCTGCGTTGAGAATTCAACAGATTGCACGTTATCGGTATTTTCGTAAAAGCCCCTAGCACACGTTTATTCAATGGCAATCATCCAATTACTGCTCACAATTAACATGAAGCCTCAAGGTCCTTCCGTTTTACAAAATTTAATGCAATCTAGTCACACTTCTAGGCAGAGAGGACGAGGATTAATGTCAAAATCACTATATCCAAAAGTGATACAAACATTCGATCGTACGACCAAGAGTTACAGATTAGTACAATTAATAAGTTGACGCGTACGAAATGTGTCAGATTTGACAAACATTTAAAACGTTATGTTTCTTTTTAAAAAAAGAGAAAACTTATATACACAAAATACGCTTTAAGCGAGACCAAATGTTTTCGGGGCGAGCCTTGGTAAGCAGAAGCTATTAAGCGCAACTATATTGATAGAACATTGAACGCATATTTAATTCACACGCTTCGCTCTTCCGTCCTGTCTACTATTTTTAAAGGCTACGTATGCGCCAATTGGGAGTGCGGGACACGGTACAGCCGACAGGAAGGTCTCCTTGCAAAAACGACCTCGTGTTAATCAGCACCTCAAATCACAAGTAGATACGGAAGTGTAATTACTTTCCAGGTGTGTCATTAAAACCGAGTTTACCGAGCTTTCGGGTCAACAATCCAGCGTGAGTTACATAATCAAATTGCCAGAACAATGTGGAACGGGAATATTCTGAAAATAATTGATACACAAAAGAGCGAGAGAAAGAGAGAGAGAGAGAAAAAGAGAGACACACAGAGAGAGAAAGAGAGCAGAACTGGTGGTTCTGCAATTTTTCCCAGGGCTGGGCTTTAACATTGACAGATACATTTGCACAAGGCGGATATAACGTACTGTAGCTCCGAGGAAGCGTACGAACGCGAGATTATTTCAACAACGGTGCGCAAACAATGATATCGCGGGAACGTTGTTGTCGTCGTCGTCGTCGTCGTGCGGAGGATCGCGTCGCGCGCGAGGAAACGGCGAGACTCGCGCGCGGTCGCGGCGGGACGCTCCGCGGACAATTAAACTCGAGATTCGGCGAGAGCCGAGCCCGACCAAATATACTCACGTTCATGATACGTGCGGCACGTTCGGCTCGCGATCGCCGTGAGGCCCTGCTGCACGCGGGACACGATAAATTGTTCCAAGCGTACATACGAGCCCGGGAGCCTCGCTCCCCTCAGAACGGCATTGGACTCTCGGGCGAGACGAGCGGGACAGGCACCTTCTCATTATCGTCGTGCGGCGTGGACGTGCGGCATGACTTTTCGGTGCGCGGCTGCTGCGGCGGCGGCGGCGGCGGCGGAGCCAAACGGGCTTAGCTATCGGCGGCGCGTTTCTCTGTGCGTTGCACACCACCCGCGCGCGCGCGCGCGCGAGCGAGCGAGCGAGCGAGCGCACACACACACACGCACCCAGTATACGCGAAATCGCACCTCGCCGCGCGACGCCCGCCCCGCGCCGACGAATTTCTAATCCGGCACTTTCCACGGCCCCGCTACGATCATTCCTGCCAACGTATAAGGGAATGACAACGTCGCGGGTCGGATCTACGGTGGATCTCGCGCGGCTCCGCGCGCGCCGCGACGTTCGATCAATCGCGGACGAAAGGCATCCCGCGATTCCGCGGCCGGGGCTAGCGGGAATATACGTGCGCATAATCTATTCAGGTGCAGCTTACGTATATATGGGTACAATATACATATATATTTATATTCATATATATGTATATAGTGTGCGTATATATTATACATATACACATACATATATATATGCGCATGGAATGAAAGCAAAATAGTACACATGAAACGGCCGCGTTTTGCGAGCGTCGTTGTGGAACGATGGCCCTAATTGGCCCGTGACATCCCGATTACGCGAGGGATTTTGACGTCTAGTAGAAAGCGCGGCTGTATGACAGATTTGAAGTGACGTGCGTGCGCGTGTGCATGTATGTATGTATGTACGTAGTGCACGCACGATCGCATATGTTTGCGTAGCAGAAGGAGATCAAGCGTACATATAGCAAAAATACTAGTTCAAGGGTACACAAAAGCAGTTCCGTAAAGGCCCGTGTCCACGATGCTAGAACCATAGTATACCTAGTATGCCCACTCGGTCATTTGTTTCGTTCGGCGCCGATCCTTTCTGCGCATGCGCTATTAAGCGCGGAGCACACACTTTTGCATAAGTGCCACAAGCATATGCGTAACGAATTTGATTGGTCTATGAGCAAATGCACAAGGAAATGGACCAATAAAATTCATTATGCATATGTTTATGCACTTATGCAAAAGTGTGTGCTCCCCGCTTAACCAATCACTGAACTGTATTAAGCCTCGTCTACATAGAAGTCGTAAAGTCGTAGTCGTAAAGTCGTAGTCGTAAAGTCGTAGTCGTAAAGTCGCAGTCGTAAAGTCGTAGCCGTAAAGTCGTAATCGTAAAGTCGTAGTCGCAAAGTCGTGGTCGTAAAGTCGTAGTCGTAAAGTCGTAGTCG
>NW_011967220.1:797032-814689 GCF_000949405.1 Vollenhovia emeryi
CAAAGTCGTAATCGTAAAGTCGTAGTCGCAAAGTCGTGGTCGCAAAGTCGTAGTCGTAAAGTCGTAGTCGTAAAGTCGTAGTCGTAAGAATAGTCGTCTATGATTGGTCAATTCTTATGTGTCTGACGAAATTGACCAATCGCAGTCGATTGGCCATCAGCCTTAAGCCCGTATCAGACTACAGATTGAGATTGCGATTAGATTGAAAATTGACCAATTAGAGTAAAAGTTACTAAACTTGAGACTAGTAAACTTGACTGCGATTGGTCAAATTTCAATCTAATCCCAATCTCAATTCGTAGTCTGATACGGGCTTTAAGATGATTTTGAAATAAGAATCGGCTATAAACCCCGGCCATAGACGTAATATATCTAGACCGAGCATTGAGCCACGGGGGTAGAGATTCACGTAGACACGGACAAGCTCCGTTTTCTGCTATTCCGTTCTTTCTCGCTCGCATGCGAACAAGAGTGCAGTGCCTCGGTCAAACGCGCGGTCTATATATTATACGTCTATGGTCACGACATATACGCACTTAACCCCCTGCCAACCGTTTCGTGAGTTTCGTGTCTCTCGAGCGGATTCCGGGAGAGCCGGCGCTCGCGATTGGCTTATCGCGCGAGTCACGCATTGTGTTCCCTAGAGTCGCCGCGCGGCCGAGGTTCCGGCGACTTCGGCCAATAGACGCCCCGTTTACACGGCGGCGCTGCGCGGGACGCGTTCTCCGTGCACGAGCATCGCGGATTCGCGGCATTGCAGCGCGTTAGCGTGTGTTGTGTGGGTTTGGTTATAAGTCTTGTGCGCGCCCGCGGCTCCAACGATTTTACGGTCGGTGTCCGTCGCTTCGGGTCGGCGATTGAATCGGCGAGGCAACTCGTAGCCGCGGCACCGGCGCGCCAATTCACGAGGAACCGGGGCGAGGGAAGATGTGATTAACGCCGTGGCCGCCTGCGCGTTCCTCTGAATGTTTTGTTCCCCCGCCCGCTTGCGTCGCAGACGTTGATTATAATTTTCGGCGTTGTAGCAGGAGAGAAGGTACCCGTGGCCGCGCGCGTGAGTAGAAATCCAATCGCCGAATCATGGCGAACGTGTCCCTCGACAAGGATATGTTTTTCCGGCGCATGAAGCGCCTGTACGCCGCGTGGAAGGTAAGCGTCGAGACCGCCCGTTCCCGGCGTGCCGAACTGTTGCGTCTTCTTGTACAATCTTTTGTTCTCGACAGGAGGGGGAGGTCGGTACTGACGACAGCTTCAGCAAAATGGACTGCCTCGTTTCCGCCGTTGGCACCGACGAAGATATCGTCTACAGCAAGTCCATAGCGCTGCAGGTACATGTGTTGCAAAAATAGAAATTTTTAACCGGCCGTGCCCGCCGGATCTTGCAGAAGAGCTGTGGCGTACGCTGTGTTTTCTCCAAGATCGAACGTTCATCGTCTTCTATAAGAGATGGACGCTGCTACGCAGCGTCTACAGTGAGATTTGTAGGACGTAAGAATTAAGAAAGTGAACCTATCGCACTTGAATGCAAGGAGAATGGTAGACTGCGGTTCGTCATTTTCTCAAATCCTGCGTCTTAAAGATGTCATTGTAGACGCTGCGTTAGATAACAAGATTGGGCTTTCGTGGATCAAACCACATATTCCTTTGGCGACCATTTGGAACTGTTCTTTCTGCATGGGCGTTCGCAGAATGTTCGTCGATTCTCTCGACCTTTACAGAACCTTTTGTGCCGCTGAAACACGTTATGTGCATTCTTTTCCTCGCTCAGCGTCTGAAAAGGAGTTGATAGGTGTTTTTCTTCACTTTAAACGGAAATTGATACGTCAGTAGATTTGCGAACTCTTCAGTTTTCCGACGTACGAGAAAAGTTAACTTTAAATGTGTGGCAATGAACTGAAGCAACATGTGTCTCTCTAGCTCAAACTTGTTAGAACATGTTTGTCCGGTTTGCGTCACATGGTTCGATCTGTACAGAAGCCTAGTCCTACCATTTAATAGTCACATCTCATATAATATTTTGCGTTACTATAATTATTAATGTCTTCTGTTCACTTAAAAATGATATCGTGTAACATAGATTTAATATTTCTAGAAATTAGTTTCCCATATCTACGTTACACTCGGCAAAGATACATCAATAATTCGAAATTAATTTACCAGGGAGGTTCAATGCAAGATAAACTTACTTTTATCGATTCAGAAATGCGAATGCGCTCTGTTTTAGACATGGCTGCTTAGCTACGAGCTCACGGATACTATAATGATACTGGCAGAAGAGTCCATCAATTTCTTGGCAAGCAAGAAGAAGATCGAATTTCTGAAAAAGGTGGAAAATCAGAATTCCGAAGATACGGGAGTACCGCCGGTGAAATTGTTTGTGAGAGACAGGGTGTGTATGTCGCACAGTTTACGGGAGAATATTTTCATTGTCAAACATGCGTCGGTAGGTACATTAAGGAATACTTGAATATCTCCTTGCAGAGTGACGAGGACAAGGCAAATTTTGGAAAACTCATTGAAGTGATGAAGCAGAGCAAAGGAGGGAAAATTTTGGGAGTGTTCTCGAAGGAAAATTATCCAGGCGCCTTCATGGACGCCTGGAGGGCCGCTTTAAAGAACGAATCTTTCGACACGGTAAGCGTGCAAAATGACGGAAGGTTTTACTGCATAAATGTACATACGAGTTGCAAAAGTGTGAAGTCTTCGTGTAATTGTACAGGTTGATGTGAGTGCCGCAGCTGCTTATGTCATGTCCCCAAAGGAAGACAGCGAGATTATTACTATAAAGAAAGCTTGTATGATTTCTGTGGATGTTTTCACCAAGTATCTTAAAGATCAGATAATGGAAATCATAGATTCAGACAAGGTATATTTTCTTCGATTCCACATGAGATTGTAGCTGTATTTGTAGAAGAAACCGGAATGCGGGAAAGAAAGTTACAATTACATACAAGAAAGTTACAATATACAAGTTACAATTGTATATCTCGATTGCAGAAAGTCAAACACTCGAAGCTGGCGGAAGGTGTAGATACAGCTATCACTAATAAGAAGTATGTAACTGGAGTAGATGTTACGCAGGTAGATATGTGTTACCCCGCAATTATACAAAGCGGTGGAAATTATTCGCTTAAATTCAGCGCCGTTAGCGACAAAAATACCGCTCTTCACTTTGGTGTTATTGTTTGTTCATTGGGAGCGCGTTACAAATCCTACTGTTCAAACATAGTGAGAACTTTGTTGGTTAATCCCACGAAAACGATTGAGGTATGTAGACAATGTAGAAGTGTGTGTCGTAAAAGATTTGTACTGAAATGAAGCTATAGAAATTTTCAGCGCTGTAACTTAATAATCCGTTGTTATAGGAAAACTATAATTTTTTGTTACAACTGGAAGAAGAGATCTTGAAAAAGTTAGTTGCGGGAACAAAAATAAGTGAAGTATATGAGGCTGGTATTAAATTTGTGAAAGATGAGAAATCAGAAATGTTGAATCACTTAACTAAGAATTTTGGATTTGCCATGGGCATTGAATTCAAAGAGAGTTCGTTGCTACTGGGTCCGAAAATTCACGCAACAGCCAAGAAGGGCATGGTATTTAATGTTAATGTCGGCCTGGCAAATCTTGCCAATCCAGACGCAACGGAGAAGGAGGGAAAGACATACGCCCTTTTTATAGGCGATACAGTTATAGTGAATGAAGGCCAACCCGCCACTATTTTAACGATGTCGAAGAAGAAGGTGAAAAATATAGGCATATATGTGAAAGACGAGGAGGATGAAGAGGAGGAGGGAAGCGGAAAAGAAAATGAACCAAAGCCAGAGATCTTGGGACGTGGTAAGAGAACGGCTGTAATAGAATCTAAATTGCGAACGGAACATAGCTCGGAAGAGAAGAGAAAGCAGCATCAAAAAGAACTGGCTCAACAATTGAATGAAATTGCTAAGGCTCGATTGGCTCAGCAGTCTGGCGGTAAGGAGCAGGAGAAGATACGTAAATCAACAGTATCTTACAAAAGCCTTAGTCATATGCCACGTGAACCGGAAGTCAAGGAATTGAAGTTGTATGTGGATAAGAAATATGAAACTGTGATTTTACCTATCGCTGGTATCCCAGTACCTTTCCACATATCAACAATCAAGAATATTTCACAGTCAGTAGAAGGAGATTATACGTATCTTAGAATAAACTTCTTTCATCCTGGTGCAACCATGGGACGAAACGAAGGTGGATCTTACCCTCAGCCTGACGCAACATTTGTCAAGGAGGTAACATATCGAAGCACAAATACCAAAGAGCCTGGCGAGATCTCCGCACCGTCGTCGAACTTGAATACAGCCTTTAGGCTGATTAAAGAGGTCCAGAAAAAGTTCAAAAATCGGGAGGCGGAGGAAAGAGAAAAGGAGGATCTTGTGAAGCAAGACACCTTAATATTGTCGCAGAACAAGGGCAATCCGAAGTTGAAAGACTTGTACATCCGGCCGAATATCGTTTCGAAAAGAATGACCGGTGGTCTAGAAGCGCACACAAACGGATTCCGCTATACTTCGGTCCGCGGCGACAAAGTGGACATTCTTTATAATAACATTAAGAACGCTTTCTTCCAGCCGTGCGACGGTGAAATGATCATACTGCTTCATTTCCATTTAAAAGTATGTATTGTTAGCTTCAGCAAATATTTTTTAGATACCATGTTATAAATGATATCAATTTCAAGTAAATATGAATTGTACATTGATATCATCAGTATGTGCGTACCTATAAATATTTGTGTGTTTGCAGCATGCTATTATGTTTGGTAAAAAGAAACATGTGGACGTACAGTTCTATACCGAAGTTGGAGAGATTACTACAGATTTAGGCAAGCATCAACACATGCATGATCGCGACGATCTCGCGGCTGAACAGTCTGAACGAGAACTGAGACATAAATTAAAAACCGCTTTTAGAAGCTTTTGTGAAAAGGTGTGTAAATTGCAAAAAGACGTTTATAAATTTGTCTTTTTAATTAATTTATCACTTATTGGCTTCACATTTATTTTCATCGCGCAATGATATCTGTATTGTAAAGGTTGAAGGAATGACAAAACAAGAGATAGAATTTGACACACCATTTCGGGACTTGGGATTTCCTGGTGCACCATACAGGAGCACTGTCCTGCTTCAACCAACAAGTGGATGTTTGGTTAATCTCACAGAATGGGTAATACATCTTGAGGAGATAAAATTAATATCTCAAAGCAAAGAGAATATTGCATTAACGTCATGTTCAATTTTAGCCTCCATTTGTCATTACTTTGGAAGATGTTGAATTGGTTCATTTTGAGAGAGTACAATTCCACCTAAAGAACTTCGATATGATTTTCGTTTTCAAAGATTATCATAGAAAGGTAGCGATGGTAAATGCCATTCCTATGAACATGTTGGATCATGTGAAGGAATGGTTAAAGTAAGTGACATTGTTATTTAATATACAAAGTTGGCAGTCACCATATTAAACCATTTAATTACCATAATTATTTTTTGTTGTTCAGTTCGTGTGACATTCGATATTCGGAAGGTGTCCAGTCTTTGAATTGGACAAAGATTATGAAGACCATAACTGATGATCCTGAAGGATTCTTTGAAAGTGGAGGATGGACGTTCTTGGATCCAGAAAGTGATGCTGAAAATGAAGAAGTTGAAGATGAAGAAGAGGAAGAAGATGATGCATATGAGGTTCGAGATTTAGACAAATTAAGATTTTCCAAAAACGTACGACCGATGAACGTATTTTACGTGTGTTTAATTTATTTACAGCCATCTGATATGGAGAGCGAGGAAGAATCTGATGACGAATCTGAATATTCCGAAGCTTCTGAAGATAGTGATAGTGAAGGTGCTTTATTATTATTAACTTCATCCATGCTTGGCTTTGGATGGAACTTCCGTATAAATATATCTTTTCAATATTCTCATTACATACGCAAAACACCAATGCAATTCTTTGTTCCTTCTACATTTTCGAATTGTTTTACTCCTATTCTGTTCTAGAGTGTCCTCTACCAGTTTGCTTCTTGATGCTTTCTTATTAGCTCAATGATAACCGTGTCTTCACAGCACTCTTTCGTTTGCCACCTCAATTCTTCTCTACTGTCCCTTCGGTCCTGTTCTCTATCTCTTGATCTCTTCTTACACCGCCTCTCTTTTTCTTCACCTTTCTTCTTTTTCTTTGTTTTCCGCCTCCTCTTCTCTGGCTACTATTTACTCTTCCTTTTCTCTAAATTTAACCCTCACTTTACGTTAACGTCCACTCGCTATCATTACACCCGAGTGGAAGTTGTACTTTGCCTGTAATTATTGTGTATTATATTTGGTTTCTTAATTTTTTTTTATTTCAATGTTATATTATATATTTTTTACATTTGTTCTAGAAGAAGAGCTAGGTAGCTCTGAGGAATCAGGAAAAGATTGGTCGGATTTGGAAAGAGAAGCGGCTGAGGAAGACAAAGAAAGGGGAGATGATCGTTATCGTGACGATTATAGTTCCAGTAAAAAGAAGAAAGCTAACCGAAGACAATCGTCTCCTTCAAAAGACAGGTACGCGTGGATATATCTGACATTTGAACGTTATTGTTGAATATTGAGATTTTTAATATCTGTTCTTTTCTTTGTTTCATGTAAGACATAATTCTAAGCACAAGAGTTCCACAAACTCAAAGAATAAAAGTCCATCCAAGGATAAACGTTCATCGGACAAACATAGGTAAATATGATCCCTCGTATTTCACAAATAGATATTTTCACGTAAAGTAAGTTTGTTAAATTGTCGTAAAATTATATCGAGTTTTATACCTGATAATTAAAGAACGGATCGATCACGGAGTGGGGGCTCACACAAGAAGGGGTCTCCTTCCAAATCATCCAAACACAGGTGATTACCGATAAGTTTTATATTATTGATGTTGCTGTAATGTTGAATTTTTGTTTGTTTAGTCCCAAAAAGAGCGATAGACATGATAAACATGTTAAGAGTACATCACATTCTTCGTCCAGCAGTAAGAAGCGTGCTCGTGAACAGAGCTCGGAAAGAAGTGACAGAGGATCTAAGAGATCTAAGTAAGCAATAGCTAGTAAATAGTAATATATAATAAATAGTATTCATAATTATTTTAAATGCTTAATTACATGTTTAATTATTACAGGAAGTAAATAAAAAGCATCTGCACACTGAGAAAACGACACACGAAATTACAGTGAATATCACGCTGATTCCAAGTACATAAAGCTTTCTTAAAACATAGCAATTTGTAAGAATAGTACATTTTCTTGCATTAAGTGAACAGAGCAGAAACGAATCAATTAGTGTTATGTTGAATAATTGTTTTTTGCCGTTCGAGTATTTAGTTTGTTGTAGTATATAACTCCACTTAAAACAATGTATTGACATCCTCATATTTCTATTTAAAATTTCACTGTACATAATAAACTTTTGTACTGAAATCAAAATATGTAGGGATGTGTGCGTATTGTATTTAAATTTTGTTATATTTCTTCAACAAAGTATCGGGAAGGATATACGATTTTACCTTTTGTCTTTTTGTTTTGCTTCTTTAATATTTAATATAGTTTCTAAGATTAAGTACATCTCATTCCATTTCCTATTTGATAAGAGGACTTTCACTATAAATGTATACGTCTCGCCTAAGTTTTCTATGACGCAAGGTATAAAGACAAATGAATTAATGAGATAAATTTGGAGTATCTTTGTAAAGATGCATTGATTTAGAAAAAGCTGTCTCGTGACTCGCCGTGATATTTCAGAATGTATGGGAGATACTCAAATTTAGGTCTGTACTGGTAAGAAATATAATATTGAACAGCATTAATATATAAGCATTTCTCATTGAGCTTAATTATTATGGGCAGTAAAGAAAATAACAATAGAAATGCAAGACAATGTACTACTACTAATAAATGCGATTCATCATGTTACATGGGTCCTGATAGTCTTTCTTGATACTTACTAAAAATGCAAAATTTCTTAAAAAATTTTTTACGATTGGATTAAGTACTATAATATTTAATATTATTTGAGAAAATTACGTCTTATTATACATAATGACTTTATATATGCTTTGGGTATCCAGAGCGGTGAATATACGCTTACAATTCCCCCTCCTCGAGCCAATGCATATATTATGTGTGTACGCTGAGAAACGAAAGTATCATTGATTCGAGAGACGAAGAAAGCTGAAATGAATCAGAAATTATTCAAAACTCATTTACATAGTTCTCAGATTTGTACTATAACACAATAAACCCGTTTTAAGTTATTTAACATTAATGTACAAATGTCATTTGTGGTTTTTGTATTCCAAAATGTACGTAATGTTGATATATGAAAATGATTGTTTTTATTAAAACGCCCCACTTACTCGTGAACAAAATTCACCATTATTATACAATAGCATTGCAGATTTCTAGAAAAACATATGATCTGAGTACAATGTATGTGCGAGAGATTACAGGAAACAAAAAACACTGTGGTAACTATTTTCTATTAAACTTTTGTAACAGATAGCATAAGATGATCGAACTGTACATTATTATATAACGATTTTTCTGGTAGATTTACATACACACGGCTGTATATATGAAAGAAAGTGAAAGTTTCACAAAAAGTATGAATCGAGACCTTCCGTTCTCAATATAGATGTATTATAATAATGAGACAATAAAATTAGCAGAGCAGAAAGCGGAAGATATGATCTCATAACCCCGTCGTGTTTTGATTATGCTGAAATTTCCGATTTAGCTGTGTCGTGTAATAAATGGCAAGACAGTAAAGCCACGCTCAGCAAGACGGTGAATAGAAGTGAAAGTACGCTTCTTCGATGAGTAGCTCTGCAACTTTCTCTATGATATATCGCTAGCATACATAATTTAAACTTGTAAGACAAGAATACCTGATTAATTTTGCGATTGGCAAACTGCGCGTTTTAAGGGAATCCCTATTTCAATTCTAAGATAGTTTGTGACACTATCGGCAGACCAATGAAATTACGAGAGACAAGCCTGAAGTGCTTCGTTGTAAAGTACATAACGATTTTATGCTTCTTCGCATACGCAATATCGATGTCACCGATAAGTTCTCTATTTGCGAACGGGTGTGAAACGTAATCGCAAGCAGAAGATGACGCAGACACATGTAAACTATTTTCCCATGCATTTATTTATGAAAAGTAAAAACTCTTGCTACATCATAAAACGAATTTTGTCAGATATAAAAGCGAGATACAAAGGAAACAGCTGTTTATAAATACCTTTCTACAAAGGCACTTAGATTATTTTTATATGCTGATGATGGGGTGATGGTGATGATGACGATGTAACAGAAATTAATTTCGACCTATTTGATCGATCTGAGTCTGAAGATTGTTCACCACTTCGGGTGGCACGTGTTCGCCCAAGATCTCGAAGAGATTGATCCTCTGGTCTCCGGGGATCGATTCGTAAGCGGCCAGCTCGATGCCCTCTTGGACCTTTTGTATGGTCGCATCCTTGGGGATAAGATATGTGTTCTGAGCCTGCCGTATTGCCTCATTGCTGAAGATTTGCCCGTCTTTCTGCGGATACGCCGCAATCACGCCCACCAGAAGTAGCGTGACCAGGATTACAGTGTAAAATCTCATCTTTGCAAATAAGAAAGAAGATTATTAGATTCTCGGCTCGGAAATATAAAGTTCGAAAGCTTCGAAATGTACGCGGGTGATTGGGAGCCGAGGACTACAAATTGACCGTGGATATTTTACATGCATATATAATCTCTCGCAGAGTGTTTCACAACTTTATGCATAATTCATCAGCGTCGCGTCACACTCGGAGCGAAAATTATGAAGCAATTTAAATGTTACGTCAACGCAAGATTGTAAATCATGTTATCGTGTAAATTGCAGAGGAACGAGATGCCAGTGTGGTTGGCGAGAGTTTTGTGTGCATCGAAAGCGATGTCCGAAGAGCCATTGGTTCGATCTCTCCTTAATGGCCGAGGTCGCGAAATTGGAGCAACGGAGTTTACGGAGAATTTCGTCGCGTCGTATCGCAAGATAAAAATTTGCGCCACGATAATAACGACGGATATTCCGCGAAGATGTAATTTTCATTGAAATTCATATACGCGATATCGAAGTTAATATTCCGACTGATAATTTGGAGTTTAGAAAAATGGGAATTTAATATTGGCGAAACGAGAGAAATGTGACGTTAAAACTTTGTACGCTTATTGTCCTTTTCCTTTCCGAAACGTATGTGTTAATAAACTTGTTTGCGTTTTAAGTTAAGAAAATTAAAGAAAAGGGCCCCTAAATAGACTGTAATTGAGTAGCAACAAAATGCACAATATTTGATCGAAAATGAAGCTCGCTTTTTTTCTGAAGAACGTGGATTCTGTATTTTGTAGATGTTGCGGTACTCACGTTGAAATTTCGCGTTTTCACAATCGGCCACTCCGAAACGAAACTAAGCGCGCTGCAACGCAGGTCGCTTTTATATCGCAGATGCGTGGTGGCAGAAGAGCGGTGAATGCCACTCCCATCCTCCTCAAGGAAGACTTTACCGTCCAAGTGCGCTTAAAACTATACGAATATTTGTTACATGTTACGTATTTCGAGGAATGGAAAAAAGTCTTAAAAGTCGAACAACTTACCAAGAAATGCGTAACAAAGGAGAAAGAGATAAAAGGAACGAAGAAACAAAAAGAAAACGAAGTCGCAGAATATGTAAATATTATTTTCTCTTACATTTTCGCTTATGTCATACGCGGATATCAGATAAAGGCGTTAGTAAAAGTATTCTTACGTTTAACATTTTGCTTGTAATTTAATGTATCTTTTTGCGAGCATTATTTATAGTAATTTTTAGATGTCGCAACGAAAAATCTCCAGTGTTTTGTGCAAATAAAACTGGAGTAAATACCGAAAAATCGACGACGCAAATCTTCGAGCCATTTCACTCGGTACGTTCTCGAGGAACGTCGTGCGACCTGCTATGAATATCGGTGCCCCATTGACCAATATACAACACAGGCAAGATTTGCTGTTACCCGCATCGGCCGAAGAGTTTCACTTTTACGAATATATTTCTTTCTTGAATTTTGAAATTATTTCGCAACACCGTCGACTATTTCTAATACTGGACGAGCAACATTTGTGTCTGTAGGTATCAACTTTCGATTAGAAGACACAAAGAAAATGAGTTCAACTACGTAAACAATATAAACTGGAAATTAATATCGTGAAAAATATTCTTCATATAATTTGTTATGTTTCTAATATCGCGTTACGTGTAGATGATTCATTTCAAAATGAAAGAATCGTAAAGCTTCGCTGCGAGTTACGAAATGAAATGAAGTTTATCGGGTTTCTATTGCCTTTAAGATATCTGCGTTTAACAATAATCTCCCTGCAGGTTCGTCGCAAATCTTTCCATCTTTGAAAACATATCGTCCCCTAAGGACAGTCGCGATCACTCTTCCAAACAGGTTCCTTCCTTGATACGGTGTCAGCTGTAAAGGTAAATTATTTCTGTCGAATCACTTGGTGAGAATTTTCATAATTTTTATATTTTTAATCGGCAATTCACGCATTTCATATTTACTTTGTTCTTGTAGTGAATGTCATCTGCCTCAACCTGCGAAAATACGATACAATTTTCTGATGATGTGGAGTGCTCGCTACTTTTCGACGTTAATACAACGTACAGCAGAAACTGACCGTAAGAGATTCCTCTGGATCCCAAATAACGAAATCCGCGTCCATTCCAACTGACAGATTACCTTTACGGTCTTCAAGGCCGCACAGTCTTGCGGGCTGGCTGCTCAATAGCTTCGAGATTTCGGACAACGGTGTACCTCTCGTTCTCGCGGCTGTCCATATCAGTGGCAATCCTATTTGTATTTTTGAAAAAACTCTTATCTACTTCTTTCTCTCATACAGCATTCGCATGCTATCTACGCGGAAAAAAATGATGTATCAATAAGAACAGTGTAATTGAAATGAAATCATTGAAACATCAGTTGTCTTAACAATCTGGATATTTAGTTCAATGCTTAAAATTAAAATCCATAGCAAACACAATTGAGTGAATTATTTACGTTTGTGGCCCGTGACGTTTAGTTCAAGCAACTTCATTTTGTTCCGCGTATCCTCTAATGTAAATTTCATACAAATATATACATACCGAATTGCAATGAGGAGATTCCACCCCAAGCGGTCAGAAAATTTCCGCGAGTTTTCAATTCCGGCACGCAAGGAGAGTGATCCGAAACAATCATGTCTAACGTTCCGTTTTTAACACCGTGCCACAATTGTTCCTGCGAATACACTTATAAGATTGAAAATCGATTTACCACGAATAAGTTCGTGTCTCATGATATTAAATGCCGAAGCTGATTGAAAACTTAAGAAATGTTTGATTAAAACAATACCCCCCCTGTGCACATTATATCGATAGATATGTAGCGAATCTTTTCAAATGCTATTTCGGAATATCTGATTACCGAAGAAAACACATGTGAAACCGTTAGATAAAAAGAACTGACATGCAGGCAATAAAAGATTTATCTAATTACTCGATTACTCTTCCTCCTGATCGGCGGGCAGCACTTGAATTCAGTGGAACCTGCCGGTATCTCTTCCGCGGTCAGTATCAGATAGTGATAGCACGTTTCCACGGTTAAAGGTGCACCACGAGCCTTGGCATCATTTATTAATGTCAAACACTCCGCGCTTGACAAATGCACTATGTGGCATCGAAATCTCCAAAGTTTTATGTAACATTAATTTTATGCTAAACGAACGCCAAGTCTCTCTCTCTCTCTCGCTCTCTTCGACTTACTTGTATTTTGTACACCAATCACAAATTAATTTTACAGCATCGAGTTCCATGAGATCGGGACGAGTACGCAAGAAAGTGTCGTACAACTCTGGATTGTCTGAAAGCACGCGATACGAAGAAAAATTGATGCCGCGGGAAGACGAAAGTGTTACGTACCGGTTGACCGAGTTGTTTTTTCATTGCGCTCGTATTCTGCGTGAAACTACAAGAACATTTGCGATTAGTCGTCGCGAATAGATCTAACGAAAGTGCAATGCGTGATGCAATAAATACCGCCAGCACGGTCTTTGTAGGCAGCAGTTCCAAAAGAGTTTCTCTCACATCGTCCGCAGAGACATGTGGAAATTCGTCGACTCCGCTCGGGCACAAGAAGCATTTAAAACCGACTACACCTGCGTCTATTAACGATCGCAACTCGTGCTAAACATTGCAAGAGATAAGAGCCTGAGCAGAAAGATTGCCGTAACCGTGTACGATTCTGTCGTTGTCGGAAGTCAACGCACAAACAATTGTCATAGACGTATGTCGCGTTTATCGCATCGCAAAAGTGAAGAAGTGTCCTACGTCCTACGACTTATCTTCTTCTTAGAGCAGAAAGATTGTCGTAAGTGTTTGCGATTTCGTAGTAAGGCACAAGTCTATGCCTGAAGTCAACGCACAAAGAATTGTCGTATATCGCTTTGCAATGCGATAAATGCGACATACGTCTATGACAATTCTTTATAGAAAATTATCTATAGAAAATAATGTATACCTCTCTATATGATTAAAG
This sequence comes from Vollenhovia emeryi, assembly GCF_000949405.1. Lineage (NCBI taxonomy): Eukaryota > Metazoa > Arthropoda > Insecta > Hymenoptera > Formicidae > Vollenhovia > Vollenhovia emeryi. The sequence continues at coordinate 810,681 of NW_011967220.1, forward strand.
GTGGTATGGGCGACCTTATTTTACTTTATGACATTCTTATCATTCAAAGACTAGTTACTTGCCTTACGCTGTACATCGCATATCGTTAGATCTTTATGGATTGCGTTTATGGATTATAAAACCAAGCATAACCGACTATATAGATTCCACTTAGGCACTTAAAACCGATTGCACCTGCGTTTACTAGAAGCTTATAGCTCACACTAAAAAATTGCAAGCTAAAAGTGAAATTGATCAATAAAACAATGAGAGAAGCACGCGATGTCTGTTTTCTCATTCTCACTATTATTACTCGCCTAGCATCTTTACTGCGTCATGCGATGCCATCATTTTGTATGCATAAGCGTTATACTGAAATAGATATGTTACAAGTGCTACTTAATACACAAAAATGAGGGAACGTCAGCTTTGTCAGAAAGTAGATACGCCGTTGCGGTAGAAATAGCTAGTTCGTGCCGGCGATTCTTGACATCCCGTAATTTTATATTTCTGAAAATTTTGACTTGACAAAGGGTCGATGGCACACGCGGCACAGGTCAGTTCTATCGTAGCATTCAAACGGAAAGTAGGATATCATGCTGAAGCATGTTTTACGAGAGTACAATCTCAATAAGATACTATTATCATATTTGGGTCTCTGGCCGTTTCAAAATAAACTCGTAAGATGTTGGTTACCGATTTCCTACCTTGTGTTTCAAATGACTAACTATCCTTTGGTGGTAATACGTTAACACAATTTCATCTGCGCGAATACGATTGATATTTACAAAAGTGCTAGTATTCTAAATATCGTTTAACAATATTTAAACTATAATTAATATTGCGCTTAGATAATAATGTTGTACGATCATTGGAAAAACTCACGATTGGTTTTCGAATGTTGCTCTCAAATTGTCTTATTAATCACTTTTGACGCAAAGTTACTTAATGACTTTCGGAACAACGAGAAGGTACGTGTACGGAGAAAAACAGTCGCTTATTTATACTTTTTAAATTATTATTGCAATAAGATTATTCTTTTGTTAGACCCGGCAATTATGCGAAGCCATGGAGAACCATTGGAATATATTTACGAGTGAATTTGAAATGCGTGTCCTTAAAGAGTATTCTCTCATTTCACGAAAATTTACAATATTTTACTCGCGTGAGTAATTGCAAGGAATGCATAGATAGATTGGCACCTATGACTAAATGGATGAAAAATTTAGTAACGAAACTTTGTAAAGGATTTTTGTCGATATAATTCTATTGATAAAATGTCTGTATATTACTGTTAAGAAAACAAAGAATGGATTTCAATCATTTTAATTATATATTAATATATAGTTTCAATTTACTAAATTATACACTTTTGCTATACTAAAATTATGTACAAAACATGTCTTTCATAAAATTGCAGTAATAATGTTCTCCATGATAACGATATTCGTGATGGTTCCATTAACACCGATACTACTCGATATCATACGGCCTCTTAATGAGTCACGACCGCGATTTTTCGCGGTCTCTATAGAGTGGAGAATAGATAAGGAGAAGTATTTCGTGCCGATTTTTTGTTACAACTTAAGTATAATAGTGACAGGTACAATTATCATGGTTGGCATCGATTCTATGCATGTCACCTGCACTGTTCACGCTTGCAGTTTATTCTCGAGCGTTGGGTACGCACAAATTTTCTTCCTAATTTTCTTCTTATAAATTTATTGCAAAAGATAAAAAATTGCCGTAAAAATGTCGTTTTGCAGTCAGCAATTCGAGAAGATAATATCAACGCTGGATATCAACGAGACAAGCGAGCAAGTGATATATCACGAATATGTCACATGTTTAAGGAAATATCAACTCGCTTTAGAGTAAAGAATTTCTTTCAATGTTCCCACAATTTGCACGAAATATATTATTTATAATATTGCCATTTCATTAGATTTGTCGACGTACTGAATTCGATGTATCGAACAGTAGCATTGATCATGCTGTTGATGACCGGTGCGATTATAAGTTTAATTGGAGTTCGAGTAAGCATTTACACGTATTGTTTTATAGAGAAGAGAAAAAACTTAAATTACTATCAAAAAAGTCAAAAAGATCTTTTACATATGTATGTAAAATTCTGTGTAATGTATTCCGTTTATTGCAGATCGTATATGTATTAAATCAGTTGGAAGAAGTAATGAGATTTACCCTTGTAATCGCAGGCATGTTGACGCAGCTCCTGATCCTATGTTACTCTGGTCAACAGTTGATAGATGAAAGTCAAAATGTGTTCTATCGAGCGTAAGAACTTTTCAGTTTTAATACTTTGAGCTATAAGTAACTTAATTAGTTAAACACGAATAACTATAAATTCCCGCGGAGTATTTTGCTTGCTACGTATGTATTTGTACACATACTTTAAAATTTGGGAAAATATATAATATTTCTTGCTGAAAAAGATATTTAATAATCTCTTCGTGAATATCTCCTAAATAATTTATTATATTTTAAATTGCTATAGCTGGTTTGGTTTTTTATAAATAATTTTTGTTTCTCATATTATACATAAAATACATACATGTAAATATATAAATATGATTATTTTAAATATCAATTTTATACAATAGATTTTTCCTTGAACATGTAATTTTTAATTTACAATGCTTACTTGCTTCTATTCTACAAGAAAAATTTTTTTTTTAACCAGACATAATTCTTGATAAAAATCTCATGTGAACAAATTCGTAAATTTTATACACATTGTATTTTGTAGATATGCTGCGAAATGGTATAAATTCTCACCAAGATTAAAATCGCTGTTGATTATAACTCTTTACAGAAGCCTTATGCCGTGCCGTTTAACAGCTGGTAATATGTTTTCATTATCAATGACGACTTATGCTGCAGTAAGTGGAAAAATAGTATTTCAATTTTGATTTTTGGTACATAGACAACAATTTATGCTTACATCTATCTTTGATTTAAGGTGGTGCGGACGGGCATATCCTACTTCACGACATTTTTATCACTTAAAGATTAATTAATTGCATACATTTGCTAGTCCTTTCGTCATAATTTTGTCGAGTTCTAATCGAGAATATCTTAGATTCTGCTTAGACACAAGCTACACTTTAAAATCTATTGCATCTACATTTATTCCCTGCCACATTTCACACTAATCCACTTCTAAAAAAGGTTTGCATGTAAGTCGATTAGTCGCATATCTCGAAGTATTATTTCCGCGATGGATGCCTCGCTTGTGCGATACGACATGCTTCAGTCGTGTTATTTGCAGCTGTCAAACCATGCGAATTTTTAGAGAGTGCAAATGGCGCGCACTTACTAAAAAGTCCCTTACTAAAAAAGAGATGTTACCAGCGCGAATGTCGGTAATATTGAACAGTTAAGGCCCTTATCCGCGATTGATTCTCTCGAAGCGCGATGTGCTTCACTTCTCTTTTAGGTTCAGAGTAAATGAAGGTTTACAATTTAGAAATACTAGACATGACAGAACGCGCGCTTCGCGCGCGCTGTTTGTGGTCGAGCATTGTGTATTTTTAAGAATTTGTACACACGCGAAGAGAGAGAGAGAGAGAGAAGTAATTATATGCGCAACGTCACTTTATTATAGACTAATTATGCAAAATCGAAACTATTGTATTAAACATACTTTATATTTTATATTTAAAAAAATGAGTATTTATTAAAACAATTGGTAATTGTTCAGAATAGCTACATCACCTCCAAAATCAATCAAATTAGTCTCATTCGACGCGTTTTTTAACGAGAAACAACTTTTTCCTTAGACAAAATCGTCGCTCTGCCCTGCGAAGCGAGATATTAATTGTTAAAGTGGTAAATATGTAAGTCTAAATCTTGTATCTTTTTAACGAATCAATTGCAAGTGTCTTTAGCACGGCGCGCTGCGCGCGCCCCACCCCCTCCCCCTCGCCAACCTCCCCCTCCCCTCCCCCTCCCCAGCCCTCCGTTTTGTGTATAATTTTTATGTGTGTATAAGAGAGGAAGCAGGTGGGAC
>NW_011967220.1:816822-820452 GCF_000949405.1 Vollenhovia emeryi
GCTGTTGCGAACCGTATCGGTGAGTGACAAATTACTTTTTATTTTAAATTGACGTTGCGCATACAATTACTTCTTCGCGTGTATACAAATTCTTAAAAATATACAATGCTTGAACACAAACTGCGCGCGCGAAGCGCGCGTTTTATCGTTTCTAGTGATGTAAATAAAATATGTAATCGAAATATGAGTTTTCGAAACGAATTACCATTTATTATCTTTTTTTTAATCATAATTATTCATTTTCTACTCAATCTCTTCTAAAACTTGCACGTACGTGAGACGAAGATAAAGTGGAATCGAACGTAAGACACCGACTGTGAAGAGATCGCTCTCGTCTCAATTTCATACTTGTGACTATAAAAATTGATCAGTAAAATAACAATGCAGGGAAACGGAGACCAAGAAGTCCGTTTTCGTTCTCATGAATAAATAATGAAGTTCGCCTGGCACTGTTCGAGCGTCACGCAGTGTTATTATTTTCTATATAAGTAAATGTTCAACTGGGAAAGATATCCTCCAAGAGCTTTTTGAAACACAAGAATAGAAAATGGGAGAATGACAGAAGCGTTTTAAGATAGTTATTACTGCGGTAGATAGATCGTGCTAACGATTCTTGACACCCTATAATTTCATGCCGCTGGAAACTTGGTCTTGAAAAAAGTGGTAACACATGGTATGCGTGTTATTCGTATCGTAACTTTCAAGTTGCAACATCGTAACTTTCAAGTACCATCATGTATCTGCATGTTTTACAAGAATACAATGTTAATAAAATATTGTCACAGATGGGTCTTTGGCCACTCCAAAATAATTCATTAAATGACTTACGCGTTTTTATATTCGATTCAAGATGGTCCCGGTGAGTAATGATTCGTCGATCGATGTCGAATCGACGTCAAATTGACATCGTTTCGACATCGATCGACGAGCCATTTCTCGCTGGGGTGCGAGCGAACAATGTTTCATTTCACAGCATTTCTGTCGTTTGTAGATTAATTTCTGCGAGTTTCCAGTCGAGGAACAATTTGAGGCCGATTCTCTTTTATTCTTCAAGATAGTTCTATACACGTTCAAGTGTATTTATTTCGCATGCGTAAATGTATAGATAAAAAATTCACGTAAAAACGTACCCGATTCCCTGGTACCACTCCGCCCCAGAACGCAACGTCTACGAACGTTTTCGCGTACGCTGCCCTCGCTTTAGCTTCGAGATTAACCAAAGTGGTAGTGGGCGGAATAGAATTCCTACAACACGAGATAGATATGCAGGGTAATTTTACACGTTGAAACGAATCGTTAGAGGAGAACATGGATTATTACAAAGGCATGTCCGCAATCGTGGTGACACCGCCGGCCGCGGCCGCGCGTGTAGCGGTGCGAAATCCTTCCCATTCGGTTCTTCCGGGCTCATTTACATGCACGTGGGAGTCTATTATTCCGGGCATTAGCACTAACGAGCCGCAATCGTTAAACAGAATGCCGGGGTATTTCTGAAACTCGCGCGTCGATTCACATCTTCATTCTCCCCCGTCTCGAACGATTTACGTGAGATTTACCTGTGACAAATATCGTACAACGTCTTCACCCGTGTCGTATGATATTTCCTGGATTTTTTCCTCGCTCACCACCAATGTGGCCGGCCGGACGCCGTTCGCAAAGATCACTCTTTGAGATACGAAGGCGTAGATTCGCGAATCCTCCTGAAATTGCATGTTTGAGCGCGCACCGTCGAACAATAACTGCAACTACGACCTATTATTCGTGTCTATAAATAGTTTAGAGATTGAATGTCTTATCTAGCTACCCAGCGCAGCCCACATCACGAGAAAACTGTGTCATTGGTGTGACATCGCGTCACGTGCATGCAAGGAGTATCAGTATTTAAATATCGATAAAGTATTGATAATTATATAAGCGCGCTCAAACATGCAATTTCAGGAGGATTCGCGAATCTGCGCCTTCGTATCTCAAAATATTAAGTAACTGTAAAAACGTATCGCCTCGGGCATTCGAAACTATCGACTGAATCTGTGTCTATCGGCGTTGCAGCTTGAGCTAGAAAGCGGAGAAATAAATTTAAAAATGCAGAAGAAAGAAAATTCATCGTTAAATTTAAAACAAGAGCATGGAGAGACCCACCCGTCTCGTTGATATTATTTTCGTATTCTCGAACATTTGTCGTTTTACGCGACACGCGGGCGTGTCCGAAGAAATGCGCACGAAATTATGGTCTACGACGACAAACGGCACCTAATTGTGGAGAGAGAAATAATGCGAGCTGCGACGGTAGATGACATCCCGTAATTTTAGAATTCTACGATCGTTCGAACTCGTGCACCGAATTTGGCACAGCGCTCGTGCCGCGCTCTCTCACATCCATCGCGGCACTCAAATAAGCAAAGGTAAATTATGCTGGCGAATAAAGTTTAAGAGTGCGATATCAGCAGACTTTTGTTCGACGCGAGATTGTTTCCGTGCTAAAGATGGCGTTATGAAACTGTCTAACGAACACTGTTAATGTTAGTTAATTAAAATCGTTATTAGATATGTCGATATATCGCGCGATTTTACACTTCCGTTTGCAAAACCCACGTGAAAGTATGTATTCTGAAAGTACATATGTATTGTTTTCGACCGAGGTGTTCACGGCGCTACTCAACGAGCGAGTTGTTTACGCGCTACGTCATTGTTTTTTGGATCGCCGCTCGGCGAAGCAAAGTCACGTCGTACGCAAAATCATTTACGCGGCGACAGTCGAACGAGTAGGTACTATTCTCTCTTGATACGCGTTTGTGAAAAGTGCGGGAAGAAACCGCGATCGATCTCTGCGAATAATTAGTGATCGGTATCATCGCGTGATCGCTGAATCCTCACGATACGTTTAACTGAAGAATGAAATATTAATTAATCTTATCCGTGCTTAGTTATATTGTAATATTTACTCATCGATAGTTTAAATTTATACATTGGCAATTACTGCCGATTAAAATTCGTACCATCGGATAAATTTACAAGGAATACCGAGTGCAAAGTAGTAACTTCGTGCAATCGTACATTTTTCGTGTTTCCCTTCCTGTCGCGTGTGATTAATACTGAGGTGTTATACAAAGTGCCACGAAGTCTCGATCATCCCACCAGGTTTTATCAATCATGTAACAAGATTTGGTCATGCCACGAAACGTAAGTACACATTTCATATGAGACTGATTACGAGAAATTAAATACGAATGATTCCTTTTGACATTTGGTGAAAAATCCGGTAATACTGAAGGAGATTATGGTAATTGTGCATAAAAGCGACTTCCTCTCCGATTCGCTTGATTTTTAAATATGTTGTTGGGGATGTCTTCCCGAGTAATTTCATATATATATATAAGGGTCGGACTCAAATAGTTTCGGAGATACAGGCTGAGAAAGGATACAAATAATAAATATATTTCCTAACTCCGCCGAAGAATAATTCTTCCTTCCCGCGGTAAAGTTGATTAAACACGTAAGTCGCAAGTGTTTTTGGCACGGCGCGCTGCGCGCGCCCCTCCCCCCATCCCCTCCCCCTCCCCACCCCTCCTCTCCTCCCTGTCCCCACCTCCACCCCCGTCCCACCTGCTTCCTCTCTTATACACACATAAA
>NW_011967220.1:822871-838835 GCF_000949405.1 Vollenhovia emeryi
GATTATTATATATTTCTGCTCGTGGGATGTTTAATCTCTATTTTTCGTACATATAAAAAATGTATTTCATGCAGGCCGCAACTTTTCACGGTATCTGTCTTGCATTATCGGAGTTTATTACATACGGCATTGTTTATTATCACCCTAAGTGACGTGAAAGCATTTCCTATATGCGTGATTGATATTTTCTTCGCCAGTGATAAATTACAAACAAGTAACATTACTTGACTAGAACTGGATGAAATTTTATTTCTTAAGTTTTATATATATATTGAATATTTAGCTAATTCTTTATTTATACGTCTTCGATTAACACAAAGATAAAAAATAGATATAGATAAAAAATGTAAAGAGCTGTAAGTGAAATGTTGATGAAACTTTAAAGATTAGCATACTGTATTTGTGATAGAAAGAAGACAAGTTTGCCAAGCGTGTTTTCACATTTAACAAAATCATATTTATTATTAAATATACAACTCATATAATATCAGCCGATGCGACTACAATCATTATCACAGCATTTGCAGGTAGACATTCGTAATGTCAGTCTCTTAACGAAATAACTTAACAAGAATTACTAATTATGGTCGTAACGTTACACAGTCGATGACTTTCGTGCTTTCGGGCGCAACTAACTAGCTTTTCAATGTTCGTGTAGGTTCGATTTACACAAGAGTATATTTTTCAATAAAAACATTTGTTAAATCCCACGATGCTGTTAAGTTATACCATATTCCAAGCTGTTAGCGTACCACATCTAACAGGACATGGCTATAAAGCTGCACAATATCGTTATTGTTAACTAATTCTACTTTTTATATTACTTTACTTGACATTTCTTTAACGTTAAAGTATTTCTATAACGTTCGTATCTAAACAGATATATTCCCAGGGAACACCGAGCATCTGTTTCATTGCACTTATGTTACAGATTCTCACTCAACAGTGTAAATGTGATATAACACATGTTGAGTTACATTGTTGAGTGAGAAACTGTAACATAAATGCAATGAAACAGATGCTCGGTGTTCACTGGGTTCCGAATAAGAAATGCAAATATTTCAATAACGCGATAAATTAATAATTATTTTGCAAAATTTATCTCTATTTTCCTCCTGAAATAGGATAGATTAATTGAATACGAAAGAAATGTATGAAAGCATAAATAAATGCAGACTGCCCTCATCTCTGAGATCTTATTTAGAGATGTCAAATTCAATATTATGCATATTACATAACACAAAATGTTCTTATTTATATCGAAAAGATCTATTAGAAAAAAAGTTGTTACGAGTACTATTCGTTAGTGGAAGTAATTGATATCACAATTAGAGTTCAATATCTATATATATATATATATCCCTCTACAAAATATTACCAAAAGCAGTTAAGATGCTAACCGAAATGCATGAAATATTTAGAATAAAATATAACGTAAAATATCGATAGTTGAATTTTTAGTGTTTTTGTAATATTATAGATGTAAACTTTGTATTTAATACGCCCAGAGGGTTGACGAAATTTCCTAACTTCTCGTAGTAATTCATTGTGTTTTTAGAAACGAAATTAACAATACAATTAACGACATAATATCAAAGATTTCATTCGTCGGCAGACTTCGTTAGTTTGTCGAGGCAATCATATGACTTCGATTGTGTGACATATCTGCAACAGAAAAAAACTCTTCGTTAGAGACACTTTATATATTTATAATCATTACCCTAGTGGAAAAGGCTAGAAATGGATAGAAAATCTGACATCCATTTCAATCTCATTTCAGTTTCATTTCTTGAACCCTTTTTTGACATAGAACGGAACAAAACCTTTTTATTTGGAATTAAGAAATTCAAATGGATTGATATTTTATCTATTATTAAGTATATAGAAGAATAAAGTATTGAAATATATTGAAATGGATAAAAAGTTTCGTTTTGGCATAGAACAGTATTGAAGCAGAGTGTAATTGAAATGATTCGTTGCAATAGAAATATTTTCCAGAATTTAAGATTAAAATGAATAAAGAATTGAAAAGTATTCAAATGGATAAAAATTGTATGCCATTTCAAGAGTTAAAGAAGATTGGAATTGAATTTGGATTGATTTATATAAAATTTCTATTCCCGTTAAAACAGAAATGATATAAATGAATTAGAATCGATTCAACTGAATAGAATTTCTATCCCCTTCTATCCTGTTCTATCCGCTATTTCCACCAAGGGAATCAGAATCGTTTAACGACGCTGAGAGCAAGAGGGAAACGAAGATGGTAAATAGGGTTGTCATGGGTCGATTGTTAATAAAGCAAAGCGAAAACTAACCGTGTTAATAATTAAATATTAATTTAAACTGCATGGTTTGCATGACACAACCGTTTATGCGTGGGGTCTCTTCGGGCGACATGAAGTATCAAACTCCCAGCTTTGGCACTCTTGAATGTCTGCAACGCCTTGGCGTGCGTCAGCCCGTCCAATGGGGAGCCGTTGATCGCCAAAATTTCGTCTCCTACTCTCAAAGTACCTTTAACATTACAGGTAAACTACTGCAGACATTGTTTCCTTCCTATATTATTACGTCGTATCTCTTTTTTGTTTTCATTTTTAACTCATTCATTTCATTTTTTAAACCGTTAATGTTCCTCTGTAAAAAATACAATACCTTCCTCCGCGGCTTGTCCACCGGGCATAATATCCTTCACAAAGATACCCATGCGTCCTTTATTGCTGTCCACGCCGCCCACGATGGAGAAGCCCAATTTCTTCGGTGCGCCCTTTTCCAGTGCGATCGTTAACAGATCGAGAGATAAACTGGACCCTCGTCGAACTGTGGGCGCCTCGGCGCTTCGTTTCCTCACCACCTGGAACTTCTTCATACCCGTCATCTTTTGGAAACCGACGGTCGCGTCGTCAACGGCGATTCCGGCGTTCGTCGAAGAGGACGCATCGTCGGGGGGAACTGATAGCGGTCCGATTCTTTTGCTCTTCGAGATCCACGCGTCGGGGTCGCTTCGCGTTCGCGTCAAGGCGTTGCCCCACGTGTCGCCGATTTCCTCGCCGAAGGCCGGATTCGGTTCTCTCGCGATTTGCAGCTCGACCGTGCCGACGCAGCTCCGCAAGGCGTTTCGCGCCTCGATCATCGACATACCGCGTATCCTGCGTCCGCAGATTCGAACGATCTCGTCGCCGATGCGGAATTGCTTCGACCTAGCCGCTTCGCCGTTGGGATCCATCTTGGCGATCACGTAGAATGGTCTGGCCGCCTCGCACCGTTCGACCGAAATACCGAGACCCGCCGCGTGGTTCACCGTCAGCTTCATCGTTTTCAATTCGCGTCGTACTAGAATCTTGTTAACGACGGTGACGGGCTTAGTAACGGAAGCGATAGGAACCGAGGGCTTATCGCTCATTAACACTTTCTTCGCCGCGTTCCTCGTCACGCCCAACATGTCCAGTTCTAGGGTGGAACGTGATCTCTTTGGGCTGTAGTATCGCAAATGATTGGTCATTGCATCGGACAAGGGACGGAGTTTGTTAGCCGGCGGACTATCTTTACACGGCGATGCGGCGTGCTCCAGGAGGAATAATACGCTAGGGCTTGAGCATTTTCGACTTTTCGACCTCTTGTCCTTGAGTAAATTCTGAAATTTCGCCATTTGAGATACGTTAGAGTGATTTTCCGGTGTTGCACAAAGTTTCCTCTCGTCGGAATCGACTTTCGTTTTGGCGTCGTCTTTCGCTGCGGCGACGACGCCACGCGCATCAGCATCGTCACATTGCGGTGTAACGTCGGGATCGTTACGGTTGGTCACTTGGAGCTTCCTTAAATCCTCGCCGAGCAGAGCGGATGTCGTGGACACTGCTTTTATCAGAGCCTCGCGAGACTTGGGCAACAGGTCTGCTTCCTCCTTGGAATAAATTCTCGTTAAATCTGGCTGGTACTCTAGAAAATCGGCGAAAGTAGCTTCATCGCAGCTATCCGTGTCGCTGTCCTCCTCCGACATCAACGTGGTTTGAGTTGTGGTCGAATCATCGTAGGAGGGATTGCTCGCCGCGGCAACGGTAGCGGCATCAGCGGCGTCGACCTTCTCGATCTTCGAGCCGCGCGTTTCCGGCAAACGTGATGCGGCCGCCGCACCCGCGTCTTTCTTTCGCAAGATACTACCGAACAGCGACGCGTCAATGCCGCGATAATCGTCCGACGTTACCGAGAAGCTGCGCGGCTTCAACAAGGGCGGCACCGCAGATTTTTCGCTGTCCGGCGAATCCGCGCCGGCTCGCGTGCTATCCGAATCGTAGCCGCTTTCGTCGCAACCTATGCGCAGATTGCTCAGCAGATCTTCCAGGCCAGTCAGCGAGCCGGCGGATGATCCTTGGGAATTTCCCTTAGCCTCGTTGACACTCGCGTTACCGGCAGCTCGATGATCAGACGTCCGCGTCGGGATTCGGCTCTTCGCCTTCCCCAAAGACTTCGAACTCGCGCTCGTTCCAACGTTCTCCAACGTTTCCCTCGTGAGCATGTCGCCCTGGCGCGTCTTCAGGATCTCGTGATTCTTGAGTATGTCATCCAGGAGTCGCTGCTGCTCCTGGAGATCATGTATGCTGCGACTCAGCTGCAATTTCTTTTGGCGGAGGAACATTTCCCGGTCGACCCTAGCGAACTCGCGATCGTCGAAATTCTCGGGGCAGATACCTCGGAACGGCAGCTTCCTGATCGCTCCCTCGCTGAGAGTTTTCTCCATCGGGTAATGGCTAACGTTGACCGCGTCCTCCTCCTGTATTGTCGCGCTTCTCGCAGAGCTCTTGCCGTTAAGAGGATGATCGCCGCCGGTCCTGAAGAGATTTCTCAGCGACTCCACTCTGGGAATTCTCTTTGGCCTCGGGAGTTCGCTATTTCCCTAAAAACGTTGATTATTCAGGATGATATCTCTCGGGGGAAAGAAGCATTATTCGACGCGTTCTTATTGTTAGCTGAGGCTGAGGCGTAACGCCAAGCTACCGTTATGTTATTGTGTCTTTACGTTTTCTCTCTCGTTCGAGATTTCGTCCTGGCCGCCTCTCCGATGTGGGCTCCACCGTCGTCGCCGGCGCGGCACCGAGAGCAATTCGGAGCTGTCCGACCTCTTCATTTGATCCCACCGTCGTCCCATCTTCCGTCCCCACGTTGAGATTCCTTCCGTGCGCGGGGCAAAGGTGCAAATCGATTTTAAGATGTCAATCAAGATTAATCCTATCATTGTTACTGCTTCGCGCGAGGTTTACGGCGCGTTACCGCTGGTACCCTATTACAGTCCTACCTTTACGAGTCAGAATAGAGGGGTCCGCCGATTCCTTCGGCGCGCCGGTGTCTTCCTTGACCGGAGGGGCACCTTCCAGCCTGTCGTCTGTCGTCGATTTCTTCTCCGATCTCACGGGCGCACCGCTGCCGGCGTTATTCGCAGCCGCGACGTCTTGGGATATGGGTACGGCCGAGACGAGCTGCGGACTCGTATCGGCCGTGTAACGTTTGAATAGACGCATCGTGATGGCGCGCTGCAATTAAAATTATTCGCTAACTGTAGCATGGATCGTGATATGCCTTGAAACAGGCGGAAATATGGGTAATGAATTTCTGCAATTAATGATTACATATTTCTAATAGCTGCGTAACTATTGTTTTTTTTTCCATTAGCATTTACAGTTGGTGCCCATAATGTGAAAGATTAGACCGAGAGAAGCGCTTCTGAAATTTAAAGATCCTACGGTATCGGCTACGGTAATTTCTACGGAACACCCTGTAGGTATAGAGCAAGAAAAGCAAAGAAAGGAGAGAAACGTGGAAGAGGGAAAGGTGGAGGCCCCGCGAGACAGCCTCGGACTTCCTTGAAAGGTTTGTCGTCGGGTGACGTCAGCCATCGTCCACAAAACGGTCGCCGTCGCGCATGTACATCTGTCGCTCGTCCATATGTGTGTTCCGCGTTTTTGAATAAAAAAGGAGCGAAATGAACCGCGAGGAGAGCATCGCGGGTAGGTAATCGGACAATGAACCCGTTTACACGTTCTCTTCCTCCTATTGCTCGTGTGGGTTTTTTTTTCGCATCGCGCCTGCACCGCGTCTCCTCTCCCAGCGCGATTTGCTCCATCAGGAGTTGTCTCTCGCGTCTGCTGAACGGATGTAATTATGTGTTGCACGTTACAATACTGCTCGGCGAGAGGACCGGTGAGCGAAGGAACGAATAAGAATATTGACGACGACGTTTGGCAATTGATAAAGTTTCCAATGTGCAGCACGAGTTTAAAACAAAACCCGTTATCGTGCTATTATCGCGCTGTTGTCTAAGAGAGGTTGCGCCTGCGTAAACTTAAGCTGCGGAAACTTAAGCTGAGAGCATTGGTCGAGAGTATATCTGGAAGAGACTGAAGTAACGGTTGATATCTCCGGTACGATCTACAAATTCGACGAGTATGCGGACAGCGAGAATCTACCTGGTCTTACGAACGGGCCGGACAAATTTCTTCGCTCCGGCGAAATTAATATATCCGTGTTTACAATTGTAAAAGTGCAAGCTGAGTTTTCAGTCATCAAGCTATGGCGAACGGACAGGAGTCGCCAGCGATTTTTATTTCACAATTCTCGCAGGCAAGGGCAATTTTGTATTTTATTCTACAATGCAAAAGTATTACATTGAACTGTTATTGAGTCACAGGGAGCTACTTCGAAGTTGTTAGCATAGCGGAGCCAGAACGAAGTCCTAATTTGGGCCTGGATTACGACACAGTCTCTTCATTTTCCGACGAATTTGAGGCTACCAAATATGGTACGTAAAATTAACGCCCGCACAAATATATGTTACTTATTCGTATATATATATGTTGTATTGTTGCATAACGTTTTGGTTTTCTGCATTTGTCCAACCCTTATTCTATATCAAATTTCAGCAGGTAGACTTTGTAACAACAACCTTGTTGGTGCCTTACCTTTTGCTCTCGATCTTTTTGTATTGCCTTTTCTTTCACTGTACCTCTTTTGCAATCAATTAAAATTAAATATATATATATATCTATATATTTTTAATTTTAATTTATATATTGCTGATAAATGCGAAATAATCCGTGTAAGCCTAACAGGAACTCTAGTCGTCGTAAAACTATATTTTCAATGTAGGAGACTTAACGGTTCTGCACCGTAGCCCGAAAGTGTGTGTTATTTGCTTAAATATACACGGGATTTGTATAAAGTCAGTACGTACAAACGTATAAACAGAAATAGAGAGATGCGGGTGTCCGATAGGCTCTTTGCAGGGCTCGCTCTTTCACGTCTGCGCTGTTAGGCACACCTGACTCTCGACCAGCTATGGGAACCTGCCGTGCCTTTCGGGAAGCGTGCGGTACGCGCCAGGGAGCAGATGTCCATTGTCCTTGCGAACGAGGGACAACAGCTACCCATCACCCTCATCATTTCATCGATTATACCTCTGTATAGCTCTGTATAATGAGAGACCGCTAACTACTTTTCTTTCTTTTTTTTTTATACACACACGTATTTGTGTTTAGGGGTCTGGTTCACAAAATCCGGTTCTCGAATATGGCTCGGCTATGTTCTCGGATCTGAAAAATACAAGTTCGATTTGCGCGCGACGCGACGGGCCGGTCGAAGGTGGGACGAAATCGGTGTCACGCAGCAACGTAAAATGCGGCAAATATCTCGGCCGTTCGACAGATCTCTTTCTCTCTTTTCTCTCCTCTCCCTAAAATTGCCGTATCCCTCTCGTATATATTTTTTTTTGCTCTTCACCGAACAGCGTACCGTAGAAAGTAAAACTATCGGCCCCGAGGCCGCGTGTCCTCGAACGCGCCGGTCTGGCATACATACGCGATTAACGCAGACGGATCGTTTTCCGAACGAGTTGTGGATTGATAAAAAAAAAAAAAAACTGTCGATCGTTACCACACTGAAAAAAATATCCGATTAGATATAGTCCGTTAATTCAATGACACAGTAGCAAACGCCTAAACTCGATTAAATTGTATGTCCTGTGAAAAATGTGATTGGTTTTTCGATCAAGTTTTATCGGTGACTGCATTTCATCGAAGAAATTAATTTCCATAATTTAATCGGACAACTTAATTGGACAAATTAACCAGTGGAAACACTCTTTTAGGACCGGTTGCTCCAACCTCGTGGGTCTGGTTTTTCATTTTCTGGCTAACTGCTAGCTAGAAGTTAGTCGATTCTCTGTTTCTTCTTACACGGAGAGAATTTTCTCTTAAAATTTGCCCTGAAAATCATGTAATCGTGGGACAACATGGCATTTTGAAGAACTTTATGAATTCTTGGAAATTTTACCATACATTCTACTAGTAAAATTTCAAAAAAAAACTCGTAAAATTCTTCGAAATATCACGAATTATCCCACGATTACACAATTTTAAGGAAAAACTCTCTCCGTGTAGATAATAATATAAAAAACATAGGACGTCGAATAACTGGTTAACAGTTAACCAGGAAATGAGAAACCGGGTCTCGGTAAGTGAAATTATATGTATGTCTTTGTTTTTCTTTCAAATTAGACAAAGATAGACGTACATACCTTTGGGAAAATATATCTTAGAAAACCTTAAAATTTTACTTTGAAAAAATAAGAAATATGAAAAGTAAATTTAGACAGTTTTATTTAAGATGAACTTAAAACTTACTTTAAGAATTTAAATCAAAACTTTAAGAATTGTGAAAGGTATAATGATTTATGATACCGCGTTTTCTTCTCACGAGAAAGTGCTTTGCCGTGTGGCCCTCTAGCGGGAATTTCGACAGGCTTGGCTATCTACAAATTACTTTAAGTGTCCAAAATTACTCTAAAATTTCTTAAGTAAAGTCTTAGATTTGAAAGATTACTTTAAAAAATTTCAATTTTATTTGAAGTAAATTTGTTCCAAGGGTACAATTCAACTGTTAGCTCATCAAGAGGTTGAAAAAACCGGCGCTTAATCGGCTTATCTAATGGAAATTTTTCTCAGTGCACCAGTCAAGGAGAGCCGGTTAATTAATTTCATTAGCAGACACATTTGCAACACAGCCGTACAGTTTTACTGGATACATTTTTGTCAGCGCATTCAAACTACAACTGGAGAAAAATTGGGCGAAGTCGGTGCGCGATATTAAATTCGTCCTCGCGACGCGACGCGAGTGAAAATGACGGGGGTCGATATATAAATGCATGTAATCATGAGTACCGCGCGGAGGGTAAAAAACGCGTCGCACCTGCGCACCCTCGTGTTCTCGCGCGAGGGGTAGAAAACTCATTTGCCAACGCGCCATTATCCTCGCGATTAAAATTTTACAGAGTAGTGCATTAATGCATATGCATTGGGACGTCAAGGTAAAATTTCCAGATATTCTCCCCGCCAATCGCGCGAGGAATCCCTTTGCAAGTACTTACACTTATTTAATTTCCCGGCTGTCCGTCCAAGTGTTAAGAGGGGCGTGTTTAATCCGGCGGAATAAAGCGGGCGTACTGCATAACTGTAATGCATCTCGCGCATCGCTTACGATCTCATACCGTTATCTTGAAATAGGTGAACTCGCGGTGCGTACACAGCGCGCTGCGTACGTCTGACAGTTAATTACGTTGTTTGTATTAACATTGTCGATACGATCGCACGAAGTGGGTTACGCCGTGACTCGCGACATTAAAGCCCGCCGCAAATGACGCCCCGGGTGCTGCTAGGGGAAAAAAACAACACTTGCGATAGATTTTACCGCGTTTGTTATATTCGAACGTTATCACACCGACGACGCGTGCTGCTTTATTTGCTGATGCGATGCTTGTATCGAGTCGTGGAGCATTTATCGTATCAATGTGCCGTTTGAAGGCGCGAATATGTAATATCGTTACACGCGATGTAACGATATTAACGATATACAGCGTGCAATACGTAGCGTAATGTATGACGTTGGTAACGCGATTTATTCCGTATACGCACTTGGCGCGAGCCGTGTACGCGATACACCGTGAACATCAAGGTACCGCCGCTTCTTGGTCACGGATCATTGCCACAGTGAAAGGGTTAACGTTATTCAGGCATTCGCTCAAGTATATTATGAGAAAAATGTAATGATACGTCGTTAATAACGCCGAGGATGATCTAGAAAGCCTTGACCCTCGCCCGCAATATAATACTGATGAATAATAATTACGTGAACTTGCATGCTTATTTACCGCGTGATTTCTAACTGTGAAGAGTACATGCACGGGGAGAAATTTCCTTTAAAATTTATCTTGAAAATCATGTAATCGTGGGACAACACGGCGCTTCGCAGAATTTTATGAGAGCTTTTTGAAATTTTACCATACCATTTCTCTAGTAATTACACTTAGGGCCGACTTTGCAAACGTCGGTTAACTGTTAACCAGAGTTCAGTCGACTCCCTATCTTTTTCTATCTTGTTACCTAAGAAGAGAGTCAGAGAATCAATTAACCTTCGGTCAACTGACTGCTAATCTGTGAAACTGGCCCTGTATACATTTTGTTAGTAAAATGTGTGGTAAAATTTCCAAAAGCTCTTCGGAATAAATTTTAAGAGGAAATTCTCTCCGTGTATATGTATAACATGTGCATTTAGCTTTATGCACTGCGGCCATCACAGTAACTCGATACCAATTGTTTTATGTCAACGTATTTTTTTTAAAGAAAAATCAAACTATCTGCAAAAGTTTGTAGATAACCAGTTAGCGCCTGCTATCCGCGAGCTAACTTCACTTCAAATAAGTGTGTGACTAGAGATTCTCGATAATGAAATTAACAAGTAAAGTAAAAGGTGGGCTTTGAGTACGACGCAGTTAACAGTGCAATTAACGTAAGTTAACTTCCTTATTTTTACGTTGCTTGGTAACTTTAATTTCTTTAAATTCATCCTACTCGTCGCGAATTTGACTCGGACGAACGTTAAAGTTTCAGGTGATCCCGTAAAGCGCTTCAGTACGTTCCTCTGTACAACAGGGGATCAATTCCGTGTCTTGCACTATGGTGAAGATGCTAAAAGTCTCTTTCCAAGTGGCCGAATAGAAAGAATGCTAAGAGTGAGTGGCTTTGTCTCTTTCTAAAGCTGTACGAATTGAGAACTGCGACGATCGAAAATTTTGGATTATCCTTCTCTCGGCGCCAATTTAGAATCTGAACAAACAGAGAAATATGTCGGGACAATAACAGATACGTTCTGACTCTTAGCTGGGCTAATATTTATTTTCACGAGCGAGGTACCGTAATTTGTATCGCGGGTAGAGACGATTTAGTGGAATAGATTTATCAATACCGAAATCTTTAGTCAAATCGCAAAAGCGGCAGTTTCTGGCGTAGCATCGTAGATACGTGATTTACGTATACGTACACTCCAAGATTAATGTGTCGGAGTTCTAAATTATGCGGAACTGGCTGTGTACATGACGTTTGTATACGTCAATGTCCTCTGAGGAAGCATGTGTTGATATCTAGCGAGCGTTAAGCGCGGCTGAATGTGAACCAGCGAATAGCAGACGAAGCTCTCCAATAGTATAGCTCGCGCAAGCGATGAATTCCCTCGCATAATTATGCGACTGTAAAAATTACCCGATTATTCCGGGCTAAGTGGAGAAAGTGGCTCCGTTAGTCGATTTAACGTAACATCGTCTATCGACAGGTGAGACTGGGTAGCGCAGAGGTGCCGTGTGTGTGCAATTGTTAATTACGAATGTCCAGATGATAGAGCAGGCGGAGAAAGAGGGGACAAAGGTACCGCAGACAGACGTGCGAAGACTTGCCTTCGATCAGAGGACGTTATCGCTCCTCGACCGCGCGTACGTGGTCCCGCGGATGAGACGGTGCGTCATCGGCGAATCTCCGCGATCCGGATCTCTCGGCTCCGATGTTAAATTTTACCCGGGTTCGCGCGAACCCGGAAACTAGCGCGCCGACGAGCAAAACGTTCCACGACGGACTGCTATATACGACCGTCCGTATCGCGCCGGTCCGCTTCGGAGGCGACTCGCGAGGAACGATGCACCGATAATCTGCCACCGGCCGACGAGAGGGAAGAAGCCCCGCTCGCTCGCTCGGGCCCCGTACGAACGTTCACCAGCAGGACTCGCTCGAAACTGCCGGTATCACGAGAGCAGCGATTACCTGTGGCGCTACCTGCACGGGGATACGATCCCTTTACCTCTCCCACTCTCTTTACATTCGTCCGTTTCTTCCCTTTGACCATTATATTAATGACAATGCCCCGCAAGAATGTTAACTGGTAGCGATAATGGCGCCGTTCTTATCTCTTGTCCGAGCAACCTTGGACTCCGTTAACCCGCAGCTCTGTTTCGACGGGGCGGATAACGAGTAACGCTGACAAACGGCGGCGCGTTCGATGGTGATAAGAGAGAAGGGAGCTTCCGGGGCTCCCCCGAAATGCCGACGAAACCGTGGACAGAATCCGGACACGGTAAGAAGCGCCGGTAGCGCTATTTTCAGTAAAATTATCGCGTATCGCTCGCACTCCGTGCAAAGAAGTCGAGCAAGTGTGAGAAGAACCTGTGGGGAGAAACAGGTTCTAGATTCATTCACATCTCTCGCCGAGGCCTTGAGCCGGGCAAAAAGCGCTCTCTCTCTATGCGATTCCTACATAGACTCATCTTGTAATCCGCCATGGCTACTGGCGAGCTGAGAAAAGCGAGAAGCGAGCGGTCGCGCGGACGCAGGGTGTCCGGTCGAGGGATACAGCCGGGGGGAGAAGAAAAAAAAATCTGGTTTCTCTCGTTGCGGCAAGACGCCGACGTACGCGTCGGCTATGAGTCGAACACCCAGTACATTTCGCGTCGTCCAGAGGCGCTAATCCAGAAACGTAGGCCGCGCGAGTGGACTGCGAGACGCTGGACGCTTTAGGGAACACCTCGACCCACGTGGCCCACGCCTCTCTCGCTGGTCTCGCGTGTGATCAGGCGGGCGATAAATTAACGCCGGGAGCACGGACACACCGTGTACCTCAATGTCGCGTACAATGTAGAGCGTTGAGTCACGAGACGGCCAAAGACGTGCTGATAGCTTAGGCCCGGTCTACAATGAGTTGTTAGTCGTTAGCCAAAAGTCGGAACTATTTCTGGATGAAAGGAAAAGGACCGACCTTACGGCGTGGCGAGCCGATTCGAAAGACTATGCCTTTCGGGAGGTATTCTTCCGGGGAGCCTTCCCGAAAGTATTCCACACGTATGAAAGTCACTCCCTAAAAGCCTGTATCCACGATGCCTAGAACTTGGTGCGAGTTCTAGCTCCGAGAAATGTCTAGCCAATCAACTTACAGCCTTTATGGAATAGCTGCAAGTTGATCGGCTACACATTTTTCGAAACTGGAACTTGGACCAAGTTCTAGCAGACAGAGGTCTGTCTTAAGGTCCTTGGAGTGAAAATACCGCCATAGAGTAAAATATTCGCCCTATTGGAGTGAATATTTCGCTCCATGGCAGTATTTTCACCCGAAAAATCTTAGACCAGCGCGTTTGCCATGTATCGAAGCAGAGTTACTTCACTCGGAAAAGCGTATGCGTGCCGGATCCTACGGGCGACGCTGTCGAGTGAAATTAACAATAGTACCGGAACCCGGGATACGTTGGCCGCATCGTGGGTTACCTCCTTGAATAAATTAAAATCGACACCGAGAGGGAAAAGAATCCACCGCCGACGTCGACGCCGACTTATTTAGCAATCGGCGAACGATAAGCAATGTGAAACCAGTATCTATAAACCGTTCCCCCAGCCGTAATATCCAGCAGCAATCATTACGTCCCGCTGTTACGCGCGGTTTGTTGTTCTCATCGACTCAATCAGAAAGCTAATTAAATGTACCGTCGCGCCGTGCAATTAAGGAAAATGACCGGTCCTCCGAGACGCAAATAGTTGAAACGGACAACGACAAATGAAGTTGATCGTTTGCTAAACGATCACGATGGAGCCGTAATAGCTTCATAACTAAATGCATTTTTCAACGGGGGGAAGCGCCTCGATGGCGCGCTCGCGTCTTATCGCAAATTCGAAAGTGTACGTATCCGTCCACGCAAAGCTCCCGATTTATCACGCCCGTTCAATTTGATCTTATATCGCCGATGCCTCCCATTAGAACACGACGTATCAAATGCTCGGTTTCGATTTCTAAATTGACAATTTTACGAGAGAAAGTTAGTTTTAAATTATACGACCGCGCGTGACTCATCGACGCGCACAGATAACGTTATCTCATAAATATGTATGTAAGAACGTTTGTCACACGCGCCTCCCGAACAGTAAAATAGTGTTAAGGATAACCAGAATTTCCAGTCGTTTGTACTTGCTCGTTCGGACTACTCGGAGAAGAAAGTCTCGATTGCATCGAGCTCGGGATGCGGCGAAACGCGCGTGTGTCCGTGCGCGTAC
Source organism: Vollenhovia emeryi (assembly GCF_000949405.1). Taxonomy (NCBI): domain Eukaryota; kingdom Metazoa; phylum Arthropoda; class Insecta; order Hymenoptera; family Formicidae; genus Vollenhovia; species Vollenhovia emeryi. The sequence continues at coordinate 837,274 of NW_011967220.1, forward strand.
CGTCGTTGCAAATCGATTACCGGTCATTTCATTAGTGTTCCCCGAGTGCTCGACTGAACGATTGCTTCAAGGAATAACTGTAACGGACTTTTGCTAACCCTTGACTGTGGGCCGTCCCCAACGTACTTCCACATTCGCTCTCGACGATGCCCACGGTGGTAGTCATTTTACGGGCCAGCGACTCCTCGAATTATTCAACCGATGACGATCTTGATGACGCGGCCACCGACCCTATGTAAATAATCGATTGGCTATCGGATGCGCATGAATTCAGCCTTGCACAAAGATTACGTATATAACTGTTTTTGAGCAGAAACGCGATAACATCAAGTAGATTAGCTTGTAAGATCTCGGCGTGTTTGTCTTTGTCTTATTTCCTACCGCGTACGCTCCACTAATTTAACATTTTGCCGAGCGTCCCGGCAAAATTCTTAACCGCAGGAAGTCGACGCGCGCGGATGACATGTGCTCGAGCTAATTGGAGGCCCCCGTCCGAACTTGAACCGGCACGCGCCGCGCGACTTCGAGGGGCGTCTTCGGGCACCCTGGGAGCCTCGCAGGGAAAGAAGTTCACAAACCGTGAAAATTTAATGTTCTTTATGGGGAGGAGGGTAGGCAGAGAAGGAGTGCATTGTTAGCGCAATATCATGCGGCGTACCCTTCAATCCCTCTACGCAAAGTACACACAGAGAATAGACGGAGAGTTATAAAAAAATTATATTGTATAGAGCGAAACTTGACAGCTTGACGGTATATGACTTTTTGATACACCAACCGACGGATGTTAGCGGTCTGGTGTACTCGCCGATCTTTCGCTCTAATGGTTCCACCTGGGTTCCGATACACATATCCGTGGGTGGTCCGTCATGCGCTTGATAAGCCTCACGCCAGGTGCAGGTCGAAAAAAGAAAGGAAGCGAAGAGTGTATGTGTAACACTTCCTCCGTGCTTGGTGACAAGTTTCGACTATCAAACGTCTTCCTTAAATAAGTTTTTACATCTTGTAGCCCTTATCTTTTTTGCACGCGGTATTAATTCTACAGTCGCGCGAGGTCTTCAAAGTAGATATTATTTCTAAAACCAGCCCCTTCTTACATACCTAAAACCCACCTAAACGACGAAAATATTTCAGTTTTCGACGTAAAAGGTATGAACGTATTTTTATGCCGGGGTCTCTCAAGATCTCGTACATCAACTCGCATTACGAAAAACAGCGTGACGGCTGCACGGTTATTTAACTATTTCTTTCAAGAACGAATAAATTAAAGATCTTGCCCAACGCGAAGCGATCGTTTCTAAAAGAATTGACGAACACAAGAGAGGAAATTGATTGGCGGACGCAGGAGTGGGCTGAAGTAACATGCAGGAACAATTATCTGCGTTCGCAGTATCAACTCTACAGCTCTCGCACAAGGTCTTCAAAATAGATATTATTTCCAAAACTAAGTCTCTTCCTATATTCCACAGACCTAAAACCTAACTGAACAACGAAAATATGTAAGTTTTCGACGTGAAAGATTTTTATGGGAGATACATCAACTCGCATTACGAAAAAGAGCGTGA
>NW_011967220.1:839168-874610 GCF_000949405.1 Vollenhovia emeryi
AAATTTGATTGTTCGGAGGCAGAACGGCCCACGCTGTCCGGCCCGTGAGTTCGCCACGGGGAAACGCTGCATTCTTATCATTCGAGAAACTGGCGTGGCACAACGTAGCGTATACGGCGACGGCATCCCGTGTGTACGTGCCGGCTAGCTGTCTCCTCTAACAATACAATAACGATGGAAGGCGTCGCTTAAGGGCAAGTCCGCCTAGCGTTGTTGTTCAGGTTGTGTGCGTACCCATCGATGCCGGTAAAATATTACGTTTACACGTTCCCCGCGATATTGCTTCCGGGTCTTCTCAATATGACGTTTCCAATAAACGGCCAGTGAACTTGAACGCTTCGCCGCTTCAAATATTCCAATATTTTATACATTCGACACGAAAGAACCAACTGCGATTTATTTATAATTAATGTTGTGTCCTCTCACAACTTTGCGACGACACTTTTACGACGTCTTTGCGAAGAAACGGGCCGCGCTTGATCCGTGCTAAAATCGACGAGCGATGGAAAAATCATTTTCCTTTCCCTTGGTGCATTTTAATTTCTATCCGCGGGACGCTGCAAGAGTCGTGCCAACGACGCACTTAACTCTCTTAGAAAGGGATCCATCCACGCCTCAGAATTGAGAGAAAGATGGTAGTAGGAGAAACAAGTTGCTATTCCCACGCTGCGCCTGTTCGGGATGCTACAAGCCACTTTCGCTATCCAACCTTATCGAAGCTGGTGCATTGCGAAAGGTGCAGGCGATAGGTTCACGAATGCCGGTATTTTTTGTTCGAGCGGCTCGGACTCGGGCGCTGGGATAGCCCCTCGAAGTACGTGCGAACGCGATAATGGTAAAGTGATCAAGTAATTATCGTAAACACGGATTGCTCTTAAGTTGTTACTTCGACCGGCGGAAAAATGTTTAATGATTTTCTGACAGAAACAAAAAATTAAATTACTACCGCTCACTCCTACCGTGCACTTCGCTCAGCAGATCTCTCGATCGGAGAAAATCATTTAACATTTTTCCTCCACAGGTATCAGCCGAAGTAATATTCTGTTCCAAAACTACGTCAGATCCTACTCCATCTCGTATCGCTGATCGTCTCGGAGAGAATCTCTTTCGACATCCCGCTTCGAGGGTACGGTAAAAAATGCGAATAAAAAAAAACAAGGATTCCGTTCGTTTTGTGCTCAGCCTTCTCGTAAACGTCGTAATGTCACAGTGTTTCGCCACGGTGCACCTGAATATTGCGGCTCTACGCTTCCAGCACCTGTTCCCACCTTGACACCTGACGGGGCCTTCTCGCGCTCGCTTAGTCCGTAGGGGTTCGAAAGCGCATCGCTTGTCCACGCGACGCAGTCGACGCCGGCGACCGCGTGGTACGGCGTGGCGCGCCAACGCAACGGCTGCCGATGCGTTACGCATAACGCAAGGCAAATGTTGCAATCGCGTCTGCGGTTTTAATTCGACTACTCATTTATTTACACGCAGTTACATTACGTCAAATTCTAATGCTCTACTTCCAGCTGCTCTACATGTCGAAATAGTAGATCCGTGGACAAGTCTTTTTTAACTGTTTTACACTGCCACGGATTCTCGATCCTCGTGGTTCTACATTCGGCTAGGAATACACAATTTGTTGCTAAGTTATTTCAATCGTTTTTACTTCATCGCGGTGGAAAGTCCTCGCGCTGCGCCAGGAGATTGACAACCATATGTACGCGGCCGCACTCTTACAAGTATACTCTCTTTCTTGTATCACAACTGGCTATAATTGACCAACGTGAACTTCAACGTGGACATGACTGAAACGAGGTTTTTATAAAAGAAAAATAATGTTGCTTTATTTCATAAGTTAATGTTGAAAAACTGACCGTTACATAGGAAATTATTTCAGCGAATAGTACGTGAGGGACTGTTTCACGGTAAATCTAGGGCTACACGGCTACAATCTCTTATCGAGTCCACCACTGTTAGCTGGGCTTGCATAAATATAAACAATACAAACTATCAATAAAATATTCTCTGTTCCTTTCCTAATAAGTTGGACCTTCGGTTGGACCAGAGATACTTTTACGTGGAACCTAAAATGTAAAATAACAATATTGCGTCTGCGTAACGCGCGCGAATAAAAGTAGAGATGTCAGCGCTATTGATTACAGACAAAACTCGAGAAAGTCGCGTTAAATTTCAGATTAATTAGCGATGACTGGTGTTGATTAATGAGTCAACGACAAACGCTCACCGCTGGCGCAGTCCGGGCTCTTACAAGGTGACTTAGTTGCCGCGTTGGTATAAGTTGCGTAACAATTTACATCACACTTGTAGCGTAAGACAGGATTGCCGCATCCAGAGCAGTCAGGCACACTTGGGAGCTACGATTATATTGTCTTTTAATACATCAAGGATACCACTGGCTCAAGATACGATGTGTTCTACCTGCACTCCCTGGACGCCCGTTTGTTGAACGCAAAGCCACTGATTGTACGCGCATCCACCTGCAGTTCCGATTCCTACTCCGTATGTAATTTGCGGTACTAACGAGACTTGAGGTACTATAGGAATCGATGGTACGGAGCCTGGATAGGAACCCGGATAGGACCCCGGATAGGAGCCTGGATAGAGCCCTGGATACAACCCTGGATACGACCCTGGATAGGGCACCGGGTAGGGACCCCCAGGTACGGGATGGCAGGGGGGACTACCAGGGTGGCAGGGACTACCGGGCGCTGTCGGGAAATGAGCTCAATTTTATTAAACTCCTCTTCGTCTATTGAGTTACAGAGGGGAATGAGTTAGATCCTGTATGAATTAATAAATAGACTTTGAGACTCACGACAGCAGCCTGTGGAGCCTGGTCCGGTACGATTGTCCAAGATTCCACTACCATTACCGAAAGGATTAATGATATTGTTAATGCCGATGTTCGTCGTTATGTTGGTAGTCCTAAGCCCATCATTGGCCGGACTGCAGTTCCCCGATACGCATTCCGTCTCGTATTCCGTGATGATCTGATGCCTGTGCCTGGTCTTCTTTGTGCAGTGCCCACACTTCTTCTCGCAATCATGATCCGCGTGATGGTCGCACTTTTTTAGACACGCTTCCAGACAGTGAGTGGGATCTGCAGAATTTCATTGCTTACCGCTTGCAGCAGTGCAGCACAATTTTCTTGAATAACGCGAGCAAAATGAACGGCACTTAGCCGGTACAGCACGTAAGACAATCAAATATAATTATGCGTACAACGATTAAGGCCGTTTCGCGATATCGCTTGTACTTATCCATCGTACTTGAAAGCCGCGCTAATGACCAGCGTTGCGTTGCGCAACTGCGTCTGTTACGTTATAAAAGATGCAGTAATTTTAATTTAATACGACGGTTTATCTCCCTAAGCGATCGTGCAACAGCTGCGGTTGCATAATACGTTCGGACGGAGGCTTCCGCAAACGGCACGCGAATTCCCATGTTTATATATCCCCGATTGTTATAGCGATTGGTGATCTACCAGTTTCCGGCTGCCCGTCTCCGTGGCTCGTGTGATGACCGTGCCTCTTCGGTCTCATTAAACACTTGACGTACTTTTTGTAGTCCGGATTCCGGCATTCGTCGTACACCTTTTGCTGGTCATCGGTGATCGCCGTCTCGGTGCCACCCCCGGCGGCCTCGGCGGCGTTCCCCTCGGCGCGCGCCAGCAGCGGCAGCGCGCCCAGGCCGACGAGGAGATGCACGATGAGCAAGTGCGACACTTCCATAGCGCCGAGCTCTCTCGGACGGAGTAATCGGCCGGGATGAGCGACGCAACCCTTTATACCTTAAGCCGCGTACCCGGGGCTGCGGGGTTAATGACCATTACCGACAGCGTTTGCGCTGTCAAAGTCTTAGTTGGAAATGTTTGCGCCGTACGCCCTCGTAAAGATACGTCGTCGCGCGTCGGCTAATATATTAACGCGTAAATTGTTATCTGCCTCACGGCAACGGAGCGCCAACGTCAAATTTGCACTGCTTATCGCGGAAACGCCGCGCCGGCCGCCGCGAAGCTGTCGTCCGCTATCCGCCGGGTCGACTCCCCCAAGAGCCCCGGCGTAACGAAGGCAGGGGTCGCAGAGTAACGCGCTAAAACACACTTTCGTAATGATAATATTGGCCGCGCTACCTGCAGACACGATATTCGCGATGCGCTCGTAGATACGCGCGTGGTTCAACAAACTACGGCGATACGGAGAAATTAATAATGCAGACGGGATTTTCTATTTTCCTCGCGCGTATTACCGTTCGAACGCTTCTCTATTTTTAGCTACCCGCGCGCGGAGACGTCGCGGGTTCACTACTTGCACCTTTCTTCCACGTAATATTCCTCGAGCGCTATCTCGTGACTCGTTTGTTCCGCAAACACGTTTATTCAAAACGTGTCATTATCGCACATGTGTACTACCGCGCGAATTTTTCTTTTTAATTACCGCGCGCTCCAAGACAATTACGCTGGCTCGTCTCGTTACCCGCGGTGCGTTCGCTTCATTGCGATCGAACTAAATTGAACGATCAACTGACAAGAATATTCTCCATGTCGCCAGCAGTGATTGCCCTAATAGCACAGTGCATTGAACAAACATTGGTTAAACATTGGCCCAATATTTGGTTGTGTTGGGCCAACGTTTAGCCAATGCACTGTGCTACTAGGGTGACAACTTCAATGTTTTTGAGGAATGTGAGAGGCTGAGGTAATATTTTTCGCAAAAAAATTTGCTGTACACTGAGAAAAATGTCCGATTAAATATAATCGAATAATCCATTTACATAGTAACAAACGGACATATCCAATTAAATTATATGTCCGATGAAAAATATAATCGGTTTTCAAATTTCATCGGTGACTGCAATTTCATCGGAGGTATCCATAATTTAATCGGAAAACGTAATCGGAAAAATTAACCATCGGAAACACTATTTAATTGGTTTATCCGATGGAGATTTTTCTCAGTGTATTATTGAAAGTGCCAGATATGGTCAACAAAGGCACTGAAGTTGTAAACTGAATGATTTGGCACGTCTTGATCGGAGCTTCGAGCCCGGTGTTTCGGAGGTGAACGGTCGATCCGCTGGTAGCGAGTATCGAGCGATGAGATCGAATGGGTCAGCGACACTGGCTCTTATCACAATCCCCTGGGTAATAGAACAGGAAACATCCTATCGTTTCCTTTATTTGCGTTACTCATCGATAAAGTCGCCCGCGAATAAATAGACTCTCGGAATTTTAATTTATCCCTGCATTCTTGGGAAGGAACGTTTATTTGAGCAGCCTGATTGCGTCTGAAAGTTGCGTTATCAGCCTGATTTTTTTCCAATGTACGTCTTCTCGCTCCGGTGTCTCGGTACAGTTATTTACTGTACATGTGTTCGTGGCAGTCATCGCGGGCCGCTTTAATGGGTCATACGATTATAAAATCTTTCACGCTCGCGTCGCACGTACGTGATTTATCGCGATTTATAAGGTCCCTTCCGGTCATGGGAGTCTCCGTTCAAGGGAGAGTACCGCTACCAGAACTACGTACACAAAACTGTCGACGAGAGGCTTGTCAAAGGGTGGCGGCAAAGTAGGGATCAGCCCTCCTCGGTCTCTGCCACTCGTACCTACGATGCTCCGACTTTTCATTGTCAAATAATATTAACGTTGGACAACGCCTCGAGAGCACAGTCATCGCTCGCAACTTGGAAGTTTACGACTTGCCGAGGTGCAACATGGTGTCGGCGAACATATGCACGTACCGGACATTCCATTCTCGAGCGAACCAGCGGCAGGTTGGCGAGACTCGATGCGGACTTTCTAAACGCCCTGTATACGAACGACTTCCCTGCCGATGGTAGGGGGACCGAGCAGGCCTCTCTCTCTCGAACGTACTGGCCCCGTCCGTGTGCTCGAGGCTTACAATGGCCGCCGTTGTAAGCCGACGTGCTGCGTGCCTCAAGTATTAATCGTCCTCAATTTTCCCGACTTAATTTGCCGGCTGAGAAACGCCCACGAAAAAAAAAAGATGCGCGACGCCCCGCCGCGGTATCACTCGACGCGAGTCCGCGCGACCGCGAGCTCCGATGGACGACGCCCGCGTCCTGACGTACCGTCCTCCTCCTCCTCCTCCTCATCATCATCATCGTCACCACCATCATCAGCATCGCGTGTGTCGTTGACGCTTCTCGACGAAAACAGAGTGGTCGGCGGAACGCGAGCGATCGCGTCCGGGCGCATCACGTTGTTGCGAGACACTTGTTGAGCTCCCGCGAGAACATCGAAGACGGCCGAAGCGAACGTTTCTACATTGTGCCACCTTGATGCCAAGTGTCGTGAAGTATCGTTCGTTAGACTAGTGTGCGCGATGTTGTTACGCACATGCTGCCCCGCTTGAGAAAGGTAATTGATACTTCCGCAGAGTACCCTTGGAAGGGTCTCCTGGTGATCTTTAGAAATCGACTGTATAGACGAGTATTCCGTCCGCTCTCTTTTTCGAGGTGGTACTTTCGAAAACAATCGGCTCCTCGTATGTATTAAAGTGTTGAAGTCTAATGAGATTCAAAGTATGCGTCAGTCATCGATCATTCAAAGATATGACTGTGCACAAGTCTGCGTAAAAATCCATTCGAAACTGCTCCTACGTGAGCAATTCGTTCAATCCAATCGGATTAATGTGCTCCAAATTGACGATAATAATCGCTATGAATCGTTACGACGATAATAATATCTGAGGGCTCGTTCACAATGAGAGGAATGACGAACCAGGGATTAAATGTGAGAAATTAGAAGTAAAGAAAATGTGAGAAATTTAAATTTCGATCTATGCAAAGCCACACATGCGTTCGCAATAAGGGAAGAAGGTATTCCCAATTCCTGGCTTTCCACGGGTCCAAATTTAGGTATAGAGAATTCAAATTATTCGATATAAACAAATAGCATTGACAAGCAGAAATTTGGGCGTTCGATGGCGAAAATAAAATTTAATTTCAATATTTTAACCGTATATAAAATTTATATGCACGCGTTTCGGCAACACAGTGCCTTCTTCACCATATAAAATTACGGTAAAAAAGCCGATACCCAAATTTCTGCTTAAGCGCTTAAGAGTTTCTTTGATTTGTGTATAGAGAATTCAATTTCGATCTATGCAAACGCACACATGCGTTCATAATAAAGGAAGAAGGTATTCCCAATTCTTGGTTTTCCACAGGTCGAAATTTAATTCCCTGACCCTAATTCCTTACGTTTAGTTTCTTGTTCCCTAATCCTCTTATTGCGAATGAGCCCTTATTTCTCGCCGAAGCTTTGGAAGAGCGAAAAGCGTATTCGATAGCACGAATTTCTGCGAAAAAAAGTGAAATCATCGAATTATACGCGCATTATACGCTCTGAGACGCTATACTTTTTCCTGGTACGGTTAAATAGGAGATTGTTCCGATAGATAGGCTAGACTTACGTCGCTGTAGAAGAATGTGCAATTAGCTATTCGCGGCTAGACTCCGTCTACGAGCCTAAAATTATCGCGCTCGTTCCGAAGCTCGATTTCGCACTTGTCGCGAGAGCACGACGATCGCCTTTTAAAAAACGAGTTCGGAACGGCGCGTGTATCGGAGTGATTTTCACTTTTCGAAAATAACACGCCTCCGAAGTCGTTTCGAATTATTCGACCGTGGAAAGGACGCTTTCGTTTTTTTCTGCGGGGAAATCTTATCGCTCGAATACGGAGAACACGCAGGAAAAGCGTTGCAAATCGAGAAAGTCGCTCTTTGCGCAATAAAAACTCGCCGATCCGTAATTATAACATTCGCGATCCGAACACGTATTGAGCGGTATTTGAGATGACTGGCAGCAATTTTACTGTTGACCAGTCGATGACTGTTAAATTCGTAAGAAGACTTTTCACAAAATTGAATGAATCGTTGAACGGACGTATGTACTTTTTACTTAATCAGTTCGGACGGTTACAAGGAAGCTAGCACAAGACACTCCTATGAACATTTTAAGAGTATTCTTCAAGAATATGTGGAATATTCCATAGGTCATTCTTATATATTTATCTTATAACATCAAGAATTATTTGACGCCAGCAAATGACTAACAATGATCAAGCTTCTAATCGACCATAACTGGCGATGTGTTTTTAACACAGAAAATTTATTGCGAAAAATATTACCTCAGCCAGGGTTTGAACCTGGACCTCCCTACACTCTAGGTGGGCGTCTCACCATTATATGCCTCGGTGGTTGAATTGGTCGAAGAAAAGAAAAATTTTCTGTGTTAAAAACACATCGTCAGTCATAGTCGATTAGAAGCTTGATCATTGTTATTTATCTTATGTTCGTGGAACATTCGACTGGCGCTACTATAAATCTTTTTCAAATGTGAATAGAATAATCAATCGAATATAGCGTTATATATGGTATGACCACAGGTTTCACTGCCTTCTGCATAGGTTAAATGTATTACACAATAGACAATGTGCAATACATAAACTCGATGAATATTCAAAAACTATTCTGAATGAATATTCCAAAGACATTCTCCGCGATTATTCTAGAAACGTTCTTCTTTGTATATATATATATATATATATATATATATATATATATATATAGAATATTTAATTCGAATATTCTGAAAATAAGAACATTTGCACTCTGGGAAAAAAGAGACAGCAACCCATTTTGGGGCCCACAATTAGTAATCGAATTGTTTGGATTGTTCGTAACTCTATTTTAAGAAAAATTTTGATCGTTTTTTTGTAGTTCAGCAACTTAACATTTCGGTTAGTGCCTCTTAAGTGAAAATTATTTTTGCGTTACTGAATATCGACAGAGCTAATAATTAGAATTGATTAGTGTTACTTAAAAATCTTGGATATAGATAGAATTGCTAATTGCAATTTTTAGTTACGCGGGATAAAATTCGTAAAAGATTAGAGTTACGAACAATCCAAATAATTCGATTACTAATTGTGGGCCCCAAAATGGGTCGTTAACTATCTTTTTTTTCCCAGAGTAGTCCAGAAGAATAGAACTACGTGTGCTATCTGGTAAATACATCGCAGAGGCAACAAAAATCCCAATTTATTTAGATAAGTAAAATAGAGATTTTATACGCGCTAAATATAACATTGATATTATTCATTTCATAGGCAGCGACCTAGGAAATATATGCCGGTGCTATGGCAGTCGCGCGTTCGGCTGTTCGAAAATCGGCTATGCTGATGCATTTATGATTCGGCCGCGGGCCCCGAGGGAGAAACGATGGCAACGGAGGTAGAGGAGACTCCAGTTAGGTCTCCTTGGTACGGCAAGGTCTTCGAATGCTGGAGGAATCGGAATCGAGTCAGTCCTGGCAGGATCGAGCTGCCCGAATGCGATTTTTTTATCGTGGCACCGCGACGCACGTTGCGCGTTCTCAGGCCGACCCTGAGAAGCGGCTGGTACTACGAGAGTACGGCAGTCGACCGGCCGGAGTCGGTCAACGACAATTTCTTCAATCGGTGGACCAGGAGGCCGCATTCGTCCGGAAACTGCAGATGCTCCTTCCGCCAGTCCGCCGGCGCGCTGAGCACCAACGAAGAGCGAATAATATCCGCGGAATTGAATCGCATTCGAACGAGCCTTTGCGAGGCCGAGAAAACCGCGCGCGGCATCGAGGAACTGGAGCAAAGGCTCTCCGCGGATCTGCAGAAGTTACGAGACAACTCGGAACTCGATCGCGCCAACGATTCGACGGTACCTTCGACACTAACGACTGATCGCCAGCCGTTCGAACAGAACGCGAAGCAACAAATTGTCAAGGACTTGGAGAGGTAAGTTCGCCAATTTAACCAATAGTGGAATAAAACGCCAGGGAATCTATTTAATTATATCTTAAACGCGATATCTTGACATGAATAATAATAATCTTCGTATCAAGAATGAAATGATAATGTTGCATAAATATGTCTTAAGTGCAATATCATTTTTCTTTGTTTCTTTTCTATATTATGTGATAAATTAAAAAGGTGACTCGTGTGAAAATGAAAATTAAATTTTATCAGGTACATCAATACGCTTCTGGAAGAGGTGCTTGACGATACTGTTAAGCATATAACCGGTGTAGAAAGGAATAGCGTTCAGCATTCTTGGCAGCGAACAAAAAATAATTTGATGAAATCGCAGCCCGATAAATCCAAAGAGAAAGTTTCGATAAAGGACAACGACGGTTCCTTTCGAGCCGATATCAATCCTCGTCTCCTAGCGGATAAGACGCAATGGGCTCCGGAAAACGAGTGCAAAAAGCAACTCGCCGGAGTTACGGTGGGCGAGGGTTACGTGAATCCCGCTTTCGTCGGTTCGACGGACGAACTGGCCTCTCTGACTTTCGATTGTTCTACACGAAAACACAGTAAGTGATACGTTTAGGAGATTACACATATATCATTTCATTAACAAATACCCTTTTCGAATTCTTTCTTGTACACGATAAAATTGATTGCTCTTGTACTTGTTTTAATGAACAGCAGGCTTGTACCTTGGAATACCGACGGAAAATATGTCTTCCGAAAAACTGGATTGCGTGGATTCCGGGATAAATAGCGTAGAGACTATCGAGTTTCAGCTGCCTGATCAAGAACCCAGCTTTGAGCAGTCTTTATTACAAATTATCGATGAGAAGTTGGGAAGAGGCCCTGCGGCGAATAATGTGGAGGATAGTCCCGAGAAAAATTTGGAAAAAACAATTCCAATAGAGAGAGAACGTCGGACTGACTCCCAAGATATTGTGCTAACTTCGTCGAAACTTGGGACATCGTCGACTGATCCCGACTGGAAAGTGGAGCGACTGGAGGATACGGAAAATACGGAGACTGATTTCGAGAAACTACGCCTGGAATTCCGAAGCAGCAGCAGACACATGGACGACGAAACGCCGTCAAAAGTCGGCGTGAAATTAACGGAAAGTCCTTCCATCGAGCTCGAGGAGATTTACAAGAAATGGTTCGATGAAATCTCCTCGCAGGAAAACACTGAACGGAGCCCCCGCGATTCGGTGACGCTTCGAAGGAACAGGAAACCAACCATAGTTTTCTTACACGGCTTTGGTTCCTCGGCAGAAATCTTTGAGCATCAGCTGCAATACTTCTCTTCCCTCGGTTACCCCTGCATCGCTCCCGACATGCTCGGGCACGGCATGAGCTCAGCGCCCGGACGTTCTAGAGATTATCAATTCGGCAAGTTACTCAAGGATCTGGACGCTGTCCTACAGCATTACGCTTTTAAACCTGGAGAGAAGTGCGTCTTAGTCGCTCATAATTACGGGTAAGATGTTTGTTTAATTTCCCTACCTATGGAGCCCTTTCTTTTATTACTTGATTGTACATAATGTATGGTAAAATTTCAAAATATTCTCATAAAGTTCTTCAAAATGCCATGTTGTCCCACAATTACGTGATTTTCAGAGTAAGTTTAAAAGAGAAAACTCTCTCCGTTTTTAATTTTGAATAATTTGTGTCTCGAATGATTACTTTCACTAAAATTGATATACGCGAATATAAATTGCAGGTGCAGCTTTGCCACAGCGTTAGCTTGTAAATATGATAGCAATATCCATCAGCTCGTGCTGATATCGGGCGGCGGCCCGACTCCTCTCTCTCCGCCGAGCACGGAATGCGCGGGTCATTGTTGTCTCAGGGCGATTCTCGCGCCCCTGCTAATGTGCGGTCTTCATCGAGATATTCTCTATTCTGCGCGGGGCCGACAGCATCCTTATTGCGGTCAAGAATCGATAGAGCAGTGGCCCTCGCACATGAAATACGTATTGAACGGCATGAACTGGCCGGAGGGTGACTATGCCTTCCACAGGAAGATATGCACGCCAACGCTTCTGGTGCATGGACTAAGAGACAACAATGTGTCGCTGGTACAAGAGTGTCAAATGGAAAGGGTGAGTTTATGTTAGAAACTAAAATTATATATGTACAACTAGACAACTTTTTCAGAAACCAAGATCTAATTTAACCCGAACTTTTTAGACAATGGTGAAGGCTTTCCTCGAAGCTATTCCAATGGCTGGTCACAGTCCAATGACTGAATGCCCCCAACAACTGAATCATATGATACATTGCTTTATAGATTTGTGGAAGAACAAAAAATGGCAACAGTGACCTCCTGACTCCAGAAATAATGTCTAAAACGCTGTATTATATCGAAATTTTGTATTTCGATTCATGCAATTAACAAACTGCTTATCAATTAGCTTAATTATCAGTCAGCTATAATATTTAACGTTTAAGTATCAGTCAGATATAATATTTAACTAAAAAGATAAGATACTTTGTATAGATAATTCAAGAAGACTCAATTCGATCGGACGGAAGATAAATCGATGAAGTTTGTGTGGCCTCGTGAAATGTGCCAAATTTTATACAGATATATACGGAAAAAATGTACAGGTAAAATAAATATAAAAATGTCCCATTTGTCTAGATCACTTGAAAGAACTTTTATACATTTCAAAATTTTGTCGTTTTAATACTCGATACATACTGTATCGAAATATCTGATTCCGTTTTAAATCTAAGGTTTTACATGCTTGAGAGAATTCTTATCAATATAAGTATTCTCTCATCAATATAAGTAGACTAAAGCTAAAGCTGAAAGCATAAAATATACGAAATATTATGCCTTTCCACTTTAAATAGATGATTTGTATTCAAAATTTTATTTTGCTCCTTCGTACCAGACAAAAAAAAGTTGCTCAAAGTGATCTAGCAAATACTGAACAGAGGCTATGGAACAGCATATAGATCTTACCAAAGATGCTTTAAATCGTTATTTTTCATATACAGTACTTTTTAATATAAGTTATACATTTTACAAATAAAATTGTATACAGACGATTACATCGCAATGTACATTGCAATGATCATGCATTTATTTTAAAAAAATTAAATAATTAATCAGTCAATGATGCGCAAGCACGTGTCGCGCTCGTTTGATATCGATGACCATCAATGATTTAGTAACGTTTGATTAAGCGGATTCTCACTTGACTTCATCCATTCTTTTCTAAGTATCTGCTTCAACTGACTCAATCTCAAAGTAGGATTTTGTTCTTTAATTATCGGCATCATTCGCTCCTCGAAACTCGTGTACGCGGCTTTCATCCGTTTCTCCGGGTGTCGATCTATCTCGGGGTCCTTTGAGCTGAAAAGAAAAGAAAAGAATATGATACAACAAATCGAGATAACAAAAGGAATTAAGTAATATAGTTGTCGCCTGTAATTCTACGTAGATTTTACGTAAATTGCACTCTAATGTAGCGAGTGTAATTACCTCAAAACAGATATAGCCTCGTCCACACTGTGAGCCGTTTCACCCTCTAAAATCAATCTGTTCAAATTTTCCTCGATCGGCTTTTCCTCCTCTTTCTTCTTCATAGCCACTTGATTTCGTTTCTCAGTGATAGTAACGATTTCGGCTCTAGTAACTTTCGACGCCGGCTGCTTGCCACCGACTTTTATATTCGCCATTTCCTTCTCGAGCAGAGCCTTCGCCTCCGCCTTTTTCTCTAATTGCTGCTGGCGCTTCTTCTCGACTTCTTCCTGTGTGTAACAAAGTGTGCATTACCGCTCTCCGAATACCGATTGTCTGTTTTTTTTATATTCAATGTTTTGTCGATATTAATTTTAGATGCGTACTTGTTTCTGCTTCTTCTTCAACACTTGCTTATCATTATCCTCCCACGCCTTGTCTTCCGCTTCCTTCGCCTTCTTGACAGTCTCGGCCTCTTTGGCCGCTGCTTTTCTAGCCCGGGCAGCAACCGCCTTGCTATTCTCACCCACAAACTTCTTCGGCATGTTGATCTGTGATATGTAAATCAGGACTGTACGGTAAATTTCAAGATTGCATCC
The DNA here is from genome assembly GCF_000949405.1 of Vollenhovia emeryi. Taxonomy (NCBI): domain Eukaryota; kingdom Metazoa; phylum Arthropoda; class Insecta; order Hymenoptera; family Formicidae; genus Vollenhovia; species Vollenhovia emeryi. Next base: position 853,061 of record NW_011967220.1, read on the forward strand.
ACACGGATTGTCTGCGCATTGTTTACATTGTGTTTTACACAAACCTTTCTCACATATAACCGATGTACATTATTATAATATATTAAATGATCAATTGACTGATTTCTCTAAGTTGTATTCCTCAAAATAATTTTACAGAGAGAAAATGCAGTTTTAGACTAAACTGCTAACTTTGTGAGCCTTCAAATGACAGAAAATAGTATTGTCTACTTATGTTTACGGTTTGCAACGTACGCAATGTTAGTTTTTTTTCACAGGTATAACATCAAGACCTTCAAAAGCACTGTAAAGTTTTTGTAGCGTCCTTAAAAATTGTGCTCCGAATAGTACTTGAAATCTAAATTGCAATCGAGTCATAAATTTCCGATATTTCTGACAAAATATGAAAGTTCGACGATCCACACACTTACCGTTTACACATATAAACTTTTATATAATTGAGGAAAGTCCCCTATTGTGAGATAGGATCCTAATATGAGATAGCGGAGTTTCTGCTGAATTAATAGTCATCATCTGTTGGTTCCGCCACGAATTTATTGCCCTTGGAGTGAAATCTGTTTAGTGGGAAACTTATTGTTAGATCGTGCAATCGTTGCGAAAAAAAGATTTGTGATTGAATTTGGACGTTGAAAACCTATTGTATCTCATATTCGACTCCTATCTCACAATAGAGGACTTTCCCCTACGTTCAACACAATTTACATTGTACACATTGTACATGGAGATTATTTCATTACATTTGACGCGTGAACGCACGAACCTGATGTAAATCTCGATGGTTATTCGCGAACTTTCGTCCGATTTGTTTTCTCCCGTATTTCTCCGAGATGAGAAAATAATGGGCACGTGTGTTTCACGATGTCACTATATTTGCGTTGGCAACAGACCGACATAGCGAGAGAGCTGTCGAGAGCCAGGTTAAGAGGCTTCAAAATAATCGACATTCCGAGGCCAGTGATAGTGCGAGAGAAATCACGCGCGACGCGTTCTCGATCTCCGCGAGCGGACGATAAACGGTCTCGCGCGGAGGCACATGGTTACGCGGTTTAAAGGCGGCCGCGGGTATTTAATCGTCGCGCGTGAGATGTCGAAGCAGCGCCCGACGAGGAGCGCGAAGGCGCCGAGGGCGGCGAGCACCGACGTGAGTGACCGGTCTCGACGCTGCCACTTACCGATTCCTCGACCGCGCGATGCTCGATCACCTGTCGCGAAAGTAACGTGACATTTTCTGTTATGTACACCTTGCCCTTGCCATCTCCGGCCACTCTGTATATTGATACTGAAAGTAACTAGCCGCACGGCTGCCAACCACGCGACCGTTTCTCCGTCCTCGTCGCGAGGTTATCGCGCGGAACAATTGCACGTGGATGCAATTGCGACAGCTGTCACTTGGCACGTGGTCGAGGTGTTGTGCGCGGCAGGAAGTGGCGCGTCGTAAGATCTCACCTCTTTCCCAATCTTTGATTGCTGCGTCCTGTACGCGGGACGATGCCTCAGATCGCAGAGAGAACTGTTAAAAAATTCTTTCCCGAGTTTCTGAATTCAAAAATACTCTGCTCTTACGTCACCAATTTCCAAACCTTTTCAGACACGAAAGAAACTTTTTTTACACCCTATAAGAATTCGCACCGGAAAGGAATTCGTTTGGAGAGAAATGATTTTCTACAGATATTACGCTAATTTAGAAAGGATTTTTTAAAAAACGACTCCTTTTTGAACTTATAACAACCACTTGTGCTATTTGGAGCAGAAATGATTACGGCCCATATAGCACGTAATATTATAGTAGTTACAGTAATATTACAATGAAATATATCGGAAGTATTACTGTAATATATTACTGTAATATTACACAAGTAATATTGCACAAGGAATTAGATTAGGGTAAATGATGGCCCTACGGAAAAGATGGTCACAGGCTGTATAATCTCTTCAATAATTGTTTAAAGCAACGTGACATCAATTGACGTCTTCATGGCATCTTCATGACGTAATAAAACGTAATGAAACGTAATTAAAAAGTCATTTGACATCAGCTTGCGCTACTTTGGAATTGATATATTGCAGCAATATTACTGTTATATTACTGTGTAATATTTCTATGTAATATATCAGTATTATTAATGTAATAAATGTATTATATCAGTAATATTACTGTAATATTACACTGCAATATGTAATATCACTGCAATATTATAATATTACTGATATATTACGTAATATTGTGTGCTATATGGGAGATTATACATATTAATCCAAATAAATGATTTTCAACCTAATATTTCGATAGCAGACTACCGAGAATCTTACAAATAAAAGTTGATATAAAAATTTTTTTACACGAAAATACCGTGGAAACTTTTCAACGGGAAGCGTGCATATTTGATTTATCAGCTTGCTGAAAGTTTACGTGATGCTAACAGATACTTATGGTTCTTGCACACAAGAACGCAACAATTCTAAGAAACAACGCGGTAATTTATGCGGTGATCACTCAACCTCTCGCTTTTCCGGGAACAATAATAGATACCCAACGGGACGTTGATTGCTTGCCCGCGCTTTTACACGCCAAGTGTGTCGAGAAATTGCCTCCATTAGCGCATTGTTTGCAGGATCCATCTACGGGACCTGTGGTCTTAGATAAAGACGGAAATGTTGCGATTAAAATTCAGGCCAAACCCGGAGCGAAATGTAACAACGTAACCGGTAATAAATATCGTTCGATACAGTTCCTTTTTATTATAAACCAAGAAAGCGCATGTTCCGGTATTATCGTGTATTCCTTGCAAAAGAAAGAACATAATTTTGTTAACAAAATCGCATAATTATTATTAAAGAAGCAAACATCCACAGATATTTCCGACGAAGCGGTAGGCATTGCAATCTCCGCCCCGCCAACGGAAGGTGAAGCTAATGCCGAACTCGTCAAGTATTTAGCTTCGGTTTTTGGAGTAAGAAAATCCGACGTATCCTTGAACCGGGTTAGTATTCCAGTTAACTCGAGACTCCATCAACTTTGTCAGCTAACATGTGTTTAAACTTTCCTTTCTTTCCAGGGATCTCGAAGTCGGCAGAAGGTGGTTGTAGTGTCGGGAACTACAGCGGATCAAGTTTTGGCGAAGTTGAAAGGGGAGATGGATAATTAAATGTTGCTCAAAAATAAATTTTTCCATCACGAAAAATGTTTTCCAATCTAACATATAGTTCCTTATAAATATGTATTTTTAGTTGGTCCTATCCTTACTTTTGCCGCACAGAGCTTGGCGCAAAAGGGGTTATGCAATTATTTTATATTATACAATATTATACAATTTATACATCTGTTTCTTTATGAAATGAACACGCGATTAACTGAGTTAGCGTATTGTCAGTACTTGTAAGATTTAATGTACATTAAATTCTTTTAGCAGCTACATGTAATTGCACCAGATATCTTCAAAGATCGCCATCGATTCTTCAAAATTTTATGTAAGCGTTGCTGTGACTAGCAATACAAGAATCGATGAAGATTTTTGACGGAATGATCATAAGGGCGCAGCCGCGATCATCGAAAATTGGTACCTTGTTACGAAGACACTAATTTTGTAATAATCCAATAATAGATACGTTGAGCTTTCACTCTTGTATTTCGAAGGCCTTGTCGTCGAGCCAAGGTCGGAAGATTGGTAGCGTCGATGGATAATGGGCGCCCCGTTTGGACGGCGCTGTACCAGCTGGCGCGCTCTCCGGCCTCAAGGGGTACGTGGCCAGCACGATCGGTATTTGTAACTTGATTTCTTTGTCCAAGCTCTTCGGGCTTATGACGAACTGCGGGGAAACGTTAATCGTGCGAGATCAATTTCAAGAATTCGTCCGCGACGATTGCTTCTAATCGCAATTGCGTCACGCTTGGAAGTAGAATACATAATCTTTCTCCTGGCACTCACGTAAACGTGGTAAAGAACGTTGATCAAGTGGCACCCTCTCAGATTCGTCGGCGGCAAGGGTGGGACGTACATTTGTTCGTTGAGCCACTCCTCGCCCTCGCCCGGTCGAATCTTCCCCCTGGAAACGCTGGCCAGCTCGCGAGTCTCGCTGGCGAGCACTTTACCCCGACACAGGTACTGTATCGTCTCGGTGAGCGACGCCTTGGTCGACTTCATCGTCACCTGTTAATTCGAATTCTCAAATTGCGCGTACTTTACACGCCGCGATCGTGCCTCTCGAGCGTCGAAAGCACATCTGTTGCTCTCTAAAACTTTTCGAGTGAAAATATTCACTCTGAAGTGACATATTCTTTCTGTTGGAGTGAATATTCACTGGATGAGAAAAGCGTTTCTTCATTTTCATTAGGTATCGGGGGGGGGGGAGGGCAACAAGGAGTATTCATATTTGTTCCGTGTTGTAGGACTGACAAACATGGCGCGCAGTTCTATTTCGAATTTAGTCACGGTATGTGATTTTCGTGAAACAACGTTGGACTGTTTATCGCGATAAATGTTACCACTTGCCTCGGCGGTCGAATTGGTGAGACACCCGCCTAGTGAGAGGGAGGTCCTGGTTCAACCCAGTGAGAAATGATGTCGAATCGACGCCAATTCGATGGTGTCGATGTCGATTCGACGTCGTTTCGACGTCGATCGACGAATCATTTCTCACTAGGAAACCCTGGCTGAGGTGTTAATTTTCGCAAGAGATTTAAAATTAACAACATTGAGTGAGGCTTACTTAAAATGAAAATTATTTAGACACTAACATTCCCCGTCTTGACTCTTAGTCCTTCATTACCTCGTATTTGTGTTTTCACATTAGAGCCTTATGAATTTTATTAAATGAGTAAATAGTCACTTCGATTTCATAGCAGTATTTTCACTCGAAAGACTTTAGAGAGTACGTGCGTTAATCAACAATGTATACCTTACTGCGATTGCTGACAGTCGCAGAAATACCGATCGTTTCCCCGGGTACGTATCCACCCCGATCCAGGCTCACTCGGCAGAATACAGGACCGCCCGAGACGCAGGAGACACCCACGCGCTGTTCAATCTCCTGTCTCGCCGGTTGCTGCTCAATCACGAAGGCGTTTTATTTGCACCCGAACAAATTGCTTCCGAGTTGAATTTTCGAAATTAATTGAACGACACCACGGAGAGCGGGGCGCGCGAAAATTAACGATCGCTAATATTCGCCGGGCGATACGTTTACCTGCGCGCGAATAATGCTCGCCGATTGAATGCTGTCCGCCAACGCGAAAATTTTCTCATGCGTTTTTCTAGAGATGCAAATGCACCGCCGCCCGGAGTACATGGGCGGCGATTCCATCACGATCTCGGCGAGTATCGTAGTGTCGCAACTGGCGCGGGACACAATACAAATGTCGCGCAAGCGGAATGCTTCTATATGCGTTTCTATCGAGTCTCAAACACGTCCGTATGAAAAATGCGCCGGACATACCAATCTCTTTAAATTCTTATCTCGCGTCAAGATACTCGCAACGCTTTCCACACGGGTCGGTGACCAGTATTTGGGTCCCGGTTATGGTAATGAACGCCGGGTATTCATTTAATTACACGCGCGAAACACTTTCCTCGGTCCGAATCGGTTATGTGAAGATGTTTATTCAGGAAGCTACTTATTCGCAATAGTTATTTTTTTTCCGCGAGATATTATCCGACTTGAGTCGACCAATTTGTAAAGGCACGCCGATAAATCAGATCTACGGGTATATTTTGCAAAACTGTCGATTATCGTAATTGAAACGCTCACCGCTAATATCGGAGGTTCCAGATTCAAGTCGATCGGATTCATGACGATGAAGACCTGCTGGTTTTTGTGAGTGAGTCCACCCGGCTCGCGAAGAGCCGCCTTACAGTAGTATTGCACCCATCCGTGTTTTCCGAGAAAAGTGGAGGGCAGACCCAACGGCAACCCCAATTTGAAGGGAAAGCTATGTATTCCGGGAGATAGCAATGACGGTCCTTCGCCTATCAAACATCGCGTTTCTCATGAAAAGGATCGCACGATGTTAATAGTTTGCTTATTTTTTAATTTTAATCTCAATTAAGTTAAAGTGACGTCAAGGTGTCATATTTTCAACGATATTAATGCAAATTATTGTGCAGAGAACAGATTTGTTGAGCTGTTATTGTGTAGTATGTATACGCAATTTATTTAAGCGCGCCACTTAAAGACAGAGGCGCGATTTAACACGTAAAATTGCACATAATCGTGGAATTGCGTGCACGCAGTACAATCCGAATGTAATTGATTCACCTGGCTCACCCAGCAGCCGCATGCGAAAATCGATGTAATTCTCTTTGTCGTAAACTCTCTCGGCACGCTGACTGCGTACCCGGACTACACCTTCTCCCACAACATGGAAATGCAGTCCCGAGACGCTACGGTAACGTACCCCACATTATTAATCTTGTCTTACTTACTGTGATCTAGCGCGCATACATATAAGTCTAGCGCGTTGCGGTAAGAAAATGTTTTCCCTCCAACTTGTTGACGCAAAATGATCTTTTCGACCGTGAACTCGATATTCCCTTTGACTTTCTACGGGGCATTACTTACTAAGCTTCGTCGTCCAGCTCTATGAGAACACGGCCGGACAAGAAGTGGCCCGGAAAGTACAGTAGATTCGTGTTATCGAAAAGTATCAAGAACTTGCTGAGTTTCCTCGTCATCTCGCCGCCGAAGTAGGGAATACTCCGCGTTACGCGTCTCGCGGACGGAGAGAAGGACGGTTCGTGCGGGCACGTTTACGTCACCGCGGCTTCACGCTCACTGAATACACGTCGAGGTGCGCGCAGGAGCAGCCTTCTTCTTCCACGCGTTACCTCGCGACGCCGAGGTGAGAATCACTGGCTTGCATCGCATCAGCAACACGTTCGTAACACGGCACGCACGCGTCTCTCTTTCTCTCTCTCCGTCCCTCGCGATCTCCCTCTTTCTGCGGGGCGTGCTGGCGGACTGGTTACTGGTACCAGCTACGATACCACGAGACACCTCGTCGTCGCGATTTCCTCAACGGCGGCGCATTCCGCCACCGCGCCTCGCTGTCCGCGCTTTTCGCGACCGACGGACGATCGAGGGGAGATCCGATCGAAACGGCGATCCGCCGAGACCCCGGAGACTCTATCGTCGCCCACCGCGAGGTTTTCTGTCACCGTTTCGCAGCAGTCACCGCGCCTTCTTGCCCATTCTTGGAGACGCGCTCACTTTCGCTCCCTACCTTCCTCCTCGGTTGCTTCTCTACCACCTCCCATCCAGTCCGGTCCGGACTGGCCTCACCTGGCTTCACCTGCCCGATACCTGGCCAATGGCGGTGTTCTAATCAACATTGCTGCTTTTGGCATTGAATTGTGTTTAAATCGCGATACGCGTTACATTAGTCTCGCTGTATGCGTTTAGCCAGAATTGCGATGATCAATAAAAATTACGAAAATAACAGGTTTTCCTATGCGGAACTTTTTAGCACTTTAAATTTTAAAAAGCCCATTTATTTCGATAACGAGGAAACAATTCATCGAAATCTACAATTTTAACATTATACAAATGTGGAAGTTTTTTAGTTAATGTCTAAAGTTGATTTTAAACAATCTAGAATTTGTGTTGGAATTCGGAATAGAATTCTATTTATATTTGTATGTATAATACAAAGAGCATTTAAAGAATGCGCAAAATGTATTAGGTTATAACAATATATATTGATCCAAACTTGTTAAAGCAAATTTTGCCGAATTACAAATAAGGCATACTTGGTACAAACTCTATTATACCGGTTGGTGTCGACAAATTGTCAGCACTATAACAAGTATAATAAAATTTGCTGACATACCGCAACAGCAAATTGTCGTCAAACACCAAGCAAGTTTTGCCAGTATCGTGGTATATGACGACGATTTTATTGTGCATTGTGCAAATCTTGCTTGGCATTTTTGGCGTCAATTTACTGTTATGTTCGCAAATTTTGCTAGCAAGACACGAGCTGATCGTGACACAGATGCTGTGGTATTTGACATCACGTTCTAAGCGAATTTGAGCGAATTTGCTGACAATTTGCTGATTGCTGACATTTCATGCTTACATAAGCATAAAATTATTTAAAAATTTCACTCTAAAATCTAAATTATAGTTCGTTTAAGATGGACTTAATAAATATTCAATTAAGGTAAAATCAGTTGTTAAAAAAAAGATAGAACTTAAATGTGAAATAATCTCGATGGTTTCTATTCCTCGTACGTGTATCTTCTTCTTCGTGCTAATTTATAAGTCAAATATCGAGATAATTGGAGACCTTCGTTTTTGCAGCTCCGATTTTACTGGATTATTTATTAGTGCGTGTATTATATATATAATTATATTTTGTTCTTATAACAATAAATTTAAAGTATACTTAAGAAATACACAATATAAATGGAAATTCTTGGAATTTTAGACAGTACGACCTCTTTGCCGTTCAAGTTCTCCTGATTCTTTGTCAGTTTTCGGGATTATCGATTTTCGCGATTTGAAGTTTGAAATTCTTGAAACTCCAATTCTTGGAAATTTTGATAGTGCCACCTCTTTGCCGATCATGTTCTCCTGATACTTTTCAGTTTTTGAGATTCTCGATTTTCGCTATATGAAGTTTGAAATTCTCGGAATTCCAATTCTTGGAAATGTTGAAAAATCTTGGAATTTTAGATAGTGCCACCTCTTTGTCGATCAAGTTTCCCTCCCCGAGACATTATGCTCCGTCCAGGTATTCCTACGTCCACAGTTTGACAATTCTGACAACCTTCAGGTTTCATTTGTCCCTGAAGTCGAAACGAACTTGAAGTTGTCTACGTTGGGCAAGCTACGCGTTGCACGTAGCGCCGCGTACTCCGCGCAGCGAAGTTAGCTGCAAGTTATCGATTCCCTTTAGAAGTGTCAACAATAGAACGGTGCGTTGATACCTCATTGTTATCAATTTATTATTGATAAAAAAATAGTTAGATTTACCTAATGGTGAATTGTAATTTAACAACTCATTTATATCGCGCGTTCTAATTATTTATAGTTTAGAAACTGACGATGGAGAATAAAGTAATTAGTCAGAAGGAATATTTGAGAAGATACACGTCCTTCGGCGATGGTGACGGAAAAAAGAAGAAAAAGAAGAAGAAGCACAACGCGGCAGCGAAAACGTAAGAGTCCATTTCCAAGTATCTCAATTTGCACCAACGATGAACATTTTGCATCGAAGTTAGGTTAGGTTAGGTTACGTTGTCAGCTGTGCACGAAAGTGTTTTGGAATGCGATACACATGAGCGGATTAAACATAATGTTAACACGTTCATATCATCGCAAATTACCTTTTACACTTTTTTACATGAAATTATTGAATACTTTTTAAGCAAAACTACCCAGGCAGCAAAATGTCAGCAGATTGGCAGCAAATGTATCGGAAACTCATACCAAAAACCATTAGCCATCTGTGTCCGCATTTGGCTTTTGTCTTGGCAACAGAGTCTGTAAAACATACGCTGTCAACAGATTGTCGGCAGAAACCGAGCAGGTCCTGTTACGTGAGCAGATTATATCAGTTCCTGTGTGCAATCTGTAGTCCTTCTGCCTTCAGTAGTTGGCATTTGATGAAATCTGTCCTGACAGAGTTTGGCTACCTGGGTATCTACGATACTTTCTGCTTTTAAAAATGACATTGTTGAAAACTTTGGATTACTCGTCTTTCCATGATATATTTTTTCTTCAGATTAATTTACGTACATAGCGACTAATATTTGCGCACTTACTTCAACATCTAACTTTGAAACTAAGATCTCTTAATTTTATCGTGTAACTGGAGCAGTCTTGGTCTCAAATATTTTTTGGATTACTTTTCTATCTGACTGAAACGGGCGGACGTATTTTTCCAGAGTAAAAATTATAGACGATGATATAGACTTGAAGAATATGAGACCCGTCGAAGAGGGTGAATTCGATATCCTTTTAGACGGGGAGGACGCCCCTCAAATTGCTGGTATAGTTGACGAACGTGGACCGGTCGATTTCACAGATAAGAAAAGGTGGAAAATTATAACCGAGAATGACGAAGGCGACTTAACTATTATTAATCGTGCTGTCGGTCAAGAGAAAAGAGATTGTGACGAGACAAGTGTCAAGTGGACCAATGACGATCCGAGTCCACCTAGGGCCAGGCATTCCAAAACTAAACATATGGACTCGAGTCCTCGTGGACGATCTAAAGATGACAGTTCGGGTCTGAGTCCACCTAGACCTAAGCAGTCTAAAAATAAACGTGCGGATGTGAGTCCGGACGAACGGTCGAAAGACGATAGTTCCGATCTGAGTCCACCTAGACCTAAGCGTTCTAAAGACAAGCACGTCGATTCAAACTCGGGCAGACGACCTAGGAACGACGATTCAGATTTGAGTCCACCTAGACAATCGAAGAACTACGATTCGGATTTGAGTCCACCTCGACAGTCCAGAAACAATGATTCTCACTTGAGTCCGCCCAGGAAGCCGAAAAATTATGACTCGGATTTAAGTCCGCCTAGAAGTGCGAAACATCGGACTTCGGCACGCGGTACATCTGGACGAAGCTACCGAGGTTCAGGTAACAGAGACAGCGATTCGGATCTTAGTCCACCTAGAAAAGGTCGCAAGCAGAGTCTAGATACCGATTTGTATGAAAGCAGAAAAAGTATGAAGGGCAGAGATTCGGATGTAAGCGCATCTCGGCGTAACGAGCACCGGTCTCGGAGAGACAATTCGCCACGTTCCATTTCGCGTAGAGACGACAGGAGGCACGATCACCATGATAAAAAAAGTTCATCCAGGCCAGACAGGTAAAGATGTGTCGAGGTAATTTTGACTTTGGATATCCGACGAAGATTATTAACAAAATTCATAAGGCTCTGTCGTAAAATCACAATTCGAAGGAATAAAGGGTATAAGAGCCAAGTCACTAACATCCCGTCTTGGCTCTTATATCCTTTATTCCTTCGAAGATTATTAAATCGTGTATTGTCGCCACGTGAATTAGCGAAGTGATGAATATAATTTCTTTGAGCAGATCAAGCCGGGATAAGCGGGAGAAGAAGTATGAAGATAGAGATCGTAACTCCCGATCGTACTCGGATACGCGGGCAAGAAGGAAAAAGACGCGGTGGGACGAGGAGACGGACGATGCCGAACGCGGGCACACGGGGACTCATTCCAGAAATCACGACGGTCTACCGACAAAGACGCTGGACGGGAAAGTAGCAGGGTTCCAAGCTGCGAGAGCATTGCGAGAAGAAACCGAGGCCTATAAACGGCAAGAGGCAGAGCACTTTAACAAGGTAATGTTCTTTCTGAAGTTATATTTACAGAAGCAGTTCTTTATCTGTGGAGGATATAGGTAGTAAAAATTTGCGTCGAATTGTTTCAGCTGAGTAAAGAGATCACCGGAGAAGGACAAGCCACGATTGTGCGTGACAAAACGGGGAGAAAGCGCAATCTAGAAGCGGAGGCGGTGGAAAAACGGGAACAGGAAACGAAGCAACGGGAGATCGACGAGAAGTACGCCAAATGGGGCAAAGGGTGAGCGACTTTCCTCTTATCTTCCTTTCTGATTTTGTTTTTGCCGAGGGGTAAACCGCTGATCAAAACCATGCACACCAATGCCTACTAATGCCCATTGGGCATTACTTTATCCTGTTTTATCTTTTTAGATTCTTTATAATGCCCCAGCAAGGCCAAATAACATCCACTAATGCCCCAAAAATGTCTAGTAATGCCCGAAATCTGTACACCACAATGTCCTCAGCGGTTTACCCCGCGGTTTTCGCTTTTTCTGGACAACTGTTGGTTTTTCTCGCTAATATATGATAATACAAGTCCGTGTTTTATCCTAGCCTGAAACAAGTGGAGGACCACGAGGATAAATTAAAGAGCGACTTGTACGAGATGCACAAGCCTTTGGCGAGATACGCGGACGACGCGGATCTAGATAAAGAATTGAGAGAACAGGAGAGGGAGGGCGATCCTATGCTGAAGTACATAAAGCAGAAGCAGATAAAGGAGGGGAAAAGAAAGCCAGGTATGTAGATCGATTTTGTACTTCTCTCCCTCTCGCACGTCTTTAAAAGGACAGTCAATTAATCATTTCAATTGCAGATTCCCCGCAATATCAAGGCTCGTACGCGCCAAATCGATTCGGCATTAAGCCCGGTCATCGATGGGACGGGGTCGATAGAAGTAACGGGTACGAGAAGAAGTGGTTCGAGGCACAAAATGCGAAAGTAGCGCTGCAAGAAGATGCCTATAAGTGGAGTACAGCCGACATGTGATCATGTTCACACATGTTACTATATAACAGAAGTTTCCGATTCTATTTCCATCGATCGTTAGTAAAGAAGAGTTAATAAAGAAGATTTTAAATATTTCGATAATATAAGCGTCCTCTTTTTTTTTTTAATTAATTTCTGGCACGATCGCTTCGAGCGCGAAAGAATCGATAATCCCTAATCCCGATGTTCGCGCTTTCGGCAAGCGGCAGCCAAATCGCCGCGGAGCGTCTGACTGACAACGAGACGTATCAGCGGGTTACACGCGCGCGGGAAAGCGCTAAATCGATATTCGTTCCAGAAAACGAGAGGAACGGAGAGGCTGGCGCCGGTCTGGCAACGGTCTGCCGGCGATGGTCTAGGCGAGCCGGAATGCCGCCGTCTGCGCGAAATCGATCGTGCGCTTTTAAGGTCGCGAGAATCGCGCTCCGGATGGAGTACGGGTAGTACGGGTAGCGTTGGGAGTGGCGGAGCGCGCACACATTTGACATAGTCATTCGCGGGCGCGCGCGCGATTGGGAGACGGGGCGCGCGCGATTACCGGATCGAAAGCCGCTTTACGGCCGAGCTCGCCGTGCGATATCGCTATATATGTATATATCGAGTCCTGGCGGCGTATCCTCGCGGAAGGACAGCCAAGTCATACATTGGTAACACTGAGGCTTGCGCTTTAGGCTTTCGTCGCCTGAAGCGTGACGCCTCGCGCCGCGTCGCGCCGGCTGAAACGTGGCCGGTCTCTTCAGCGCGCGTGCCGTCGACGACGCCGTCGCCGCCGCCGCCGCGACTCTTCCACGGGGGTTTCTGCGTGGCGCGCGGGCGAATATACGACATATACATACGCCGGGGTACAATCCGGCTTGAGTTGCCGCGCGCGAGCAAGGGCAGGGTCGTGAGCGAGCGAGCGAGCGACGCCAGTGTCGTTCGCGACGTCGCCGGGGATTTCTCGTCTCCGCTCGCGCACTGCTCGCGGTGATGCTCGCCCCGAGGTGAGCCTCCGCGACGAGGACTTTCTTCCTCCCTTTCTGCCGAGGGTGGACAGCCGCGACGGGACGACGCCGGGCGTCGCGTAACAGTGAGACGCGCGAGGAGGCCTCGGGGGTCGCTTTCGAGTGTGAAGGATTGTCCCGCAGGTGCCGGCGCCACGCGACGTGTCAGTAACCCCCGAATAACAGTGGGAGTCAAGGGGTGGGCGCGGGAGGAGCGTACACGTACGCGCGCATATGTAGATAAAGGAAGACCGAGAGGGAGGGGGAGGAGAGTAACTTGGAATGAAAGTCGTCGAATTTTCACGGTCGATTGAAGGCGCGGGGTATACTTTCAAGAGCTGAAAGAAATTTTAGCCGCGACTAGAGAGAGCTATTTTTCATTGTCGCGAGGACAAAAGGATACCCAAAGCGCGCAGAGTGCGACACGACGTGTTACATTCGCGACGGATTATCGGACAGTGAAGGGTAGAAAGCGAGTGGAAAAGAGAGAAGAGAGTGAGTAGAAAAAAGGGGGGGGGAATAGAAAAGTGAAAGGGGCAAGAAGGAAACTCGTACTTTTTAGCGTGCCGAGGAAACGGAATTATATTTGCTACGAGACTTTACCGCTTGGAAAAGCGATAACGATTTTTATTCGGTAAGACGATGTTAACAAGGGGACTGCAATAACACCGGTGCCTCCCGACGACGTCCGATTTCGTTTGATACAAGAGAACTGAAGAGAGGAACGGATTGGGGAGAGACATGGGGTGCAACACCAGCAAGGAGAGCGTCCAGCCGGCGGTGGATGAGGCGAAGGAAGGCGATTCCGTCAAGAACGGGGGTGAGCGATCGTCCCTTTCGATTTGTTAATCGCGCGAGCAATATCTGCCACATCGTTGTGCAAATTCACCACGAACCGCGCGATAAACGCGATCTAATTTTCTGCATATTTCCGCTCCGCCTAAGCCCGCACGACATTAAATTTTCGCATCGACGACGATTGTGTCGCGCGATGCTTTTTCTCTCCCCCCCGATTTTTTTTGCGCCTCCGCAACGTTTCTAATCTCTATAAATTGCAACCACCCCAGAAACTCCGGCGTTGTTTATCTTGACAATGACAGAGTCAGCTTTGTTTCAAAATGATAAATGTACCTCTCTGTTCACTTCGTTAGATCCTTCGGGCTGATTGCGTGCACGCTTCAGTAATATCAACGCAATCAGTAGGGTCGGCAGAACGGACGACTATTTTCCGAGTAACGAGTGCGTTCGATGCGCGCGATGATGAGAGTACAGGTTCTTTTTTTTAAATTTTACTCTACTTGATCAACTTCTCGACGGAGGTTCGAGTCGCTAATTGAACGACCCGTCGGCCCGAATTAAACGAAAATTCTCAAAAGGCCGTTTTCTCGAATTAATATCAACAAATCGGCGTTTCAGATCGGCTGAATATATGGAATTTGTGTATTACGCGAAGCGTGTTGGTTTTTGTGACCTGGGCAGTTTTTACTATTTGAGAATAAGCGTGAGAAACCTCGTCTGTTTCGCGACCTAAAACGGAGTCGGACACGTGGAACGTGAACTTAAAGCGCTCTCTTTAATAAGAAAACGATTGATATTAATAAAACGGGTATCTTCGCGTTTTATGTTTTCCGTTCTATTAAATCTCCAGAAATTTAGTGTCAAAATTTCATCGTGTCCTACGATAATATATGAGCCTCGATAACATGCCAGAGAATAAATGAATTTTGGCGAGCGTGAAAATAGGACGCTCGTGAAATCTCTATCTCTCCCCAATGGGGGTGTATCGAAATACCGAATAAAAGTGATCGCGTGATGTATGTCAAGGTTTAAACCTTGTTTCCAGAACTACGAAAGTTTCCTTTTATAATCGAGATACGATTATGAGGCGGGATGGTTAAAAAAGGTCCGGTTAAAAAAAGCGGAGTGATGGATTTAACAGAAAGACATTGATAAGAGGCTCCGTCGTTTGTACAAATCCATCATTTGTCGTCGTTTTTACCGTTGCGAATGAAATAATTAAAATATGGCATTTATGAAATAATAACAACCGAGCTTGCGCGAGTATTACAGGCGGAAAAAGCCCCCCGCCGTTTGTACAAATTGTACAAATACGTCGGGAGCGTGTCGTTTTTTTTATCACGAATAAAAGAATCACCAAACAGTATTTATGGAACAGCGATAAATAATAACCGAGTTTTCGCAAGTCTCACAGGCGGAACAACCTGCGATAATAATAAATGAAGAACTCGGAGAATCGATGAGCATTGATTTCTCACGTTTGAGACGTTCACGCGGAAAGACTCTCTTGCTCGAGATTTGTTTGGCAAAATAATAACGTCTCTCCGCGCGTGAGTGTATTGGCGTCGCGTAATTGCGCGGGCGCATTGATTGGCGTTTAAAGGGCTCGACTTATCAGAGGCTGATACGCCCGGGCGAGGTTTAATTGTAGAGTTTCGGCAATTCCTGCCTTACTGGCCGGTAGTAAAGGTCCGTGGCGACCAGTAACTCTGCCCGAGCAGGATCAATTACTCCGGAGCTTCGATGAATTTCCGCGCGTGAGATGCATCGGAGTTGCACGGAGTTTCATCAATACCGACGCAACTGCACGGGGGATTCCAGACTGTGCGGGCTCGGCATAAGAATGCCGATCGAACAGGAATGCTACTGTGGAATGATGAATGGAATCGATATATAAAAGTCTTGCGAGACTGTTCGCGTGGCGTGTAAATCGATCGGCGAAAATAGAGTATCGAGCCCCCCTTCAGGCGCAAACGGAGCGGAAAAATCTCATACAGACGGCCACGTCTACATGTCCTTTTGTCAAAACGTTGACAAATTTTGCCACCCAGCCCGGCAGAAAAAAATGCTACGCTCTCGTCGATGCTGAATATTTGAAGGGCCGTAAACTTGGGTGGCCTTGGCCACTCTTTCGGCATTTGTTACTGTGCAAATTTACCCTAAAACGTTTAACACCCGTTCCATTTTGATATACCACACTTAAAGTTTTACGGTAAAATATGCACGGTATAAACAAATACAGAAAAAATTGGCCAGAGCCACCCGAGTTTACGGTGTTCGAAAAACGCGAATCGTCGGAGATGTAACAGAAAATTCCAACAGGTTATGAATACGTAACGCGTATCCTCCCGCGACAAAACTAATCTTGTGGTTAATCTAATTATAACAATCCATACGTAAAAAAATAATACGTCTGACCTAGTTCCGCCGTGTACAATTGCAGATCGTTATCATTCCCAGGCTCAAAGTGGCGATCGCTTTCTCGTTGAAAAGAACGTTACACGCGCGGCGAAAGAAAGTGGCGGAGGAAGACAAAGAAAGGGCAGCGCGATTGATAAAAGTAAAGTCGCGATTGCATTCCTCTTGTTACCGAAAGCTGAATATAAATGAAACGTTGCACTTCGGTCGCGCGGTACTTTCGGTACTCGCGATTCGCGCACGTGGGTACGGTCAAGTAATTAGCAAATAAGCGGCTTACGCATAATGCAATATAATTTATCGTTCATTGACGCAATTTTAATAGAGCCCGTAAACTGTTTATATCGGCTTTCTCCCTTAATCCTCTTTGCCACCATCGTTGGCTTCTTGGCGATTTGGATGCCGTGACGGTAGTCTCGCTGCTGATTAAACCGCGGGGAAAGAATGCTCCTCTATTTATTGAAAAGAGAGAGAGAGGGAATAATTTTTTTTAATGGTTCTGCAGTGCGCATGATGCAATTGCTCAAACGTTCATGATTTACTAGACCGAGAGGAAGGGCGGAAGGCATTAGTAAGGGAAAAGCCAAAGAGAACTTAACCGCGGTGGCAAATGCATAATTAACAAGTGCATAATTAAAATTGGAAATATGCTCAAGAGCGAAAAACGTTACGGCCCGTTCTGGACCGTGCCCCGATACCTTGAGACGAAAGAAAGAAAAAAAAGATCAATATCATTTTTAGGCCGGGAGAGTCCAAAGTGGGGCGAAACTGATATTTTCGACTGCACGCTCCTTACACATTCGCGAGTTAATCGGAGCCCGAAGACACTCGGCGTGCAAATCGATGTGCTCGGTCAGGTTATTAGCGGAGCGAGCGAGCGAAAAACCGCAAATATAAAAAAAAAGCTGGAGGCGCGGAGGGTTGAACGACACCCGCGACGGCCCTGTTTCGCGGCGTGCACGCGGCCGCGGGGCGAGAATCCGTGGACTGCGACTGCGAACGAGCGGCGCGGCAGGGCCGTGATCGGCCGCTATTATAAATGGGGTCGTCGGGTGCCCGGGAACAGTCAGTCGCACATCAGACCGAGCCGCGCGTGGATGTGCAGGTGAGAAAGGCCGAGAGCGAGCGAGAGCGAGCGGCGACGCAGGTGAGTCGCGGCGCGAGTGCGACCCGACCAGCCGCCTCTTCGCGCGATGCGATGCAGGGGGATCCTCGCGTGCATGCCACCACGTCGCTCGAAGGGAAAACCGGGTTAAAAAGAGGCGGGTGGCGCGGGCGGCGATGACCGGGGCGGGGGCCAAAAGTGATATCGTCCCGAGGCACGCGAATCGCGTTCGCCACGCCGTTAACATCGCTTGTTAAAACGCGAGTTAAAGCCCAAGACGAGGTAAAGCCCATCCGCGACGCCAATTGTCAGGTGCAACCGGGAGTCTCTTCCGCGTATACATTGTGCCTGCACGCTCGAGGACGTCTCGTATCGAACGCCCCGTGACCGGGCCGGGTCAAGTAAAATAGGAATCCTTATGATAAGCGACGAAAATAGTCGCACCCTCGAAACCCAAAACCCAAAACCTATTTGAGATCAGCTGATTCGGCTGACCGACTGTTATTTCGCGTGATGGGATGGCCGTAGACCGATTAGCAGATACGCCGAGTAAATTCCCTCCGTGAAAAGACAGCAGTCTCCACGAAGAGTAAATCTCAGGATTTGTCCCTCTTTGCCAAACACACTCGAACCTCTCGTTATCGCGCTTTTCCTTGGAGCACAATAACTGATTAAACGTCTTACATAATTTGTGAACCAATCTTCTTCCTTCAATCAAGCATTTTACAATTGATTGATATTTTATTAATTAATATCAATCAGCAGGTTGACGTTAAAGCATTTTGCTTTTTCGTATCGGACATTTGATCGCTAAACATTGATTTAAAAGTCGTTAAAAGGTTTTCATTCAGAAATTACTTTTTCAACGTTTCCTCGACAGAAGTTTGCCACGGTTGTTTAAAGATAAAACAGTTTACGACGTTGTCGAATTTATCTTTGTAGTTTTAATCGACGATATAAAATTAAATTTATCTATTTAGAGTTAAAAGGGGTTTCATAATCAAGATAACGATGTTTCTCTAGGAAGTTGGATTTCCTCGAGGGTTCTGGTAACAAGGTCTGGGTGGATCGATGGCGGAACATCCTCGCGTGATATCAGAAAAGAAATAAGAACAAGTCCAAGCATTTAAGAAACATTATTGTCGTAAACTCGCACCGAGACGGGGCGCGAGGGGGGGGGGAATGATTCTCGAAGATGAAATCGCGATAGAAATAGCAGTTAGCCTCTCGGGAGGGAGGGATGAGCATTTTAGTTTTTAACTCGAGTTGAATGCGCGCCTTTTATATGCACGTGCATAAAACATTTTATCCTTTCTCCTCCTTACTTTCTTGGAGAAAGCCTTACGACTTGTATAAACAGTAACGTCGATAAAATTACCGCGAACTTGTACGATCGATCCGTCAGCTTTGCACAATGTGACAAAACAGCCGAGAGGCGCATAACTATAGGGAAGAATTCATTGCTCGTCTCGAGAAAGTGTCGCTGTATTTCTTGAATTTCCACTTGCTCCGTCAAGTGGTAACCTAGGGAAACGGTGTCGTGCAAAGGCGCTCAATAGCCGGAGCGTTCCCTTTTCTAAAGGAAAATTCAGTTTCCAATGCTGTCACACTTAATCCTCCTTACATTAATCCCCCTTGCCTTACGTTTTGACCGTTCCATTCATTTCCGCTCGAAGGAACTCGATAAGTTAATAATACGTAATTGGAAAAAAAGTCGACTTAAATCGGATCGGTCGCGGCACATTATCCTATTTCTAAAAGATTCAAGATATACCCGTAATTGAGTTGAGCTGAAAACATCGAATGGAAGCGGAAAGACTTTGGTGTGAAGTGCGGGGATTAACTCTTATTACAATTGTTCCATCGTCGGAAGGGACGTGAGGAAATGATGATGGAGAGAGCGGGTAATTTTTTATGATTTTCAGAGAGGATATTTGCACCGCGCGTGAATTGATCGCTCGAGGATACGACAGAATCTCATGTCGATACGTCGATTAATCATGGAGACGCGAAGATTTAACTTCATTAGCAAAGGGAGGGACGGAAGAGCCGATTAATAATATTTGTCGCATCGTTTCGCATCAGGGCGTGAAATATTAAAAATGTATATTAGGCGCCGTATAATCTCGAACGTGCAGCGCGAAAATAGAAACGCTAATCGATACTTGTCGCTCTGGACGTGTCTGTGGAAGGTGAAATGTTCGGAATAAATGTAGGTGAACTGTGGCTAACACGGCGGCCATTTCTAATATACGGGATGTATCAGAAGCCGCGCCCTTTCTCCGATCTCCTGCGGATTTTCGGGCATTTTGTAGCTGCTTCTTCCTCAAGGAACGTTTATTACAGGGGGGGCAATTACATGTTGCACCGAGTAATTTATGTATTCGCTTGTATCTCATTATTTGTACCCGACTCTTTATATTATCATTATATTCATAATCATCGTTTAAGATAACTTGTAGAGTCGGGCGCAGCATCTCTAATTTACGTTTTGCATAAAGTTGAGCCGACGGCGGAAAATTATTCTTTATTACCTACTTCTGTTGAAAGATATCTCAAAGGCGGCTGAAAACAGCGCAACGAAAGCGGAGTTCTCGAACGAGGGGAAAGAAAACGCCGAGGACGATAAAGACAAAGAGACTGCAGCGACGAAAATACAGGCAGCCTTCCGTGGACATCACGCTAGGAAAAGTCTGAGAGTGTCGGAAACAGCGACGAGAACCGACGAAGAATCCTCCAAATCGACACAGGAGCAGTTGCAAGAGGAGTTCCCTACCGACGACCAGGGTGAGCGATACTATGCCCCGATGCGAGCACGGGGCTTGAGGAGAGGTCGTTTTTTTCAACAGTTTCTAATTCCATAGAGCTCAGTAACGCGGCGAAGAAGATACAAGCGACTTTCCGGGGCCACATGTCGAGAAAGGAACAAGCTACCGCTGCCGCCAAGTCGGCGATGAACATGGTTGACAGTGCGACTGCCAAGATAGAAGAAAAGGTAAGTTAATTGTCAATCTTGTTAGATATACATACGTAGGCTCGCTATCTATTGATCAAAGAGGGGTAGAAGCTGGCTAGCATCTGGCTTACGTAGAAATTTTCAACACGAGTTCTCGCAATTACCCCTTCGCGGAACTTCACCTGACCTAATGTTATGTCCGATCGTCGTCAAAAGGCTTTCTTCAATGAGTAGTCATTTTTTGTCATTGACACGCAATAAACTTTTACTTTTTGATTGAGTCATCTCATGCAAAGTTCGATTGATTCAAATTCGAGTTGTATATTATATATTACGTGTAATAATTGATATTTACACACACACACACATATATATATATAAAGATATATATGAAATAAAGTTCGGGAAATAATATATAATTAGGTTGTTAATTTCGTACAGTTTCGATCAATTAATCTCACTTAATAAGGATTAATTTTCCAAGAAAGTTTTATTGAAAACGATCGATTTGTTGATGTCAAGAATGATTAAAGACCGATAGGGTGAGCTAATTATGGTAAAGCATAAGATGTCTTTATTAAGGTAGTAACCCTACTCGATTAGAGCTCCCTAGTTGTTATAAAAAAAGATATTTTATTAATAGGCAGTTTTATTGATAAATGATGAATTAATTTCTCATCTGCCGATAAACGTACTTAAGAAACGACGCGAATTAATGCCCCAGCAATTCATCACGTTTCTCGTAAATTATACTTCTGGAAAGTAACCCGCCATGGTCACGTAGTATTCATTGCGCGTTATATAAAAAGAAGAATAAATAGCTAAGAGAGTTGTTGTAATCAAAGTAATTTTTTTTCTCAATCTCTAATACGCCAATATTGATTCGATCGATGAAGCGGTAATGACGGGTTTCGATGCACAAGGTCGCCGTGATCGATCATTTCTGTGACGAGGTCCGTGAGATAAAGAGAGAGAGAGAGAGAGA
>NW_011967220.1:875717-913719 GCF_000949405.1 Vollenhovia emeryi
GAGAGAGAGAGAGAGAGAGAGAGAGAGAGAGAGAGAGCTATTGTTAGACCCTTTGACATTACGTTGATCCACGAATGCCCGACGGCGAATAATCGACAGCTGCCTTCCAAGCTGAAGATGATCATCTGGGTACCGAAGCGCTACTAAAGCTCGCCCCGAGACCAGTAGACCGGTATGGCCTACATAATGTTTAAGTTACTGTCGTGTCTCGTATCGATTAATTATGTACGGGCTAGTTGACGCACAGCGGGATTCCGTGTAGTCTCATTTAAGATAAGAAGGGTAACTTGGATAAACGCGAGGGACATTCCGTTCGCGAAATAAGGCTCCAATTCGGGAAGCTGTGTCCAAGGACGAAGAGACTTAGGGTGGCCTAAATTAACGAACGGCTATATAGTGCTTCACGTCTTACGTTTTCCTTTGTCAAATTCTGCTGCAGATGCAAGACGCTGTTAACGAATTAGAGGGGATCGACTTGGCCGATCCGGACTTGCATAAGGCAGCGACTAAGATACAGGCGAGTTTCCGCGGTCACAAGGTCCGTCAGGAGGTCAACATCCATACTGCCGACGACCCTAAAAAATAAGACGCTTACTCAAACGCAGGGATGCCGGGAGATAGAATATTACTTATTACAGTCAGTGCCATTCTTAACAGGTTTCGAACGCCATCCCCTATTTCTTGTACCTTATAATGTAGCATCCATAAACTAGTAAATTATGCGCGTAAATATACGAGGCATTCCAGACAAGACGAACGAGTTTGACTATCAGTTCACTTCGGGCCGCTAGTTGTGAACAACGATACCGTTTATTTTACGTTTAACAATTAATCCAGCCTTCGCCCGGGACCAGTGAGATTTAAGCGCTTTCTACTTTGGCTAAAATGAGGACCTTTCAAACGAGGTATCTGCAGGCTGAGGCATACAAATGGGAACATTCAAGTATTTCTATTATTTGTGGATATATGAAAAAAGTTTTCCGAAACAAAGTTGCATTGTATGAAGAAGGACTGCGATGGCAAATAAAAAGGAGATTGTTCCTCGAGCCGATTCCTATAATCGATTTTGAGTACATTTCACACAATTCGCTACTTGACCACATTCTTGAACTATCCTCGTACTATCGACTTATACTTACATTTTTTATGAGTTATTACTGCCATGCACGTGCAGAGCGACATACGGGCAGAGTTTTCAAGACTTTTCAAAGGACTTTTCAACATGGTTATATAATACTTTCTATGCAAAACACTAAAAAAAAGATGAGAAATGACGAGACGAAGAAAGAACAGATAGTTCTCTATATAATTACCTGACATAATACTCAACACAAATTGTGATCTACAACAACAGAACATGACAAACACGCAAAATCCTCGTATCTGGTAGGTATGTTAAGTGGAACGCGAACAAACGCGATAGAGTATAACTTTAACGTCCTGCGCATGATAAACGGAGCATACATTAAGATGTATCAATATCAATAATATGCATGTTAACTTTTATAAGTTCCTGTATCTATGTAAAATAAACGGTATGGTTGTAGCGTTTCCAATTCTAAAATTAACGATGAAAGTCTGTTTTTCGAATATCTTTTATTACGACACACAAATGTTTTGAGGCATGATTCAATTCTTTTGTTCCTATAATTTATTGTTGAAACGGAATGTGATAACTAAAAAGTATATTTCTTGACTGCACTTTTTACATTTTCCTACAATTTGTTTTAAACTCTTCTCTTTCCCTTTCCTTCTAAAAGGTTAAATGTATATCTGTTTCATTTAAAATGTGGAAAGTGTAAAAATGTGTACTATTGCTTCTCCTTTGAGAGTTTGGACAAAAATATATTGATCTACCAATAAATGCAAGGTAAACTGGTTAGTCCCGATCGTCGTATTATTCAATTTATTGTATTTAAAGGGACTATAAATTTAGAAACGTCTTCTATCTCTCTCTCGTAATACTAATTATATAAAAAGAGAATTAAGAAAGAGGAAGTTCCAAACTTTCAAATAATTTTACAAACTTTGGACATAAAAGATATTGTATTTTATTATTACTGTATTTTACGTTATTAATGCAGTAGAACTTCTATTTAACGCAGAATATGGCATATTTGAGCTTCAAGATAAAAATTTACTTGACTGGAAATATATTATAAACATGATAATCTATGCAGAATTTCTTATTAAAATTTTTCCAATATTGTTTATCTCACGTAAATGGTCCTTGCTTTTCACGTGTTACTTTGCCGAGCGCACTTGAACTAATGTAGTTGCACAATTTATCGGCCTACTGTCAATAATGAAGTAATTATAAAGTAGCCATTAATCGAGGTTCTACTGCATCAATTAAAAGCGTGCGTCATATACAGAACTTATAGTCGTAAAAAAAAGGCTAAAGAGTCTCGTCACAAAATAACGAGTCCGGTCTTTTTAGTAATAAATAATTTGGAGCTTACTTGCTCAAAACCTTCTCATACCAAAGCTAACTCTGCTCTATAAGTTTTCTCTTCTTTAATGTAATATACAGCAAATCTTTCCTGAATATCGACAGCTACCTCCAACTTTGTTGCGATCTAGTCCATTTTTTCATATAAATTAACGTATCGATGTACCTTTGAGATGGGAATTTATTTTGCCAGGCCTAAAAAGACTCACTTGTGTATGCTATCGATCACTTCACTCGTATGTGATTATAGCAACGATTGATCAGTAAGCGATTCAAGGTGCATAATACGAAGCAGCGAAGCAGCAACTAAACTACTGAAATAATTGTTTACTCTTCAATGCTAGCTTTATTCGTCCACAAAGCAGGGTACTGCGAATTTATTATTTTCACGTTCGTCCACGTGTTTTTCTACAAAGCGAATATTATTTCTATCTTCTACATTTGTAATTTATACCGATGTTTATACCAATTTTGCTGAAGATGCTGAGGAATTACGTATTAAAGTAATATTACGCGACATTCCTGTATTACACGTTTAAACGCTGACTATGAGCAATAATTACACGTATTTATTGTAACAAAATTTCACAATTTAGTCATTATACAAGTACATGTTATGCGAGTAAACGTATCGCGGTAATATTGAAATTTCCTCGAATATATAATATGCACTATTCTACGCGATATTCCTGCGCGATCGGTATTGATATTGATTGCAATGGTACGTGCAGCTATTGTTCAGTAGCAGGCAGATATATGAAACAGATATAGTCGAACAGCATGTCTGAATTCCCGATATCCAATATATTTTATTTCAATTCCGCCCGATTCCTGTATCCTATATCCGATATCATTAACTTTTAGCTTCTAAGATCAAATCTCGAATTCGCAATTCGCGAATTTCCAGTTTCCCGCAGAAGAAATAAAAACACCCGTGGATATTTCCAATGTCCATCCTCGCAGTTACATCCACGAGTTCCGTTCACCAGTCTCGAATTTAAACAAATATTGTCTTGGATTACGCGATTACGCATTACTCATAGGTTATCTACGATTGTCGCTTGTAGAAAATTAAAGCGAAGCTTCGGTATCGCCGAAAATGATCTATCATCGAGTAACGTCGTCTAGTTTACGTCGGAGTGAATACTGTGAATGAAGAATATTTATTGTATCGAATTAATGTATAGAGAGGAACGTTGCGACGGATAATAGACATTCTTGTCGATACGTTACTTTACCACGTATGAATAGTTTAGCGGTGCACAAGAACAAGTTGTGGTAAAATATATTGTAAGAATATAATAAAACGATCGTACCGTGTTAAAAAGGGCGGTACATTACATGTAATCCGTTTGTTTAAAAATACATACCTACTAAGCGCACGGACTGAAATTGAAATATCAGGACATCGTCCGCAAACTCAATCAATTATAATTCGAACACGACGACGTGATAACGAATACAATGATTTACCAAGGATTCCGTTGCGATATTCAATAACGATTATCTTTCTTTTTACATACAAATATAATTGCCAGCGACTTTTAATGTTATATAATTCAAATGTATAGCAAATCTTAATGAATTTTTCAAAATTGCCCGGAGCAGACTCGAAGAGTCTTCGATAGGCATCTTTGTATTGAATGGACACAGCACCTTCTTATTTTTTTCAAAAGTGTCGCTTAAAAATAGCTAATATAATTTTGCTTTAAGGTAAAAGTTTAAATATAAAATAATGAAATCCAAATTTTCAATATATTGAACGTAGAAAGAAGTTGCGTTTTTCTTTCTCACCTAATGCGTATTGGAAAGCTCCAATACATTATAGTTAACACCCTCATTGCTAGATAAAAACAGAAAATATAAGAAATAATCGCGAAGGAAGACACGCGGAATATCCGCCTCGCTCGAATAATTCGTCACAATAGATTGTTTTTGTCGAGGTGTTTACGGCGCTACGTCATTTCTTGGAATCCGCGCTCGGTTTTCGGCCGAGGTGTTTACGGCGCCGTACGCAAGATCATTCACGCGACGATAGTTGAACGAGTCGGTTGTGCCCGCGCCGCTCCGCATATCGTATCATTCTTTCTGGATTCATTAATCTAACTGCTTAATTATATTGTAATATTTGCTCACCGATAGTTTAAATTGATACATCGGCGATTTCTGTTGATTAGAATTCATACCGGCGGAGAAATTTACAAGGAATACTGAGTGCAAATGTTATAGTAACTTCGTGCAATCGTATATTTTTCGTGTTTCCTTTCCTGTCGCGTGTGATTAATACTGAAGTGTTATACAAAGTGTCACGAAGTCTCAATTATCCCACGAGGTTGGATCAATCATGTCACGAGATTTGGTCAATCATGCCACGAAACGTAAGTACACATTTCATATGAGATTGATTACGAGAACTTAAATATGAAGGATTTCTTTTTATATTGATAGGAAATTCATTTATTGATTAGATATGATTACGCGCGAATTAAATCGTACATCGTAAATTTGTCAGCAAGTTTCAAAGAAAATGAAATTTAATGAATATTGCATTCGTCAATGGAATTTTCTGCTTTTCACGAGTTCACATTAAAGGAAAAGATTCATGATTGAGCCCGAGATTCGTGAGAGGACATTTCGGACTCCGTGATTTGGACCTGTTTCGGTTTCCCTTAAGCCCGTATCAGACTACAGACTCCCGACTCTGACTCGATTACTGACTCGGACTCCCGACTATGATTCAACCAATTAGAGTGGCGTCTATTCCCGAGTCGGCAGTCAGGGTCGGCCGGTGCTTTACTGTGATTGGTTGAATCATAGTCGGGAGTCCGAGTCAGTAGTCGAGTCAGAGTCGGGAGTCTGTAGTCTGATACGGATTTTAGAGATCCTCTAATTCCTGTGAGAGAGAAAGATATATGTGCTATCGTGCTATCTCATTCATATGAGATTGATTACGAGAACTTAAATATGAAGGATTTCTTTTTATATTGATAAAAAATTCATTTATTGATTAGATATGATTACGCGCGAATTAAATCGTACATCGTAAATTTGTCAGCAAGTTTCAAATTCTGCAGTGAGTAAAACAAAACATGCTTTACATTTGAAAATACTTTTACAAGTTGATCCTAACAGTAGTCAACTTTAACAACGAATATCTCGCTTCGCGGGGCAGAGCACCACTTTTTTCTGTCAGATTTTTTCGTTTTGAGCGAAAACGCGTTGAATGAGCCTAATTACATTCGATTTCGGAGGCGAGGAGGCTGAACTGAATAATTACCGCTTTTTAAAACTGGCGCGAATTGACGAAAAATGGCGGACCATCACAGCCTGCTTCCTTATGGCCAGACCCTGATCAGAGGGTCTCTCTAGTAAGAACTTCTAGTATCTGCACACCGTTTTACGGTTGTATGCGTCTCCGTGAACAGTTCAGATTCAAATACGTACTATGTTGCCGCGTGCGACTGTTTTCAATTATCGTAAAGTACAAAACTATTGCTAAAACACTCGTCTTCCTTCTGCAAGCTGATCATACGCGTCAAGTCGCATTATGGGCAAGACGTACTATTGCGATTATTGCGACAGATTTTTTAAGGATGACGTCGAAGCCCGTAAGAAACATCTATCCAGTATGCAGCACGTAGCAAATCGGGAGAGTCACTACTCCGCGTACAAGGGTAAGCATTAAACCAAGCTGTTCTAATTGTTTCTGCACATAACCTCTTTTGCGTACAATCAATCGCGATCCGACTAATCTGTTGGTAATATCTCTAGACCCTGAGACTGTGTTGAGGGAGGAGGAGCGCAAAACCTCGTGTAAACGCTTCATGACCGGCGGAGAGTGCGCTTTCGGTTTGGGCTGTCGATTCTCGCATTTCACGCCGGAAATGATGTGGCAACTCAAACAGATAGGTAATGATTTTTCTCCCTTACGGAAACACCTTTGATTTTAGCGCTTTCAAGTATGCGGGATGAGGGCCGGGCTCGAATCTGGGAGCACTACTAATTATCCGCGCTCACACAGAAGTCACTCGTCGTCCCGCAGATAGATAATCGTTCTATCGACCGTCCTGCCACTGTCGCGTAAAACGTGTTAACCCTCGGTAGATAAAATCAACGGATAAAATTTTACTTCCAGTCGCGATGGAACGCCTCAAAGGCTCAACGGAGGCACCTAAGGGCGGCTGGCCAAATGCTGAGCACGTGACTATGGAATTTTTGGAGCACAGGATTGCATCGAGCGACGTCGAGGACATTTCTCCGATTTGGTGCCCATCGCCGGCGATCGGCCGTTCGCATTTACCGCCGTCTTTGGAGTCCCTCACGTTGGAGAAAATAACGAGGTGCACTTTTTGTAAATGGGGAGATGCAACTTGCACACGATGCTAGAAGTAAAGCTTATTTATATTCGTAATCCCGTCGTGTTCAATTCCTCAGGGGGGAAATGACGATCCCAAAGCGTACACGTTGTCCCGCCGAGCTTCGAACCAAGCGCGACGCGTACGCTATCATCCGAACAAAGTCCCCTCCGTTCTCCCTTCCAAGATCGTTTACACCAATCGCCAGACGGACCCGCCTTCACACGGTGATGTTGCTATGGAACACAGTGGCGGAGCACTCGTTGCCACGACAGTGCAAGTCGGCACGTGACGCGACGCAACGCGACGCGACGCGACGCGCCGCGTCTGTCGGGACGACGTCGGTTTCTCGAGCAGGAAAAAAAGAGAGAGAGAGAGAGAAAAGGAAACTCCTTTTTACGGAGCGAACGAGGGGACGAGCCGAGCTCTCGCGAGTGCACTCCATTTGCGCGGAGAAAATATGAGTGTTCGCGAGCGCCGGTCCGGAGTCTATCTGGCATCACTCACGGGCGCCTGGTGGACGCGTTAAAAAAATCGGAGTGCCACCTCTGCAGGGGCCTTTGCCGATTTAGCGAGATTGGAATTTGTGGCCGGACCCTTCCAGGTCGCGTCTCGGTGAGTCCCACGATAAATTCCTTTCCGCCGTGGCGCTGGGCCCCATAGGAACCCGATCGGGATCGTAAGGGCCCCGTAAATCAGGGCGAAAGAAAGAAATCTGAACGTATGGGAAATAAGATTGTGGTAGATACTTGGGGGGAAAAAAACGGTTCGATCTATCGCGCGTTAAAAGTGCGGGAACTAGCAAAATAATATCCTAGGATGAACGTGAAGTTTGGGCGAAAGTACAGTTCTGTACGAATTTTAGCGGGTTAAACATTCAGAGCGGGTGAACGGCAAGGTCTTACTCCTCGCCTAATTTCACGTGAGTTTTAATTTAACTGAGCTGTGGCTCGAGGACTGGCTATATCTCGGAGGTGTGTAAAGACTATAAGCTTGCAATTCCTGTACACGCTCGATGCAGCACGGAAACAGAAAGTTTCTCGCGCGCCGTCAACTCGATGCAATGTACGCTCCGTTTCCCGTGCACATGACATCACGTCTTGAATAAAAAATTTCTGATTGTCGGATAGGCCAAGGACGCGCTCGTCTGGTCGGCGCTATCGTTATAGACGTAAACTTTTCTTATTCGGCGCAGGAGTTGCCATCGATTCGACGGAATGAATTCTCGCCGATTCTTCCCGATTCGCGCGTACTTCTTGCTAGATAAAAGTAAAATGACTGCAGCAGGTATTTGCATTCCGTCCGCGAGTGCTTACATTCTGGTCGGCACTGACACGCTGAGCCGGACATAGCGTGAAATAGAATACCGCCTTACGTCCTGTGCTCGGAATGCACATTGAAGCGTAAGGAACTTAAGCCGGGGTTTTGTCTGCGGAGAACATTCCCGGATTATCATCCCGTTGGGGAATACTCTTTTATCCTCGTCAAAAGAATTTTGAATTACCTCTTTCCAAAGTAGTTTCTCAAAGTTGAACGAGCGTCCTATTGTTTTGTCATTTCGTGCATATCGAGAAAACGAAGTATACGTGGAACCTATGAAATAAACGAAAAATAAGACTGGCAGGACGGTAAATGCGGCGTGACGGCGTGACGATGGCAACGACCTGAAGAGCTCTGTGCAATCCAGTCACGATTCTCGGTGGAGGTTGTGACCTTGCCGATATGCAGGATACGAGGGATATGGAGAATGCGGGGAATATGGGCAATAGTCCTGCGTTCGTCGGGGATCTCAATTACGTTGGGTTAGTCCCGCAAAACGTTCCTTAGGTTGTAATTATAATAGCGAGTTCGGCAGCTTGCACCGGTACACACTGAGTGCACACCGAGACCTGTTCAGAGCCCCACTCTTATATTTACGGCCATCTCAAGCACATGTCCAAAAATTTAGCCAAAAAATTCTTTTTAAACTAAGTAAACAGATTTACTTAAAATTATTGTTTATTTTACTAAAGTGAATGTTTATTCTATTTACGTAAAAATATATAATTTCAAGTAAATCTGTGTATTGTATTAAGTAAATTAATTTAAATCATTACATTTTCTACATTCAAATAAAGATTTCGTGAGATGTGGAATACTATTTATTAAATGAAACAATTGTTTTTCGCTGTGAAAATGACATCTTAGTAAACATTTTATAGAATTAAAATAAAATATTTTTAATTAAAAATTATCTACGCTTTGATATTTAATAAACGCTTAAATTAAAGAACTGCATGGTTTAATTTGTTTATTATTTTGTAAATTTAAGTTAATAAGCTATTAGGAGCCACCTAATACTTACATAATTTTCTTTAGTAAAGTAATACTTTTTTGGGTTAAGATATTTTTCTTATCAGTGTGCGAATGCTATACACAGATTATTTTACTGACTAAGAAGTATTTCAAAAAGTATTCAAGACGATCCTTAAATATAAGAATTGACTGTAAACAAGCCTTGGCGCGCACTCAGTGCGCACTAGCGCAAGCCGAACTCGCTGTAAGAAAATGGGTGAATCAGACTAGAGGATTGGGATGTTAGTAGAATAGGCGAGAGCACGCAGATTTGTAGTACGATCATCGATCTCCGATTTTATGAGACGTGCAAATACCTTCTCACCGACAAGTGAAAAATCGTTAACGGAATATATTGCTCCAGAATGGATTTCACCGCGTTAGCGAGTCCGTCGTGAGGACTCGCTCTACAAATGGTCTTGAACGCGGATCGATTTGACGAACCGTTCTCGCCCATTGTGGCACCCCATGAATTGTCCGTTGTGCAGCAGCTGCCTATGGGCTACGATGCATACGTCCCTTACCACGAGCAACGTTTTCAACAACGGGAGACTCGCGAAGCGCGCGGCTGCTCTGCGAATCTGTCCTCCTGCAGATTTTTCTACGAGGAACAGTTTGGTCGGAAACTCTCGGGCTTGTTACAGTCTTATTACAATAAACTTCATTACAGCCTTGGGAAACTATAATAAACGTTACACACGTTCGGAAAGTATCCGCATTTTATTTTACCGCGTGTAAAATAAAGCGAAAGAAATTTACTTTGTAAACAGCTGTTTATATTTCTAGGTTTAAAGCAGCCGTCGGCGAACGCTATATAAATACGCAAACTTCATCTTGATCTCGTCTTCGTCTCGCGCTACCAGTAGAACTCGCTAAAAACGAACCAACCCAACAATTTAACGTCATTTATTTCTATTGCCTTTATACGGGCCGTTACGTCATGCCGATTTCTCCGCCCTTCGTTGCCGTTTCTCGTCCCGGGCCCGCAGTTGTGCAAAGCGAGGCTCTTTTTCGGTTTTCGCCACGCGGAAATTTCTCGTCAAAATTTCTCGACGCGCGACCGAGAGACGCAAATAAAACGAATCGACAATATAATCGTTGGAGCGAGCGTAGCGGATACCGGCTAGGAAAACCAGTTATACTTCGTCAAACGTGCTTCGCTGTTTCTCAAAAGGTTCGTAAGGCCGGTAGAGCGACCTTGAGAATAAAGACCAACTAAACATATGATTTAATCCATTATGCTCGTTACGTTTTCTCTCGGCTTATGTTTCTACAGTACTTTCGCTTCGACTGCTCAACAGCGTAAAATACTGCCTTGAGGATATCGCGACGCGGTGTTTCTTTCTCTTTGATTTTACCCAATATTCTAATCGACCTAATACGTATCATTTAAATCCGAGAGGCGCGGCGTTAATCGATGTCGATTATAAAGCGTGCAACGCAAGCCGGATTCTATCATCTGCCCACGTAATCCCGTTTGAAAAACAAGTGGGAATTTTGTTTGGGTGGAAAGTGAAAAACGAACCTACGCGCGCTGCTCTTCGTGATCGCAGGTACGATTTGTTAGAGGAAAGAACGAGGAGGGAATTGAAAGGCAATTAATTTAAACGAATTTTTCTCAAAAGAAATGATTGGCACAGATAGACATGTTTGTACAGAAAACAACTTGTAGCGGACACAATGGAGGAATTGACACAATGAACACTTGTTGTGTCGGCAAGAATTAATTGAACTATCCATCCGGGGTAGCGTAAAAATGCGAGCGCGCAAATAATGAATTCGTGTTACACCTCTATCTTATTATTCCATCGTTTCCGATAAACATCTCGTACGTCCGTGAGCTCTCGGCGTTAATGCAGCTCGAGGGAAAGCTGTCCAAATGGTCTGCGTACGAGAGGAGCGGTAAAAAATGAAGCTGAAGAAGCAGACGGAGAGGAAGATGCGGTTGCCAGGCAGATGTCGCCGCCAGACGAACGAAACTGGTGATTCGTGAAACGTTCGCACGAACGATTGTCACGCGACAGCCACGATATTACGTGCGTATCCCCGTTTGTCTACATCGAGCTGCAATATTTCCTAAATTAGCTCGGAAATGCCTCGCTCCTCCGCTCCAGATCGCTTTCTTCTCATACGTTAACCGCTGCAGATGTGTACGCGTTAGATATTGTACAACGCTTGGACTCAATTGCCTCGAATTCAGACAATTACCCACGGCTCTACATCGATACAGCGGCTGACAGGCTAACAGGCAAGCTTGTCTTCGTCAATGACAAACTCCACAGTTCGATCCTTATCGGGCGACGGCCGTTTACAGTCAAACCGCTCGAGAGAGGCGCGCGGTCACCCACCCGTTGGCGCGGTTCGGGTGACCGAACCGAACCCCACTGGGGGACGATATTTTCGTCCATTCTCTCCTTCACCTAAGCACAATTCCCCGGAGCGCCGGCCGTGGAACGTAGCGTAATGAGCTGTTCGTGAAACTGAATCTTTCATACCGTGACAAAATCGCAAGAGAACGTCGGGTCGCCTCGCGCACCAAGTTCGCACATACGCGAGTCGCCGCAACGGATGTTCTATATGCGGCAGAACGGAACGGAGCGGATAGGGCCGGACGCGAAGCGCTTACAGTCGGTACCTGACACGAACGTGCTCCTTCCTGCTAAAACGGTTTCTGTAAATAAACCAGCATCCGTCGGGGCTCAAAGCTCAGAGAGAAAGGGGGTGAACTACGGCCGGCTAATCCCTTTAAACTGCTCCTTCAATTCAATTCAGAATTTCGTAACGGGCTTATCAATCGCTCGAGAAGACTCTCGCGTCTGAAACCGCTCTCTACAAAACGAAATCGTTCTCGCCGAGAGAAGCTCGCTGGCTCCATTTATCGGAAATAACAACGACTGCTGTATTTTTAACTTGTCTCGATTCGACACCATACTGTCAATCTCCTCGAAATTTTTCCCCGACGGTATAATAAGAGGAATGTTTGAAGCGAGTATCAAGTTGGTCCACCCGTCTCACGAACGATAAAGATAAAGCTCGTATCTCTGTAGGCGTCGCGGATGGCGGGGCATCTTTGTAAATCATTCCGCGTGTGGCACAACTGACGTCATCGACAAACGTTTATACTGGCGCGCTAACTGTCGCTAATGGAGAGCAAACCGTTGACCCATTGAGACAAGCTCCACCAAAAAAAGTATGTCGGTGGCGACGGCCCGATTAATTAACTTACATCATCCCCGTAGCCGCGTTCGCCGCGAGCGCGGAATATCCTCGCGTTTTCTACGCCAGAGTTACAACTGGCTGTAATCTAATCTAACATTAAGATACCTAGGTGTAATTTGCACGAGAGGCGTGACTACATGTTTTTATCAAAACTACGTTATCATTGTGTGCTATCGCCTCGCGTGCGGGCAAACATTTGCGTTCGCCATTTGCCTGCCGTGTCTCGCTCCCTTCGTATCCCTCCGCCTCTCGGTGCGCAATATCTTGCGCTGCGCTGTTTACGATTGCCGTGCGCGGTATGAAAAAATATTTTCGATCCGCGCGAAAAAGACTGACGCGACGGAAAAGATTACGATCGAGAAACGGGCGAAATGAGCTACCCAAGGCCGTTGGTACCAACTGTATTTGCAGACGTTGATGTGTTGTCAGAAGCTGGTGACCGTATATAGCTGCAAACTCGCGAGGAATTTGCTCTCATTTATTTTCGATCTGGCAGGCTTATCTTGGTGAAAATGACCCGAGACTCGTCGATGTTTTACGGCGGACCTCTCAATCATTCTCTCCTGCCTTCTTCATCATTTCAAGCATCTTCTCTCGATAAATATTAGACGACTGGATCACCAGTGGATTAATCTTGGATTATTAATCTAGCATTTCCAACCCTTTCGTGGGTTCCTTCATACATTTTTATCATTGGCTCACCTGCACGTGGGCAGGTGTCTACTATTGGAGTCACGCGAGAGCGAAGTCGCAAGGACGATACACCTGCACTTTCGTTGCCTTGACTAATTTTAATGAAGCATCATGAAGAATTTATAATGTAGTTACGTTAGCAGTAGCGCCCTTCCCAGAGTTGTGGCATCTCTTTCGCGTCTGTTAACGCTTTAAAATTATAGCGAATTGAACGCGATCGATTGAACGTGCTTCACTGCACGTGTGCGCGTTATTTATCATCGGGTATCTTATCAAATGCTCCAGTCTGGTATTCCGAGCACGAGAGACAGCGCGAGTATCGATCCGCAACCACGATTTCCAAGAGCGTTCGTTCGCGCGTTCAGACGACGAGATTGAGCTGCGCAATAAGCCGATGACCCACCAGATTTCCAGCGTTGACCTATCAGCCGTCTCCGTTAACATTCGCGAGAGAAATGACGATGTCGCGATATTCGGTATACACGCAGACCCCGGAGATAATGATAAGACTTGTGCTTCCTCATAAAGATCTCAGCTTCGAGCTAAGAAATTCAACGGAACCCGACGTCTTAATCGTCGGCTTTAAATTACTCGCCGATGAAATCCGAGGAGGTGTAATTTAAGCAGATTGTGGGTGCACGACAGCATAGCGCCATGAGCTGGCCGTTTAGTCGTTCAACCGCAAGGGTAAACCACGAAAATTTTGTACATGAAAGTACCGCTCTTCGTAAAACGCCACCAGCGATCAAGTGGTATCAACGAGAGGAATGTATTTTTCGTCAAGATTAAAATCGATTTTCCCTTCGCCACTTCCGCATTTTTTAACTCGTACTAATTCAACGGTGTGAAAATCATCTGTAGAAATGCAAGTCTCAAGCCATCTCCGGGATTTTTCTCTTTACTTGTAACATCGGTTTGCGGGGATAAATAATTTCATTACTATGTTAGTATTATTCCACCCTCCGTGCATTTTTATGCGTTTCCTCCATGCGTTTGCACTGCATAAGCAACTTGATACAGAAATTGCAAATGGGATACATTACTTCCTCGTGGCCAGACACGTTAGCAAAGTTCAACGGGCCGGCCTAACGTAATGCGCTTAATTAAAGTTGTTTCAACTCGTTAAGATCCTTCACATGAGATGAACAACCCTTTAAACGGCGTGCAAGCATACCGTCAACTGCAACGATAAGTTTTCAGCTCGACCAAGACTTTCGAATTTTCCCTCCGATCTGAACGCGAGGTTACCTAATCCCAATTATTTATAAAGTGACAGTTTTAATTTCTCTTCGTTTTGTTTTAATATAAAGTTGACTGTCTGATGGAGGGAAAATTTATTCTAAACGCAAGAATATACATATAAACTTAGTAAGTCAATATTTTTTTAATTCGATAGAGGAGAATAAGAATTATTGATATTATTTCGATATTGTCTTATTTTTATACTAAACGAGGTTGTGAGAAATATAAATGCGTCGAGAATATTTTTTCTCTCGGTAACAGAAATCCTTTCTGAGGGTGTATTAATTACAATAGAATAAGAGGATCAAGTATAAGTGAAAAAAAAAAAAAAGTAACGGCCGATAAAATTATCAATGTAGATGCGATATATCAGAAATCTCTGCCAAAGACGCAGTAGGTCGCGAGAGGGTTAAGAACCCCTGGGCGTAGACTAAGTTTATGATGGGGCAAGGAGCAAGGGTAAAAAAAAGAAGATAGAAAAATCCTTTCCCGTCTCGGAAAGACCGGTTTTTCGTCCCTGCTTTTTCTTTTTGGGCAACCCTCCCCATTCTTATACGCCGACGTGAGGCCTCGCTCGTAGAACTCATCTGGATCGATCTCTCGCGAAACGATAGCCATAATCTTCGACGAGGTCGTTCGTTACAGCTAATAATAAGGCTCGGTAAGCCTCCTTCCCGCTAGGTGGTATATGTCCGAGCGGCGTAATTTTAATGGTGTCCCCCGTTGGGCACGCAAATTCTCACAGCCGTCAACTGTTTAGATCCCCCGCAGAACCGTCCCACATTTTTAATATCGTCGACATTATATTGTTTCCTTCTCTCCTTCGACATCAAATTGACATCATCTTGACATTTCATCTCTCCTTGGGTAATATGGCGTTTTTACCTCGCCGCTAAAGTCAAGTTGATTGCGTGGCTATAATGAGAAACGATATGGGGATCGCTTGCTCGAGAACCGATGGAATTGGATCGTTTCCCATCGCCAGTCTCTCCGCTTCACCTGCTAATTTATCGTGCATTTATTACGAATGCTTTTGTTTTGCAGGCATGGCGAGCATCGCGGCCGCCGGTCTCGAGGTGCACGAAGCGGGCCGGGCGTTACGCGTGCAAACGGAAACACCGCATCTCGTCTCCATGGGAAGCGGTCGACTGTCGACGGCCGTGACTTTGCATCCTCTACCCGAAGGTTAGATACAAATGTAATCTATGCTTTTATTTCGTCCTTTCTTTCTTGAACGAGCGGTCCTCTCGCGTGAATTTCATATTATTAATCGACTCATGGCACTTACATTTAATCGTATTAAACTTCGAAAGCGCGTATCTTAAAAAGAAGGAG
This sequence comes from Vollenhovia emeryi, assembly GCF_000949405.1. Lineage (NCBI taxonomy): Eukaryota > Metazoa > Arthropoda > Insecta > Hymenoptera > Formicidae > Vollenhovia > Vollenhovia emeryi. The sequence continues at coordinate 891,348 of NW_011967220.1, forward strand.
ACCACTGAGAAAAAGATTACAGTCAATTTACATTGTTTTTCTATTCGCGGGTCACTTTTCCATCCTCCACCAACGAAACTAAACCGGGCTGGTAGCAACAGATAAACTCATCGCCACGTAATCAGTGATTCATCCGGTTTTTAATTTCAAGGCACGAATAACGTTGTCCAAACTGATAAAGCGCTTTACGGCGCCATCGGATTTACTGATAGAAGTTACTACCATTTGGAGCAGTAAGTGGGACAGCTTGGGAAAGAGAAAAATCGAACGGTATATCTTTCCATCCTCGCGTTATTGTGAGAAAAGTGTACCAAGGAGGATCGACGATAAAAATTCTTTATTTCATTGCGCGATTATTGAACATATGTTTGCCAACGGAGAGACAGCAGACATTACATCCAACCGCGTTGTTAAATATTTGCAATAAGAAATATCGAGACCATGACATTCGCTGTACGCACAACCCTTCGAGTTTGACTCTACACATTTGTGCCGCGTATACGTATGTGTGTGTGCGCAGAAAAGTACTTGCATGATGCATGAATATACATGAAGGTGTGTTCTCTCAATGAGCAGGATCGTTTTAAGAAATCCACAAGCCCTACCTTTCTGTTTCGTGAAACAAGTGACGATGGCGAGCCGAAGCAGTATCGCCGCTCGTAAAACGGCGAAAAGATTAAGCAAACACAGGCAACATTATAACGGAGTTAAGTTACCGCGATCCCGGAAACTTGAAAGAAAAATAGAATTCTAGAGTACGGCCGCGATATACAAGAATTTGGCAGTTTGTGTACCGCTTACCGTTCGTGTATTTCAGAGTGCCTCAAATATAGTCGATGCGTCACGCAACCGAGCGTAAAATAATGGGGGTTTGGGATGAAAATTCGCATTGCTCCAAATGATTTTGAGGTTGCTCGAGAAAGTCTTCAAGATTGAGTTCTACAAAATGGAAAGGAATTAAACGAATAAACGATCGAGAGAAGAGAACAGAGAAACGGAAAACAATGCAGGCGCGTGCACAGTATGGATTTAACGAGAATAAAGCTACCTGGGGCGAACGTGTGTGTGTGTGTACCTGTGTAACACTTGTATTGAAGATAGAACGCGTAGGATAGAATTGATTGACAGGAAGTTATCTTCCGTTCGCTATGACGACCGAGTAACGCAACTCCGTCGACAAATAAACTTGTCTTGTTAATCTGTAAGTCCAATAAATCCAATAGAACCAGTTTGCGAAAGAATAGAATAATAAACTGAACGTGATAAACCAAAATTGCTCTCTCACGGTAACTTGGCCGGTAATTACCGCCCCGAGAGTTAAAAAGGTCAACGGAAAGATTATTCCGCTTTTATCGTTTCGAGTTTAATCGCGAGAATGATTACTTACCGAAATATGAAAGCTTTATGGAACTCTTTGGACGGGGGCCCAAGAACTCTATCAATTATATCGAAATTCTGAAAATGGAACGCTAACGTCACAGACTTCACTTTTTCTCCGTGCACCTGTCTGTCTATAGCCACAAGCTCGTTTGCGTACGTCGGAACACCGCATCTCCTTGGAATTTATGACCGTGTTTCGTTTTGAAATCACGAGAAACTTTCTCCGAACAAGACAATGTATTTCCGCAGCAGAACTCGAGCTTTGAAATCTTATCTTCGTGCGTGATTTAAATAGATTTTCATGTTCTTGGTAAAAAATTATATTCTTTCTCGACGTAGCAACTGATGGCTGCGATTTACAAACAAATATTCTGTAAATGAATATTTCCCATTTGAGCAACGCACGAATCGATATACCACATACTCTGACCCCGGCTACGTTGGATCAGGGAGAGAAAAAATTAGTTGAACCGTCGCTGAAATTATGCGTCTAGGTACTGCCGGACACTTATATATTCCCCACAACGCGCATCGTGGCCAGCACATTTCCAAAAAGACCGAAAATGCAACGAAAGTGCACGACCGCGCTAAAACTAAATATAACTGCAGTCCTTCGTAGAATGCACCACGATTTACCCGCGTCGCGCAGAACAGAGCGCGCCTAGAATTATTTTACGGAAATCAGTGCGAGTTGTTCGTCGACCTGTCGCTACGCGATTTTCTACGGCTGTGGAAAATCCTGTCCGCTCTCCGTACGCATCTACGATTGCAGTATTTTCCTCTAGATCGTCAAAAATATCACGTAGTTTTGGCAAAATTCTGAACAGTGCAAACGAAACCTCTGTACTTGAAACGAAGTGCATCTTAGCTCGACAATACTCGGCTCCGTACTTGTACATCGTGTATATCACCGAGTTCTGTATATCTGGCGGAGAAATACATCCGGCCACATCCTCGCCGCGACCGCCAGGTCGTTGACATTCCCAGAAGGCTCAAATTAATATTGTAAACTCGAGTCCCATGCGCCCTTCGTAATCGGAGCTTCCGTGAAACGGTTCCGCGGATGAGCTCAAGAATCCGATTATATCGATGCCGTACTAAATGCTAACTCATATTACATGGGGAAGTGCGTTACTAAGCCCGCGAGAATTTCGATCGGAATGCACACGCGCACTCGCCTGGTTTCCATTCAACCGTAAGATACGCGCAAGCGATATTTAGTCACGCTTCCTGATTTTCCCCGCGTCGCTTTTTTTATCTCGCGCATCTCCTGCACGCTCGAAAAATACGAGGCTGCTTCTCAGAAGCGAATGACTTTAGCTGTCGTTAATTTCGGATTTAAAGCGAGGAAAAATTCAACACTTTTTGCCCCTTGACCTTATTCGAGAGACAAATTCATTCTTTTCCTTTTTCGTTTCCCACACAGGTAAGATCACGCTTGGATCAAACCGAGATGCGGACATTTTGGTGGCCGGTACCGGCGTCGAACCCGTGCATTGTGCTATCGAGAACAATAACGGTGTGGTCACTTTGTACCCCATAAATGGCAATACATTTGTCGATGGTGTGTCGACAAATTCGCCAGTGAGACTCGCGCAAGGTAAGAGACCTTGGCCTAAATATGAATGACCGTGACCGATGTCCTAAAAAGACAGTGGAGTAACAAGGAGAAGGTCCTTCGCACTGGCAAAAATAATATTTCGATTACAAACTTCTCGATATTGGTGCAACATTGTTGCGTAAAAAGTAAAAGTAACATTTTTTTCTATTTGCCGTATTGAAATTTATTTGGTTAAGCTAAATAAAATTTGTGTTCTTTATATACATCGAAGTTACTTAAATTTTGTTGTGATTATTGATAAAGACAAAAAGGCGTTAAATGTTTCAGGTTGCATGCTATCGATAGGTCGATCGAACTACATGCGCTTTAATCATCCGGCCGAGGCCAAACACCTACGATCTGTCTTTCCCCACACGAGAATCTCAATGGCGCCGATAAGTTTTGCTCTTCCCGATGGCCAGGCGCAGGAGAATCATCACTTGGAGCGAAAGCCGCCGGTTGCACCGCGGAAATCACCCAGGAACTCTTGCTCCGACGACGAGATGGGTTTCCTGGGCAAGCTGACCAAGTTCGAGATGCTGTCGAAGCAAAACAGAACCAATTGCGTTTCACCGAAGGTTTTTCCCGCTGGTGCTCTCACGACGAATGTACCAGCCGACCAAATTCTCGGTCACTCGAGATCGTCGAGTCTGGTATCCTTGACGAAGTCACCGGTGAACGGCTTCACCGTGAACGGTAACGTCGACTCGACATCGCAGGGCTCGATCGGTTGTCACGACGAGACTCGTCAGCGATCGGACCCGCGTCTCGGTACGCCGACTCGACCGAACGTCAATTTGCAGTGCCAAAATCACAACCAGGTCAGGATGTACTCGGCGGAAACGTACCTAAAAGCGAGCAAACCGTATCAGGAGAACAACTACAAAAACGTACGATCGCCGTCTTTTGGAATGACGTCTCCAAAGTTCGTCACCGCTCGAAGCGACGACTTGATGTCTCGAAGTATGACTTGTCAGAGCTCGAACGAACTCGACCACCTCGTCGACAGGGACTTCGATATGAGCCAAAGCCTTATCGTCACGAAAACGACCACCACGGAGTTTCTGCAGTTGGAGAAATACGGATCGAACCCGAATGTCTGTAACGACAGTGCCAATGGAGATGCTAACGTCGGGATGTTGAGGCCGTCCACCGCTCACGGGTTCGGCTCGAATCCAAATGTTAAGCGAATTCTGCCACCGAGTCCGGCATTTAATCGGAATCCAAGATATAGCGAGCAGAAGAAAATTTACGCGAGGGTCAAGAGTCCTACCCCAAGTGTCGGCAGCAATTGCTCCCTCGAAGAATTGCGAGAAAGGCAAGCCGACGCGGAGAATAAACGCAGGGAGGCGGAGACCAAGCGGAAACAAGCGCAGGAAGAGAGGTTGCGGGAGCAAGAGGTCGAGAGGCAAGAGAAAATGAGGCTCGAGGAGATCTTGGCAATGTGTGCCGAATACGAAAGACAAAGCACCGTCGAAAAGCCGAGGCAGCCTAATCGGTAACTATCGTACTTTATCTCGATTTTATTTCTTTCACCTTTTATTTAAATTTTTTCTAATTTTCTTCGTCGTTTGTTGAAATAGAAGATGAAAGAGACTTGTAGAAATTTGTCTCACGACATTAAATGTCGAGATATTATATTTCTTTGGAGTAATTTATTCGTAGAGAAAATACGCACAATATATTTACGCAACGATATAATTTGCAGGATCATAACAAACGGATCTCTTCCGCGTGACAAGAGACTCGGCTACACTTCTTCTTTCGACAGTCCGAAAAGCCCGTCGAAAAATCAACCGCATTTCTCCTTCGATGTCGGCAAGCAAGCCAATTGGGGTGCTGCGTCATACGAGAACGTATCCGTGCAAACTTCTAAAGTCACTTTACAAAATGGCAACTCGTCCGCTCGTCACAAGGACCAGTCCGCTCAAGTTGAAAAGCACTTGTGTGACGTTTCCGCGGGGTCGCCGTACGCAACTGCACCGAGTAACAATCCATCGGCGAAGTACTCTAATGTACATAATACGAATGGCAGCTACTTCTCAGGCTCGATTTCTCATGGCGGCAATTATGAAAACGTTATCATCGGCAATAATAATAAAAAGAACGGCAGTTACACCGGTGGAACAGGAAACGGCATACAGGCTGATGACGATACCAGAGGCTCGCCGTCCACGTACGGGACGATTAGACTGAACGGAACGAAAATCGAACCACAGCAGGCGACGCAAGGTGGGAACGCGAGTATTTACGAAAACGTCGTGTTATCCCCGACGCGGAACAACAACCAGAATCATTCCATGCCAAAGAAAAACAGTCAATTGTCAACGTCTTGCGAGATGATAGAAAACAAACTGGCCATATCGAACGACGACCTTCTCGAGGCGATCGAGCAACTGTCCATGCTTTCGAAATCCAAAGAAATATGCGTGACTCCTAAGCGAAATAATTCGGAGAAGAATAACGCCAAGTCCAACGAGGCGAAAGCCGACAAGGAGAGGAAACAGCTGGAGGAAGAGGACAGGAAGAAGTACATAGAATTTTTGCAGAATGAAAAGTTACACGTCCTTAGCAACATGGATGCCCTGAAGAGGAGCGTCGCCGAAATTGAAATTCAAGAGGAAGAGATTAGTAGAGAGGTAACTTTTTTCACGCTACTGTTAAGCAAGAGTGAACAGATTTCATAGTTTCCTCACTGTAGTTTTCTTACCTCACATTACGCGTATCGTATATTAAATACGTTATTTATTTGTTCTCTTTATCTCTTTCTGGGCATGTGGAATACTAAGACAACCGATTGTAAGTATTCGTTCTATTAGATAAGATATATCTGTACAATTCTTGATAAAATTATTAGTGACACACACAAACGCTAGACAATCATCTACACTTAAACGTTCTTTCTCGAGTTAATATGCAGGTACACTCTGTAATTACTTCCTGTAAATTCGTTTCATAATATCGACTGTGGTATCTCGTTAGTTGTTATTTAATATTCAGCGCACGATATTCTCGTACAGAGTGCAACAGTACCTATGATATAACGATGGACAGACTAATTTCTCACGCAAGAATAAATTGAAACTGTACAAGGATCTTTCAGAGCTTTGATTTCGAGGAAATTGATTTTGAAAATTTATCGAATGTGATTTGCGGACCAGTAAATAAAATAAGAGAAATAACAGGAAACAAAACAGGTCAATGTTTATAGAAACTATCGAGCTTAAATAACAATAATTATTCTATAGAGTCTTATTGTTAGTCGAGTGCACATACCGAAGCACACACACGCGCGCACACACACACACAATTGAACGGATTTTAAAAATAAAATGGTTCAAGAACAAACTCTATCACAGGAAAAGATTAATTTCGATTTAGTTTCGCACAAAGAAGCTCATCCATGGTTATATCATCGCTGTGTCGTAATTCTTTTCTCACGGAAGCTACGAAACAATCGAACTATGTATCTCGCAAGCAATTATCTTATCAATGTCTTATTTTTCAGTAAAGCTGAATTTAGAAACTAGTACAAACTCGAAGGTATTAAAAATCAATATGTTGCTTGTTTATTGTTTCACAGCTCGAAATGGAGAAAGCACTTTTATCCGCGGAGTATGAATCGGAATCCTTGAAGCTCACGCAAGACGAGGGAGAGAAGATAAAGGTGCAAATGCGAATAAATGAGCTGGAGAGAGAAATGGCGGAGGATAATGCGACTCACTCCAAATTGCAAGCTGAAGCGAAGCAACGTGTTCAAAAGGCACAGCAAGCTTGCGCTCGATTGGACGAACAATTGGCCAGTTGCACGAATGAAATTATGCACCAGAGTATTACCGACAAGCTACCGGCGCATCAAGATATCTTGGAGAGTGAAAGGAAAGCTTTCGAGGACTTGGAGTTTCATCATCTCGAAGAAGAAGCGAGTAAATTGGCCACGAGAGAAGAGCTGCAAAGGTATGTGTAATCGTCGTAGCACATTTCCGTTTCTTAAGCTCTACGTCATATACAAATTTTTTTTGCAGATATTTGAGCGATCTCACGAGCAAGATCGAAGGCAGAAAATTGCAATTGACTCATCTAGAATCGCAGCGATCTGAGGCAAAGAACGTGGCGACTAAAGAAGCCAGGGGTCTCGAGAGGCAGAAATTGGGACACTTGAAGCGATTGGAAGAAGTCAGTAAAATAACATAAAAGTTCAAGCATGACCGATAAATCAGATTACAAATGCAACTCTTTCATATCTTCCTGCAATATAACAAAATTATCAAGTTACAATTAAACATTTCGAATTACACCTTAGTAGATTAATTAATCGTTCGTTAATTAACTCGTCAAACGATTACGATTGTGATAGGCACGAAATCGAGTGCGAGAGATAAACGAAGAACTCGGCTATCTGGCCCAGAACTCCGTTGAATATTCCGAGGAAAAACGATCCCCGAGTAGAGAAGACTTCGACAGAATCTCCAGAGTGACCAACGATTCTCCTATTGTGAACAATCAAGGCAGCCTAGGAAGGAAGACAATCGAATCGCTGAGGGAAATTGAGAGAAATCGGCAGCTTCATTTAGCTAAACAAGGTGCGAATTATTTCGATCGCTAAATTTCACAATACAATGTAATCTAAAGACAACGGGCAAAAATTAACGTATCGCCATTTCCAGGGAGTCAAGTAATCTCGGAGGAGAGACGTAGAGTCGAAGAATTGAAAAGACGAGTGCAGGATGAAGTCCGTTCGCAATGGGAAGAGAGAAAAATGAACTGTGCGTCTTTCAACAGCGTCGAATCTGGCGAAGAATCTTCCAGTTATTCCACCGGACCAACAGAAAGGTGAGCTTAATGAAAATGATTCACTTTTCTATTTCGCGTGTTTCGCACGATTTCAAGTTTCAAAAACGAAAACTTAATAAACGTCGAAACCTTCGTAATCAGTTCAAGATTTAAAAGTATTATTATCATAGTTCTTCAATCTTTTTTCACTTTATAAGTAGACGAGGAATTGCAGCGACAAATTTTTATTTACATTCCCTCTCCCGATAATTTAAATGTCTCCTAAATATGCGCGAACGATGAACTGTATCTCCGCTACGGGCGTTTATTGTGTCAAAATCAATGCGTACAAACATTTGAATGCATTGATATACTTGTACCACGAAGTATATGTGACAGAAGACGCGTGCATCATCGCGCAGTATCGCAGTTAATCGCGACGACCTTTCTGTCGTTCATTGAAGCTTATTACGAAACCTTCCTCATCGACACACCTCGAACGTTGTGTGTGCCAGCTTATAATCGTCTGAGTGTGTATCCTACACGTCTGATATATAAAAATCAAAGCTTTCCAACTGAGCAGTGATGAATAAGCACTCGTGATATTCCATGAAGAGCTCTCACATGCCGTCCACATTTCTTCGGGGAAAACAATCTTTTTTATCGTAATATAAAAGATATAAATAAATCGGAGTCGAGAGTAAAATGTGTTTTGCGAAATCTCTCGGAGAATCAGAGAATTATATTGGCCTCATCCTCACGCTATTAGTATTACTATCAATATCCAAGATACTGTTAAGAGCAATTACTAATTGCGTGCGAGGGCCGCATATCGTGTTCGTTTGATCGGCACTCGGCCCGAGTCTTCACACTCTCGTGGTGCAAAGTAGGCGGGGCGTTATCGCGCGATACGATATCTGCGTGTAGCTGTATGTCTTCTCGTGGTTCTACTCGCGTTCAACGTGTCGTGTACGGAAAATCAGTGGAAGATGCGGGAACGTTGTGATAAATATATAAAGTAACATTGTGATAGATATATGTAAAGAACGATTAACGACTCGCGAGCAAGAAAAGGTACGAAGAGAATGTGCAGTATCGTTCGGTAGCGATCGTCGTGCGATGCTGCAAAATGAACCCCAGGGAAATGGGTGAGACGGTGCTGAACGAGGCCAGAGTTACGGGATGCAACCTGATCACTTTCCTCACTAGTAATCGTTGTTACCTCTGCACCAAAGATTGGATCTGCGACAATTGTTACCGTCCTCTGGAAACTCACGCGCGTGATATTCGTCGACGCTATTTGTGAGTCTAAGTTGTGAAAGAGTTCCATCTTTTCTGTCAGAAACGGTTGACAATTTTACGAGATGATTCAAAATCTTCTTCAAACGGTAACTTAATTCTGAAGGGCTTTACTTGAATTAATTTCCTTCAAAGTGTCTATATATTGTAGGATGTAAAGGAGCAAGTAAAAGCTTTGCTTAATTCATTCTTTGTCTCTTTTCAACTGTTACTTTAGAAAGAGACAAAGGACGAATTAAGCTTAAAGTTAAACAACGTTGGTGAAACCGGGCCTAAGTCGTTTGATAGAAATAACAGTTATAAAATAAAATAAAAATGCATGATTATTGTGATTGATTGTCGCGTCGATATTGTTAATGTACAACTGTGTTACGTGTTATGTTACGTAGAATTGAGGTGAAATAAATCTAACAAGACGATACGGTGCAAAAAGTAAATCAGCACTCAACTCTTGACCCTTAATACGTCATAACATATTCACGTGCGCGACGCAAGTGGACGAGACACATAGACACGGTTGCGTTCGAAGCCGATATGGTCAATTTGTGTGTATATGCGTGTAATGTGCGCCATAGGTACATAATTTGCATATAGTATCATGAAAACTCAAATATTAAAGTGTTAGGATCTCGACAAGCTTCCCCAGTTATATTTCTACGTTACCAATATTAATTTTTTAATCGTCAGTATTGAATAATTCACTAATCAACTACTGATTATATTTTTTTCTGGAAAAAGTCCTGATTACAAATTACAAATGTTCGGCAAAGTGTTTCTTCTACTTTGCAGATATATCTCGTTCTTAAAATAAATTCTTGCACGACCAAACTTTGTACACACGATGACAACAACTCTTCACTTGATGCAACAAGACCACAGGATATATCTTTAAGTAGAATTGTCTTAAGGCGAGTTAAATGGTTTAGATTATGACAGTTTACGTGCGTCAGACACTTGTAGGAGAGCACTGATGCAGCGTGTTGTAGCACACATTGCGTGAAGCTTTGTTCATTATTCAAGAGCCATTATTGAACAAAAGAAGATAGAAATAAAATTATAGAAACGGGTTGTGCGTTAGAATCAGAGGTCAGTTATCGGGAACAAGGGAATGTTTCTAGCCAACCAAGGCCGAGGCTGGCATGGCAACGAGATCGGAATGGTTGGGTATCGTTCGCGCTGCATTTAACATTGTAGAAGAATTAAATGCTATGCCGGTGGTATCGTCGAACCGGTCTACCGAGTCACTTTGTACTTGTTAGGTTTTAATAATACCTGCCTTTCGCGCTATAGTCGGCTATAGGCCTCGTCCTCTCCTCAGTCTCGCGATGCTCAGGAGCTAGGACCGAGGTTCCCGGGGTGTACCGCTACCGTTTCGATCACGAGGACGCCGAATAAAATTCGCGACATTCGGCGTTCACGCTCCAGTTAATAATAGCGCCCACTAAATGTGTCGGCGACAAGTTTCATATCAAGTATAAATAAAGTGCGAACGGTTCGACAGCATCGCGAAGGAATTGTGATTATTGTGCGATGACAACACGAACTATCAATTGGCTCGGCCATAACTTTCTATATTTTTACGCTCGTGTCTAGGGTTCATTTTTAATATTAGTTTATCAAATTAATTTGCTATTACTTAAAAATTTTGATAAGAAATTACTCGCAGTATTACCGAGGATGATAATGACGAGATATAGACGCGTTTAATTAAAAGTTTCACTGCGCTCGACAAATTATGAAATCTTGCGGCCGTAATTGAAATTAATTAATATCAATTTACCTTTCTAGTGGTAGCGGAAGTACCGACGGCGCGGAAGGTGGAACCAGCGAAAAATTATCCCCGAGCAAACTTTCGGAACTCACTTCATCCAGTCCAGGACCGTCGAATAATTCTTACAGTCTACTTCAAAATGACAACGTGAGTATAGCGTAAAAAGCATATTTCCTTACGTTGCATCAAATTTCAAGTTTATATGTCAATTGGAAATACTGTGCGAATGTCCACGGAATGTCGAACGTATGCAGTTCCCTTCCACGAAGCTGTATTTTAATACACGTAAATTCCCCAAAATATTTCATCGCTCAATCAAACGCTACCAAACACAGACACATACGTACATAAGTACGTACGTATACTGCGAGACGTTACGTCGAGTAAGCGCGAGTCTAACTTCCAGTCTATTTCTGCTCGCACGTGGATTTTATCGCACACCTGTTCAAAGAAATGTGCCTCGACAGGTCTGCTCTCCGAAAAGTTTTCAGTGTTCACGCAAGCGGGAGTTCTCTTGCTTCGAGACGTGGATTTATCTATTGTGCAAAGAACTTCGTTATCGATCTCTTTTTTTCAATATGAAACTCGCATCTCTAACGTGGAGTCTTCAACTACTGGGTATGTTTGTTGATTATATAACGGGAACGATATATTACAAATAATCATAAACAGTATCTGTTTTCTCTCTTTATCTTTACGTGTTCTTTTCTCATCTCTTTCTTTTTTTTCCTTGTATTTCCGCATTCTCTCATTCCGATCGGCGACGTTGAATTATATAGTAGATATATATATATATATATAATAAAAATGTTTCTTCTATTCTATTTATCTCGGCGTAATTCCAAAAAAACTTTACTCCCGTGCCAGCTGCAAAAAATAGCCGTGTTACGTCTCCGAACAATTTTGTGGGCAAATAGTTGAATAGGGTGGTTCACGAGAAGTGTGAATCAACAGGAAGGCACGAGAGGAAGTAGTTAATATTTGAAATATTTCGAGAAATAACTTGAATCATCGGGGGAGGCCAACGCACAGGAACAAATTTCTTATAATAAATTCGTCACGTACGAACGGTACGGTATATGCATAACGGGCTACGCGATTTTCTCCCGTGTTTTCATATAAATGTTTTGACAGTTGAGAGAGATCATTTTAGAGTATACTTTCGCATACGTCGAAAAACAACGCATTTGTTACCGCCGGAAGCCCCGCGTAGATTTTGGCCCGCCATCGCGCCCGTGCGCAGGAGACGCACGCTTTTCGACACTGACATTTCGCAAGTATAGCCATTTACATTCTGGAGCAAGTGTTTTCGTCATTGCACACGTGTTTTTCCCCATGTGGTATCTCAGCCCCGATACGCGAGTATGCCGCGGGTTGGACGGCATTCAGCGAGCAGCTTGTCCTGCGATAAATGTGCTTTTGTGAAGTCTCGATTAAGCCTGCGGCGATAATTTATAACGACAGATGACATCGAAATTCATAAGCCTCTTTTGCGCAACTGACCTCTTTCTTGACAGATATATTTATTTACGGACGTACGATAAGCTTCCTCTTTTTTCAGACACTTAACTAAATGGACGTTTAATTTTTTTCCTATGCCAAGGACAGCAGGAACCTTTACGAATGAAATTTTTAACGCGCGAATAAATATATTCCTTATTCCTCGTAGTATAGTCTCGGGTTTTATTCTCCTCGCAGAAAAAATATTCACTTATTACTTCTTGCATTCCTATCACTTTACTTATTGAGTTTAGGTGAAGAGAAATGTCCGCAGTAAATGAGTATTTGTGATGAGTCACCGCGTTTGCCGAGAGCCGACGGAATTTCTCATCTCTTGCCTGAGCCACTCAACATCTACTAATAGCAAATAATTTCAACAAACGCGAACGTTATATAATAATGTTGGGATCTATAACGCAACGATAAGCTTTTCGGTAATAAAGATTTCATTAATTCGGCCGGCCTTCGCTAGTTTCCACCATTTGTCGAAACGTGGTTTATTTTTGGTAATATCGGATGTGAACCAGTTGCAATTGTAGCGAGTGTTATAGGATGTTACAGAAAACAAATCGTTTCTTATCGTGTATTTTGGCAATCTGTGTCATTCGATACCTGCCACGTGGCATGTGTTCCATGAATGAATAATCGAAATTTATTGCGCGGGCGAATTTTGGTGCTCACACGGCATCTGGCGAGCGAGTGGGAGTCCGGAGTTACATTTTACAGCGGGAATTATATCGCCGGACCATCGAGTCACTAGCGTCAGTCTTTCCCCGTCATCTGTTCGGATCTGTGTAAACGGAATATCTCGACGTAGTTGCCATCGGTTTCGTCAAATTGCATAAACTCAACTGTGCACAATACGATGTCGCTTATGTGGATAAACTACATTAAAGGCAAAACGAAGAAACGACACATCAGACGAAAGCGTGAAGTTTGCAGACACGTAGGCGAAAAAAACTTATGCGGGAATAATTTTTGTGCAAATTGCACTCTGAGGGGGGAAAAAAAGACAGCAACCCATTTTGGGGCCCACAATTAGTAATCGAATTACTTGGATTGTTCGTAATTCTACTCTGCGAAAAATTTTGACCGTTTTTTTGCAGTTAAGCAACTTAACATTTCGATTAGTGCCTCTTAAGTGAAAATTATCTTTGCGTTATTGAATATCGACAGAACTAATCGAAAGAATTGATTAGTATTGTTGTAAAATCTTGGATATAGATAGAATATAGCCAATTGCGATTTTTAGTTACGCGGGGTAAAATTCATAAAAGATTAGAGTGTTACGAACAATTCAAATAATTCGATTGCTAATTGTGGGCCCTAAAATGGGTTGCTAACTGTTTTTTTTCCCCAGAGCAGCAAACATTTTTGGGACGCTGTTAAAAGGGACGGAATAATAAGAATTTCGGAACTATTTTCAGATGAGAGACGATAGGAGAACATCGATGGAAGGCGAGAGGCTTAGCGATAACAGTGGCGGCGGTGGCGGCGGTGGAGGCGGAATTATCGACGGAAATGGAAGTCGCCCCCTTTCTCAGACATCCAGCGAGATGGATACACTCGGATCGTTGCAACCTGTCAAACATCGCGAAAAGGCAAAACTTCAGGTAACCCCCTGAAATTTATTGATTAGTTACCCGTGTAGAAAGACGACACGAGCGACAGGCAAGAACTGCTAAAAAGGATAAATAATCGCTTCAGGAAAGAAGCTTTTACTCGCAGAATTAACTTCAACGTAGAATAGCTTTCTCGCGATTTTGTTCTACTTGAACAGAGAAAACTTCAATTTATTCAACTTGCTGCTTTGACGTCGACGAGTTAACATCCAACGAATTTTGCAGAGGCCACTCACGAGGTACCTTCCGATCAAATCAGAGTCCTTGGATCTAAGACATCACATAGAGACTGCCGGGCACCAGTTACCACTGATTTACGATGTTACCGTCGACACAACAAGTTGCAGTGGTTATTTATCGAAGATGAGCAAAAAATTTCATCACTGGAACAAGCGATGGTTCGTCTTTGATCGCAGACGGAAGACGTTATCCTACTACAGCGATAACACGTCCAGGAAGGCTCGCGGCGTAATTTATTTCCAGGTAAGCTTCTCGGGAGCATTATCTCGTTTATTTCGGAAGCGTCTTTCTATTAGGAATTTCAACACTAATATCGCAACTAATTCGGTATTGACGCATCGCAGTCGATCGAAGAAGTCTACGTGGATCATATGAACACCGTCCGATCGCCACAACCATCTCTCACCTTTATCGTCAAGACTACGGCTAGACTTTACCATCTCATGGCACCCAGCCCGGAAGCTATGCGCGTTTGGGTGGACGTTGTGTTTACCGGAGCAGAAGGATACCACGAGTTCGACCACGGCGTTTGAGTTATACTTGTGTATAAAACCAATTTCCGCGAACGAGAGTCGAATTTTGAAAACGTAACATGAGATAGTGATTTCTGGTCTTCGATAATTATAGCAAGAAAGATTGTTTCATAAGGAATTATATATCTAAAATCAGAACAATTCTTGACTAAAAACACAAATGAATAATGAATGTAAGTATATGAGATATGAATTAGAAAGTACCACAATTATTTTTTTAATGTGTGCTGGAAATGTGTAATAATTATAATTAGGAAGTTACAATAAGGAAATTTCTCCATATTAGGTAATATTCCTTATTAGGAAGCATTTCCATGTACCTTTACGAAAGACGAGCACAATAACTTCAGAAAGTAGGAACCAACGCGAAGATTGGAGCTTGCTGCTAAAAAAATTAAGGCAGCTAAACGTAGATTAAAGATGTGTAAGCTATTTATATAACAACAATAAGAGATACTTTAATTGAATATTATGAATTTAAAAGTTTAAACGTAATTATTAAACTTTGCACAATTTTATTAATGCAATGATTAATTTAAACTACTTTTTGTAGTTTTGCTAGTACTTTCGACCAGTTTCTCTTTTCTAAACTCGGACTTAAATTTTTTTTCAAGAATGCCATATTCTTATCCGTAGTAGTGAAAGAACGTCGCAAAAAAGTCACGGGTATCATCATAAACCATTATGTTCATTTTAATTTAGGAAACGATTCACGATAAGATTTATTTTACAGAATGAAGTCTTTCGATTCATCTGCGTTTCTCTTTTGCAGAAATGCAAAGAATCTGGTAAATGCAGGATACGCGAAAAATTATTTGTTGTTTCAGTATTTGAAGTGTGTATAATTTAAAATTGTCAACGTACAATATTTGTTTCAAATATTATTAAATAATTAAATTTTTATACTTTGACTAAAAGCTGCATAAAACTGCATAAAAATATTGCGAAAATATTATAGTTATATGGTGAACGTATATTTTTGATAAAATAAATTAATACAAACTCTACTAAAAAATGTTAATGAAAGTTTCGAAAAGTTTAGTTAAGTGAAAATATTTTATATATACGCATTATTCACACGTTTATATATACGCAATATATACACTATATATTAATATATATATATTGTATGTAGTAACATTGTTTCATGTGTTTTAATATGTATACATTGAAATAATATAAAATATATACTGCACAAGAATATATTTTATATTATTCTGTACATCAGTCACATAAATTTTACTTTCGACAGTCTCTTAATATCACTTCAAGCACTGAACTATTCGAGCTATTTGAAAGAATGGGCATTAATAGTACGTCACACGGAAGTATTATTCATTTTACCATTCAAGCTAATTATAAATTTACTTTTACCGATCTAAGTACATAAGTGTTATTAGGGTTTGTTAAATTTTATAGATACTTCTAATCTAGTCTTCCAGCGTATAAATACAAGAGGATTTGTGAAAAGTTACACGAATTAAACGAATTGTAATAAAGGAAAACTTTACAAAAATTTGTATGCTTGTTCAAAAACGGGGGAAGAAAGAGCCAATATTTGTAAATATAACATGTAATTGTATTGTTACTTTAATGCGTGAGATTCATATTCTGATATCATGCCATACATATGCCAAGGATTAAACAGAATAAGATTGCTTTTACTATTTTACAAAATATAAAAGGTCCATATGCGTCTTAAGCCGACTTATTTTACTTAATAAGAGCCTAGTATTGTAGCAAAACCGATATCGTTTTTATTTTAATAACGCCGCTCATATTTAATTTACAAAATTATGTAAAGGATATACTATCGACAATCAAATAACACTATGCTGTAACTTGAAGATTCGATAGTCTGCTACACCTCCTTTAAGTGAAAAATATAGATTTAAATTGATATAGAGATATTTCGGATTTTTCTTTGCAGCCAATTTGACTCCTAATGCGCATTAATAATATACGTGTAATTTATGGCACATAAGTTCATTGTCTGTCTCGCTTTCTTTAATTTCTTTATCTTGAATTCACAATCAGAAACAAAAATACACGCAAGGCCTATGGATCGTTAATTACGTCACTGGAGGCAGGCAAACATCAAGAGTTATGGAAGGGATCTTCTCTTCAGAGCGGAATAGTTAAATGAATATCAGATACGCGAGAATGCTTCACCAAAAGTGCCGGCAGGGTTTGTATCCGTCCAGCAACGTAAAGAGATTTGCAGTACCGGAGGAGAGAGTACCCTGGACAGTCGACTATCCCGAGTACAAACCGGTCGCGTATACCGCTACTGTTCTCAAGGGCAAACCTTGGGCCGATCCCGAAATCAGCGAGCCCACCTTCAAGCCAAAATGGAACGCGGTGGATGGTAACTAACCCCTTTCTATTCATCTAATTGACAAATTTGGACTGACTGTCACGAATTGAAAAAACGACGGAAGAAAGACAAACGATGGGGATCACGTTTCTTAGGTTAACATAAGTCTGGGCTAGAGTTGCGCATGCGGAGCGAGGTATTACCGCGTCCGTATTTGAAATGTATGCAATTCTCGACAGACAAGGTGAACCGAAGGAGTTTCACGGGTGACTATGACGTGAACGCGGATGGCTACCCCTTGAATCCCGTGGGAAGAACCGGCATCGTCGGCCGAGGACTTCTCGGCCGATGGGGACCGAATCACGCCGCCGATCCTATCGTCACGCGATGGAAGCGCGATAACACGGGGACTGTGCAGGTGGACGGGCGCACGGGAAGGCCCGTGTTGCAGTTCGTCGCGATACAGAGACGGGATTCCGGAGAGTGGGCCATACCCGGGGGTATGGTTGACCCGGACGAGACGGTTTCCACCACCTTGATGAGGGAATTCATGGAGGAGGCGCTCAACTTTTTAGAAATGGACGAGACCGAGAGGAAGGCCCTCCGAGATTCCATAGTGGAGTTCTTCGCGAAGGGCGACGAGATCTACAAGGGATACGTGGACGACCCGCGGAACACGGATAACGCTTGGATGGAGACGGTGGCTATAAATTTTCACGACGAGGAAAACGATGTCGTGGGGAGGCTCGCGTTGAAGGCCGGAGACGACGCGCGTAGCGTAAGGTGGATGGACGTGAATAAGGAGATAAATTTATACGCCAATCATAGCGATTTTGTGCAAAAAACTGTGCTGCAACGTAACGCGCATTGGTGAAGCCGACAATCGTAAATTTGTACGTAATTGTAGACTGCGACCAATGGATCTTTCATCTAGACCGTATCAGACTACGGATTGGGATTGGGATTGAGATTATATTGAAATTTGACCACAGTAAAAGTCACTAAACTTGAGATTAGTAAACTTTACTCTGATTGGTCAAGTTTCTCGGCTTCTGGGAGGAGGATAACATTGAAAAAAAAACTATACAATTGTAAAAACATTATTTTTGTATTGTATACTGTACGTACTGCATGCACCTGTACATGCACTTTCCGCACTGTGCATAGCACAAGCGCAAGTCGCTACTTATTATTACTGTCGTTACGATGTAAGTTTACATCAAACTATGCCACGCAATCTTAAACCTAGTGTAAATTTTTTTATAAAATGAGATTTTTCAATACAAGACGAAACGTACGTTTAACAAAAGTATCGATTATAATCTATCGCGTGTCTTACGCGGAAGCTTAAAAGGACAACTTTCAAATCGTCGAATTTTAGTTGTCCTGTGTTGCATTTATTTTTATAAGTTTTCTGATCGTGCATCACACAGTCATATTAAAACTCAAGCATAAGAATTAAGTAACATTAGATATAAATATAAAGTCATGGAAAAATGACATTAATATGTATATCAATGTAATGCAATCCTAAAATCACGTATGTTAATTAAAAAAAAAATTAAGCGCTAAATGTGAAGTAATAATGCTTCTTTTGAAGAAGTGAAAAATATGAAAATAATGTAGAATTCTGAAGGCAAAATTCTGAACAATATATCATAAATTGAGCAAATTTTTCACCGTTATCGTATATGTACATATTCCTAAATACGTATTTCCATAAACATATGCGCATAAAAAAAAGAAAAATAAAACATAGCATTTGTACAAAATAATACTAGTAGAAATTGTGGCGATCGTGGCGCAGAGGATTGTTCGCTGGTCTGGTAATCCGAAGATCCGGGTTTAAAACCAAACAAAACATTGTTGGTTTTCGTTCGATCGCCACTTAGCGAAGTGAATATAGAGAGAGGTGTTATAAGAGATTTGGGCAGGTTCCTTCAAATATTACACTGTAACACTTCCCCTTGTAACTCTAAGGGGAATCAATAAAATGTATTTACATTTTCATTTACATACTAGGAGGAATTAGTCCAATTTCTATTATCACTATACCTGATTCCATTTGGTCTTAAACTGAGGTAATAAAAGTCCTTTAATATGGCACGTAATAATCGGCATTTATCATAATAGGTGGTGGTGGATTAAACTTGAAAGGCTTTATCAAGTCGACAATCCCCATTAATCCTTGATCGGATTTTACGGTTGTACCAAATGTGTCGTCAACATTTGAATACAACGTGTGATCGCTTAATTTAAAAGGCATAAAATGTTCGCCAATCTTCTCTAATTCTTTTTGGTTTGTGTTCGGCGCAAGAGTTTTCTTCGATTTCACTTCAGCTTTTTCTGAATCAAGTGCACACTGCGCCCGCACCTGGCCCAAGCTTGCTGCTTTGTTGAAACACGTGCGCGCGGTATCGATATCGATTGGTAAACCGCCCTTTCCTTGGGCATGGTAGACTCCCAAATTATATAAAGCATCGGCATGATTGTGAGCCGCGGCATCAGTGTAATATTTTGCAGCCTGAAGGAAAATTATACTTTGATATATTTTTTGCAGGTATATCTCTCTTCCTGTTTTTACATCGTTCATGTTTTTAATTTCATATTTTCATATAAATATCTTCTTATCTTTATGCAGGGATCGAAAAAAGATTTTCGTGACTAAATAAAGTGCATTCCAAAACTGTTTTTCGCAGACACCTCTAAATATTTGTACCCAAGGTCAACTGTCGTAACTAACGTTTAGCATATAGGAAAGCTGAAATCAACTTGCACTTCTATAAGTTGTTTCTTTATATTTTGCTAAAATTTGTTTGAAAATGTTTGTTAGGGAGATCCTTTACTTTAATACAGGACTTATAACAAATTTTGATCTCATTCGTTGAGATAAAAATCTCAAAATCGATAATTTTATTGATACGACAGTTTACTTTTCAGGTACATTGTCTAGACATTGGAGTGTACCTTTGCTTGATCTGCCATAGTTCCGACGCCTAATTCGTAACACAACCCTAAATTGAATAGGCTTCCGGGAGATGATAATTTAGCGCCCGCGGTAAAATGCATTAAAGCGTCACTGTAACGCATTTCCTCTAAAGCTTTGATACCATACCGAAGTTCGCATTCTCCCTTCAGTATGTTATGGGTATTTGTAAATTCAGCGGCAGCATTTTTGAATGCCTATGGATATAAAAAAATCTTAAAAAATGAAACTATAAAACTCCACGAAAAACATGAAAGTATTTTTTGCATAAAATACTACAATTTACTTTATATGCAATTATTGGCTCTTCTACACACGCACACAGGAGATAACATTTCTTTAACAGAACTTTTTTCCAAGAAAGAAATTAAAAAGAAAAACGTGGAAGAAATAGATGTTTAAGTTCATTTTTATTTATTCTACAATTTTTGCTCTCTTCGCTAAATATATTACAAAACTTGACTCCAAAAATATATCTTACTCGTTAAAAAAAATAAGGAAATGACCTCAAGTCGCTAAATTATGATACATGTATATATACACGAGTTATCTGTTATCTGCATGAATCACGAAGATAATATCGTGGCAATTACATATCGAAATTAAATAAATAAAAAAATTTTTTGCTGAAGAGAAAATATCTTCGAAACACAGAACAAATAAGAGAAAGAATACAGTATTCGGTATACTTATTATGTAGAGACTACAAAATCGATATAAGACACGATTAAGAATATAATAACTAATTTTTGCATAAAATACCACAATTAATTTTATATATAATTATTTTTGTAACGAATTCCATAAAATTTGCCAGTTGGGTTGACAATAAGCCCACTGTTTCAATCATTATTTTCCACACGTTATATATATAATACTCAGGTTAATTGTTAACCAGACTAGCCATGAGTTAACCTCTGGTTAACAGTCAACCAGAAAATAAAAAACCGGGCCTAAGAGAGAGGTGAATTAAAAGTTGAAAGTTACCGATAAAATGTAACTAAATTCAGTTAAAAGTTAACAGTCTATAATGTAACTAAGTTAAGTTAAAATTATTGAACTTTCATCCTTTTAACTAGACACTACCCAACCCTGATAATACTCTTTATGCAGCGAAGAACTGTAGACTGTTGCAAGCTTCCATCTTAATTTAATTCTTACATATATACCACTACAGAGTATGTCTGCAAAATAACATCCTCACCTCTTCAATGGTGATAGGACCGAACGGTTTCTCCGCGGTCCATTGTGACTCTGTATCCTGCAGATCAGAGCTTTTACTACTGGTGGCGGTACAGTTGGTAACCGGCAGGACTTTTCGCGGGTGTAGATTTAGACATTGCGTAAGTATCGATGAAGAGTAATCGTGTAATTTGTTTTTCAAGGTCTCACTGCTGTCTCTGTCAGCGACTCTCTTGCGCAGGCAGAGTGTCTGGCATACAACCCATCCAGCCGCCAGTACGCTGGACTAATAAAATGTAGTCACATATTAGCAAAGAGTCGGAAATACAAGTCACGTGTTAGTGACAGCGAGAGTTCCTGGTTTCGGAACGAGGTGTTGCATAACATTACGAGTCTTGTTTTGAAAAAACATACCCAGCCGACAGCCTCTGACCAGCTGTGCTTGGTGTTCCAATCGGAGTCGTGTTTGCTGTTGTTAGCACCGGTGCTCTTGGACGAGCCGCAGAAACCCTTGTCGCAGGTGATAAGCACCGGTGGCAAGAATTTCTGCTGACACGTCAGGCTCGTCTTAACTTCGTTCTTCGCGTTGTCCTGCGACGATTGCGAGTAAACGTTGGTGCGACAGACGCGTCGCTCCAACGTCTCCCGGATCCCACGAACCACGACTTTCCACATTTTTCTCCTCTCTCTTTCCGTTTATATATTGAAAAGATGATATGCTTTGAAGCGCTGCTATTATAAAACCGTGGCAGAGAGAGAGAGGCTCATCCGCCTCAGAGTTGAATCTACGCTACATTAAAAGCAAGTGCACTGAAGCAGCACACAAAACGTGTGTGCAAACTTATGAGAAAAAATCAGACTGACATTCAATAAAGTCTCCACTCGAGAGCCAATTGGAACGCTCGACAACTCCGCGCGTTTCTATCAATGAACGAAATAGCAGAAAACTAGGGTATTTGCGTTGCGGCTAAGTTGGTACACGAATATTTTTATTTAGGATTGGGTAGTGTCTAGTTAAAAAGATAAAAGTTAAGTTAAAAAGTTAAATAATTTTAACTTAACTTAGTTACATTATAGACTGTTAACTTTTAACTGAATTTAGTTACATTTTATCGGTAACTTTTAACTTTTAATTTACCTCTCTCTTAAGCCTTGTGTCCACGATCCAA
>NW_011967220.1:913881-919273 GCF_000949405.1 Vollenhovia emeryi
GAACTTGGACACAGTTCTTGGATCTTGGACACAAGGCTTTAGGCCGAAAGCAGCTTGCTATTCCAGCTAAATTAAAGAACAATATGGCATCACTGAAACTAAATTTGTTTTGTATATTACACGAATGTTTCCACGAAACAGACAGTTTTAAGTGCGAAAGGTGCAAAAGTGCAGAATCACTCCAGCATCCATTTAAGACTACGTTCAGAAACACCACCCGAGTACCCCAGCGTATCATTCTATCCTTGTTGCTCACCGTATTTTAAACCGTATGTTAAACAAGGATAGAAAGGCCGCGTTCAGCAGACACAACAGTTGAGTGAGCGCTCAGTATGATTGGTTAACATGATTGGCTGGATCTAAAAGTATTAACCAATCATACTGAGCGCTCATTCAACAGTTGTGTCTGCTGAACGCGGCCATTGATACACTGGAGCACTCGGGTGGTGTTTCTGAACGCGCCCTAACCTAACGGAGACACCCCCCACCACTCGAAATTCGATGTCGTTTTCAGCCTTGTGTATGCGACCGTCGAACGGACCGCAGGTTACGTTCCTAACCTAGTCGGCTAATCGAGGACCACGCTGCTACGTGTTCCAAGCAACGGCTGCACGCAATTAATACACATGTGCTTATCTATGAAAAGAATGAATATTTTCTAAATCAAAATGGGGAAAAAGACGAAGATTGGAAAGCAGAGAAAAGACAAGTACTATCAGTTAGCCAAGGAAACAGGCAAGTAATGTTAAATTATTCGTGAACTTGAGCTAAAAATCACACGCGGTGGTGTCTTAATCAAACATTCAGTAGTTAATCATATTAGAATATCGAGATGATGACTAAAATTGGACGGTTCGTTCAGGTTACAGATCGCGTGCCGCTTTCAAGTTGATCCAGCTAAATCGGAAGTTTGAGTTTCTTCAAAAGTCCAGAGTATGCATCGACCTGTGTGCCGCGCCTGGCGGTTGGATGCAGGTCGCCAGGCAAAATATGCCGGTCTCGTCGATACTCATCGGCGTGGACTTATTCCCGATAAAGCCTATCCCGGGGTGCCTCAGTCTCGTCGAAGACATTACAACGGACAAGTGTAGAGTCGCTATCTCGCGTGAATTGAAAACGTGGAAGGCCGACGTCGTTTTGAACGACGGTGCGCCGAACGTGGGGAAAAGTTGGCTTCACGACGCGTATCAGCAAGTCACCCTGACATTATCGGCGCTTAAATTAGCCACCCAATTCTTAAAAGCTGGTGGATGGTTTATAACCAAAGTATTTCGATCGAGGGATTATCACTCGTTGCTTTGGGTGCTAAAACAATTGTTTAAGAAGGTATCAATATCATATCATATAAGCTAGCAATTATTTTCCATTGTTCTATTTTTTTCTGTTGTTTTACTATTGTGAATTTGATTACAGGTACATGCCACTAAACCTCAGGCCTCGCGTAGCGAGTCTGCAGAAATTTTTGTCGTTTGTCAATATTATATTGCTCCTGACAAAGTAGATCCCAAGTTCTTTGATCCGAAGTACGTCTTTTCTGAATTGCAACTAGAATCTACGAACACGTTCAATGTTCTTCATCCAGAAAAGCAGAAGAAAGGGAAAGTGGAAGGATACCCTGAGAACGATTACACGTTGTATCATAAATTATCCGCGAAAGAGTTTATTGCCTGCGAGGATCCAATAGAAGCTTTGCAGAATGCTTCGGAAATAGTGATAGACGACGATGTTATCGACAAGCACGAGAAGACGACGAAAGAAATTCGAGAATGCTGCAAAGATATTAAGGTACTTGGGCGAAAGGACTTGAAGCTTGTACTCAATTGGCACAAGGCGTTACATAAGACGCAAGCTGAAGCGAATGAAAAAACGGAGAATACAGTTGGAGAGGAAATTGCCGCCGCGCCCGCGGCTGTTAGTCTCGAAGAACAGGAGGATTTGGAGGACGAGGCGATTCAAAAGCAGATCTCCGAGCTCCGGGAGGCAGAGACTAAGGAGCTGAAGCGCAAAAAGAAGAAAGTTAACAAAGAGCGGCAGAAGTTGAACGAGCGTCTCAATCTCAAGATGGTTCACAAGAACGACATGGGGCCTAAATTGGAAGGGGAGGATTTGTTCAAGTTAGGTCAGATTCAAACCTATCAACAATTGGAGCAAGTTACAGATCAAACGCCTGACATCTTAGCGGAGAGCGACGTGGACTCGGACGAGGAGAGCAAACCGAAAACGACTCATTACGAGAAAGATACGGGTCATTTGGACAGCAAGGATTTGTACTACAAATCGGAAGACAGCGAGGAAAGTGACTCCAACGCATCGGACGACGATACAGACAGCGAAAAATCTGGGCTAGGTAACACTGACTTGAATATAATGAACCAAATCATTCTCTCTCACCTAGGAGATTTATACCTTATTTCTGACTTCAAATTTGCAACAAAAGCTATAAAATTATTAGACTTTAGAATTGTTATGCGATTGCCTCACACTTGAAAAGGACCGGAAATCACGGTTACCACGTTGCGATTCAAATAAAGGAATTTATTGCCGATTACGTCGAATAATTTTCAACTCTTTTATTATTTTTATGCACTGGCGAAGGTCAGAATTTTCAACAGTACATAAAATTATGATTGCAACACAGGTTTGGACGATTCAGAGGATGAAAGCCCAAAAGAACGGCGAAAGAAGCAACAACTTAAAGATCCCGAGAGCAACCCGTTGTTAACCGATCTAGATTTCCGGGACAAGGAAGCCAAAAGAGCCCACAAAGCAGCGCTCTGGTTTGAGAAAGACGCGTTTAAAAACTTGGAGAACGAAGACGACGCGGATTACGAATTGGACAAAATGATCGAGCAGTACAAGAGGAAGGGCGGACACGTCCTCGGGGAAGAGAAGAAAGTACAGGAGACCGTGAACGAGGAGAAGAAGCGAAGACGCAGCGTCAGCGAAAGTGACGATACAGACTCGGATTACGACGTGGAAGAAATGATGGCGCCCAATAAAAAGGCGAAAAAGATCGGCGGAAAGGACGGCTTTGAAGTAGTGCCGCAAGAAACAGGTAAACAAGTTTCCCGGTTTGGTTGCTCATTTCATTGATTTCGTAATAATTGCTGACAGCTAACTCATGTTAATCTGCACATTCGTTTATATGATTAATCAGATAAAAGGCCGAGGAAGAAAAAATTGTCTCCCGAGGATTTGGCACTCGGGTCGTTGCTGATTCAAAGTAAAAAATCACGAAGGGACTTGGTGGACTCGGCTTGGAATAGATACGCGTTCAACGACGATAAACTACCCGACTGGTTCGTGAAGGACGAGGAGAAACACATGAGGAAGGACGTGCCAGTACCTAAAGAACTCGCCGACGAGTATAAAAAGAGGGTGGAGGACCTGAATGTAAGACCTATTAAGAAAGTAATGGAGGCTAAAGCCAGGAAAAAGAAACGCGCTATGCGCAAGCTTGAGAAGGCCAAGAAAAAGGTGGAGGCATTGATGGATAATGTAGATATCAGTGAAAAAGAGAAGGCTAGGCAAGTCAGAGCGTAAGTACCGTAAAATTAAATGCTTTTAGATACTTAGACGAACGCGCCGCCGTAATTCAATCCTCAATTTGATTTAGGTTGTACAAGAAAGCTCGCCAGGAGCCGAAGAAGGAAGTAACATATATCGTGGCGAAGAAACACACTGCGCAAAAACGGTCCGTTCGACCGCCCGGTGTGAAAGGGCGATATAAATTAGTCGATCCAAGGCTGAAGAAAGATTTACGTGCGGCGAGAGCGAAAGAAAAAACTAAGGGACGTGGCAAGAAGAGTCGCGGCGATAATCGAAGCAAAAGACCGAGGGCCAAGCCTAAGAACATGCGGGGGAAGAGTAAATAATCCTCGCGCTCTAGGATATTTTTGGGAACTCTATCTTGCATTTATCTGCATAATCCACTCGCGGGACATGTAAATAAAGATTGCTTCCATTGCAGAACACGTTTGAGAGAATTCTGGATTTCCTTCGCGTTCTAAATTAATTCCATCGATCTTACATTAACGCTTCGCTCTCCCTCTATACCTATTAAAGACGAACGGACGTCGACGCGGAACGGAATTACCGGGAGAGGTGAGGAAAGACAAGCTACGCGGAGGGACTACACTTAGATATTGTTTACACGTGGACGTCCAATTCTGCGCGCCGGTCAACCGACGGAATGCACCGCGTTAATAAATAGTAGTGGAACATGATCTTATTCGCGGTTGTAGAGATACGAGATTAGTCGAACCCCGTCCTTGGTGCTTTATTTCGGGTAATTCTGCTTTGTGCATAATGCCGATGTGGCTACAGAAATAACTCGAGACTCCCCTACCCGTCCCTCCCGCACCGCGATAAAACGGCGGACTGCGGAGCGAGGCGGTCGCGTCCGCGGATTGCAAGTCCCGTTCTATCGCGCGCTAAAAAAAAAATCTCACGAGAGAAAGGAGCCGTTTATAGATCGCGAACAAACTGTCATTTGTCACGCTCGTTAACGCCTCTCTCGCGCCCGCGACGGGACCTCGAGCGGTTTTACGTAATCTTGCGAAATGTCCCCAGCGTGTAAACCAAGCCGGCACGTCCGCCGATATAGATCGCGTCCCCTACAACCCTCTTTAAATAATATCCCTCTTTCCGTCCCCCCGGGGGTGAACCCCTCCACGTGGTACGTTTCTCGGCTGCTCCGCGTGTATCGGCTGGATATCTCGACGCAGCCTACGGGCCGCCTGCGTAGCGTCGGGACGCCGCGGTCGATGTCAAGGACAAGGCCGACGGTGTCTATAAAGATCGCTCGCCGACGCCGCGTCGCGGCGGCGGCGGCGGCGGCGTCGATGCACCGTCACTCGCGAGACCCCAGCGTCGAACCGATCGCCCTCCGCGGGGGAAGGGGAGGAGCGAGATTCGTCATCGGCCACGTTCGCGGTGAAATATGGATGGATCGCGTGGATGATCGTGGATCGCGTTTCGCCGCCTCGACTCCGCAGCGCCGGTAATTGAATAGAACTCGCGAATATCTCTTTCCGTCGCGCGGAAAGTGTTGACGGCACCGGCGAATTTCGGGACCGAAGTTGTTTACGCCGTTGAACGTGCGATCGTCGTATATGTTATATATTTTTACTCCGCCCCTGAATCTTTAATTCTAAAAATTAACTTTAGCTCCTACTTAAATGAACCTGCTTTAATGCTAAGTTGGCAAGAGTAGAAATTTCCGACACTATCGGTTTTTAAGTAGGAGTAAATTTTGTACTTGCAGTTTGACTATTTTAATGTCTCAGGTCCTACTGTATAATAGATTTAAAGGTTCAACGGGGCCAAAATTTCGACTCGGGGAATTTGCACCTACAAAGACTACAGCAATAGCCTACTGTGATAACATGAT
>NW_011967220.1:927378-935085 GCF_000949405.1 Vollenhovia emeryi
CTAGGTCCCCCCTGTTCTACCCTCCCTCCTCTATCCCGCCGCTCCCCCCCTCCCCCTCCCCCTCCCCCGCCCTCCGCCCCCGGCCGCGGCACCGCCGACCTTCATTCGTTCAAGAGTGGATGGACCTTGTTCGTCACCGGGCCGTGGGTATAAGGTCAAGGTTGCCGCTCCCGGCGCGCGCGTGAGCGCGACCTCCGGGTGCATCGAGCGTACTGCGCGCGCACACGACGTCTGCGTCGCGACGCTCAGCCCTGCCGTCGCTCGTCCGTCGCCACGAGCCACTGCCAAGGTCCCTGTTGGTCACGGGCAAGCCCGTTATATCGCGGCCGCTCGTCGAGAGCGGCGGCGAGGTCGGCCCGTTAGACTGCTAAGGATCCTGCCGTAGGATACGTTATTTAACCCCGCGATACGGCGGCGCGATCGCACTCGGGTGCCACGAGCGTGGGCGGGAGAGGTAGAAGCGGCGCGAGTTGCCCGCGTCGAGTTGGTAAACGAATCTCGGTAAATAGCGTCGCATTATTGCACGGAACGTGCAGCATCGCCGTCGCATTTCATGTATCCCGCGAAATAAAGAATGCACGTCTCCGTAACATCGATCTCTTTCCCTTTATCAAGAGTATCACTTATCGTGGAAACACCGAACACGTATGCTTTAAGTACGGGAGAGTAGGGGAAAGGGTGGCGCGGAAGGTCGGAAGCTGAGGGTGAGTTGTTCAAGGGAGCGAGCAAGTTCAAGGCTGCTCAGTCCGGGCCGTGTCCGGGCCACGTCCGGGCGTGCCAATGCAAATACGATTTCGTTTCGAGGGCACCCGAGTATCGAGACAACAGATTTCGGTCTTCGACTAGTGATCTCGCTGGAACGCCGAGCTTCGTATCACGATACGAAATAACGAATCGGTCCATTTATCGCACTCGTCTTACCTCGATAAACAACGCCGCCTGTATTGCGTCGTACACTCGGATTACTTACGATGTTCCGAAGGCGATATAATCAGAGTTTTCACTCTCGGCGATCGGCTGTTATCGCGTATTCGGTGGCCGTCCGCGTCATTTTACCGCGCGCTCGGTGAATTATTGTACGGTAATGATGTCGCGGGAACATTTGCTTTTACGAAACGCCGCAATTGAGCGCCAAAACTTGCGAAAAATTGACACGGCAGTTCACTTTCACACAAATTTTGTCGCCTGATCGATGAATCTCTTATAGACCTTTTTTCCTTTATCCGACGGCGAGCAAACATTCTCCC
The DNA here is from genome assembly GCF_000949405.1 of Vollenhovia emeryi. Classification (NCBI taxonomy): domain Eukaryota; kingdom Metazoa; phylum Arthropoda; class Insecta; order Hymenoptera; family Formicidae; genus Vollenhovia; species Vollenhovia emeryi. The sequence continues at coordinate 928,626 of NW_011967220.1, forward strand.
GATTGGGTCCGCCTTCCCGGAGAATAGCGCCTTTAAACAGTTATCTCGGGCGTGAAACTTTCCCGACTGATTTCCATTTCGTCTTCGACAAAACGAGATCTGATCAATTTGTACCGTCAAAAGGCGCGCCCCCCTTTAAAAGCGTAATTTCTTCTAATAAGCTCCGCTACGGATATAGCCCGCCCCTTCTAGGCGTTGACGTTTTTCCTTGGACCTGGAAAATCCATTCGCCCTCTTTTCCTATTTTCCGCGTGGGACGTGCATTCGAGCGGGGTAACCTTGAACTTCATCACTTCTTTCGCTTCCCTCTCCCCCCCTCTCTCTCTCTCTCTCTCTCTCTCTCTCTCTCGCCTGCGCGAGCCACTGACGTCACGGCTATCGACCTGAAATCTCGAGGCTACATCTATACCTATCCCACGTGGGCGCATCAGCGCGCGTATATGTCACTCGTATTATCGTTGCGATGTGCAATATACGAATGATACGTAATGCTGATTTACTCCAGCTGGACTTATTGTGCATACTGTTCGCGCAGGGCTTAGATTTAATCTCCGTGTCTCGCTGTAAATATAGCTAAAACTACCGTGGTGCATTTAGCAAGAGGAATCTTAAGTACACTTGCAAACTTCAACTTTCCGTAATAGAGTTTCAAGAGAAACTCGTATATAACTAAAACAGCAGATAAAGCGCTTTACGCGATATTTCCTTTAATGTCATAATCCAGTTAGAGTTTAAATTAATCCTAGGCTGCCTTCTCTCTCTCTCTCTCTCCCCCCCCCTCTCCCCGTATTTCAGATAAACGTATTATTCGACAATGCTACGCTACAAGTGTCACATGTACGTCTTTTTTGCCTTATTAATCAAAAATCGTGAAAGAATGCTGCAATTTATCAACAGACGCCTCACGGTGCAAACATAAATATCTGCTTTTTACTTACCCCCGATTCAGAAGTCGGTTATTTATCTTCGACAAGGCCTAGCGGGTGGGACACTAATACACACGAATTTTTTCCCTTCGGCTTTCCGCCGCCATTTTTTGTACGAGTTTCAAGAAACAAAAAGACTTAAAAATTTTCGAGGTTACTCTTAAAAAGGTCAGGTTCTTCCTGTTTGTGTCGAGGAATATTTCATCGTGACACATAAAGGGCTGCGGCGTAGTAGATACAATCTTCAAAGAATTTCAAAGAATAACTAGAATGGATGGTCGTCTGAAACGTTTTTTTTTATTGCATTTCATAAGTTCTTAGATACGATTCGTTACGGTCGTTAGTATTTCCGTTATGAGCCGATTATTACCCGAAAAGGTATAGGTAGTTGCCGCTATTGTAGTAGCTTGACCTTATTTGAATGGTGCTAATTTATATACGACGTACGACATCGAGATGATAACATGATTCAGTGTTTTCTCACTCTGATAGGTACCTCTATAAATAATTGAGAAAAATATGTACTTCGTGTCTATCCGCACGAGCGCGAATTAATTGGAAAGTGTGGTCTTCGCAAGAATGCATAACGTATTAATTTCGCAGACTTGGCGTGCAAACGGAACATTTTCTTAGTGCTATATCGATCGTCGCGATCTTTGCGAGATTTGTACGTATGTATTTCGTGATTACATTTTCTTTCCGAGTATATCCAAGGCCGACTTCTCATTGAGCCGCTATATTAAGAGTTAGCCGTCATCGTCTAAAATCACGCGGTTGAAGTACGCTACGGAAATGCCCACGATTCCGGAAGAATTGGCGACAACGTGCATTCACGCTGTGCGAGAATTTCCGAGAAGTTCGCGCAGAAATGCGAGCTTCAAGCGCGGCGTCGTTCGCCGTGTGGCATAAATATTCTTCGCGCCACATACACATAATTAAAATGCGCGCGGCGAGCTCTCGGGAACGCGTGATTTGTGTCAAAAAGTACGAGCGCGATTTATTGTAAAAATTAATATATTTGCGGAGACGCCGACATTCCGAATTATTTCATCGAACCAATCTCGTACAAAAATGTACGCGCATCCTCAATATCGTGAAAACATCCAATGGCTTTCGTTGGAACTAATTTCCCCTTGGATCTTGTTAACGTTTCATAATTCCATTCTTAATTCATGAATTTATTTCCATGATATATGTCCAGGGGGATTCGTGTTCTCCTGCGAGCTAAAACTATGAGATTACATCTTCCGCAATAACGTTTTAAAAGAAAGAATAGCCTTACATGTGTGCGCTTTGCGGCGGAATGGTTTATAGATGATCACGAACAAAGTGGAGGCTAAAGCGCATCTATATCCGCGTTTTAAAACTAAAACCGGAGCCAAGAATGTTGAAATTTTACTAACATATGGAGAGAGCGAACCAAGTACCCGCTGCTCTTTGTCCATTGAAGATACCGTCACGACTCTTAAGATTATTTGTAGAGTTGTTCACACATGTAATCTGCTATGATGTACGCCATGATCTTTCTTTTCAAGTTGTGGACCGGTGATAGACCCGTCGACATCACTCATATTGTCTACAGAACAAATTGTCGATAATTTGTACGATTTGACAAAAATCTATTGTCGTTTCGTCGAAAGTTGGACGAGTGCCGTAAAGGTCCAAGGACGACGTTGCGAAATAAAGTTTTCTCAACTTGCCCGCAGTTGCTGAACATACGTTGTGGTTACCCACTTCAAGCCTATGGTTAACGTTTCAGAATGGCTCAATCATTGTATTTCGCTTAGAAAGCGGATTAACTACCTGGGAAGTTTTTTTTTGAAATTCTTGAAAGTTCACCTCGGAAAATTAAAACTACCCCGCTTCTATGATAAGCAATGATTATACCGTTGAATCTCGTAAGATCGAGCAGCGATCAATGGGGCCGCCGTGTATTTACTCCCGAGTTGTTGGCTTTGCATTTCACGGGTGGCGAATTTACCGCAATTTACGTCAAGGTGTCTTCTGCCTGCAAATTTCATCTCGCTCTAAATGTAAGTCTATAAAAGAGTGATTCTTTTCACTTTCGTTGAGGCAAGCGAGAAATGTGTGTCATCGGGTTAGCAGGCCATTGGCCGTGTTCCACTTTCACGTCTCCTTTCGCTCTTCGAGAGAGGGCGACGCCACATATACCCCGAATGTCTCGTGAACGAAGGTGATCCGAAAAGAAAATTGTTTTCCTTTAAGAGACAATACTGTTTTATCTTGCAACATACTCCGCGACGTAAGTGTAGTCTTTATAAAATTTAGCGTATTCTCTTAATTGATTAAATTAAAGTGTTTCTTCAGACCGCAGGTAAACAAAGGGTGAGAAACTGCCAATTTATCGGTAATGAGAATTAGGCAATGAGTATCTCGCGTTTTAGCGGCGAACATGCCGCTTCGGGACGTGTCAGTAATATTTTCTGCTGTGGCCAGATCACGTACAATATTAACGAGATAGAAAGCGCTTCGGCTCGTGCCGTTTGGCGAACAAGCGTGGCTAGTAAGAGTTGTGCTTGGGTTCATGACGGGTTCACGAATCATCACGCGAGTGCGAAAGAGATGGGTAGGCTCTTTGTCCCATCGGACGACCCAGAAACCCGATTCTTTTTCCCCTTTCCCGATCTACAAGAGCATGCGTGCGTACGTCCGCTCATCCGGACTCGTCGGCGGCGGCCGATATCAGCCTCGTAGCAGGGAAAGTTAACTGGTCGAAGCGGCGGAGGAGAAAGTGAAAGCTATTTCCGGGATATAGTAAGCGCCGCGGTCGACGCCAGACTCGAAACGACGTCGCGAAGGTGGACTGATATTAACGATCGTCTGATTATAGCGATTAGCCGCCTACAACTTTCTTCGGATCCAGTTCCAATGGAATTGGTGGAAAATACGGCACACTAGATTTATAGTGGTCTACGGTTGAATGCGAGGGTGGGAATATTTGAATGATAAATGGCAATATCAGTGGATGATTAATTGTATCGCTCGGATTATAACAGGAAATGAAGGAATATGTCGATGTTACCTTTTTAACGTGTTTCTTCTCAACTGCCACAATTAATAGATTTTCATCGATTTTTAGCTGGGTTGGCAAAATTCCACATTTTTTTGATAAAGTCCATGCCAGTGGTAAAGACCGGTATTTTTCGGGAAAAAAAAACCGGCGACAACTGATCTTCTCTATTAAAAACGATAATGTAAGTAGAAAACTTTTAGAAAGCACTGCAAAAAAGTATTGTTTCCCGCATAAACTAAAAATTAATATAAAATTTAGTGTCTCCGAGGTTCTCGTTTTAAAAATATGTATTAATTTCAATAAAACAATTTTCTTTTAATTAAAAAACTTATTATATTGGTTTCTTTTTAAAATAGTCATTGATATCTATGATTTAGTATTTAAAACAAACATCTTTTTTCATAAAGACTATAAAAATGACTAATATTTATATAAATATATTTTAATTAGGTATTAGCTATTTTTATATAATTTATATAAATATATTTTAATTAGGCATTAGCTAATTTTGGCCAATTTATTCCGTCGGATAAAGCCCGGGCCGGTAAAAGCTGGAATTTACCCTGGATTTTGTCCAGCCAATCCTGATTTTTAGTTTAATCGGCAGAAAAAGAAAATGTCTCGATGCACAAGGTGAGGTAATGGGCATTTTATTGACACAATACACGCTCTTCTTAACACTCCGTGAAATCCACGTTGCGTTGTTGCAAGCAATTATTGCCAATCATTGGCGGCACTCGGTAGGCCCTGTATCAACAATCGTAAGTGCATAAACGATGTGCGAGGTGACACGCGAGGATCACGTCCAGAACGACCTCGTAAAAAAGAGAAATATCGCAAGGCATTCGTCAACGGGCAGATTCTACGCGTCGTCATCCTTCAATGACAGTTATTGATTTGGCCATGTCTTTCTTCATGGCAACCTTCATGAGAAGATTGATGTTTAATTTCACGATTCGTTTTCAAAGGGTTTTCGAAATATTCTTTTGTACATACAAGGTTTTCCTTGCGTACCTTCAATATGTTTTGCTTGAACCAGTCAAATTTAAGGGATCAAGGAGAATCGGTCCCTTAAAGGTTTTTATGTTGATTTGTAAAGAATATTATTACAAACAATTGCTAGCTATAAGTACGAGGTGTTCCACATGCTTGTCTATTTGTTTTCATCACATGTAGCCCAGGTAGGCCCTGCCACTCCTTTGGAAAGAATTTCTCTCAGCACAGACAAACATAAAAGTAACGACGTTCATGGCAGCGTTCACTTTCCCGTTTGGCAGAACAAATTGTGTCGTCGGAAACCGGGTCGATGGCAATATCGCAGAGAAAGTGAGAGTACAATCAAGCGCCAGTCGATCGTGATGCAGCTGTTATTTAAATAATCGTATTCGCCGCGATCTCTCGATGTCTCAGCACGTCGAGGTGAAAGGTGTTAAACGGGGAAGCGTCGCCGGATCACAAATCGGTGCGCCGGGCCTTCCGAGATTTCGAAATTCAACGCGGAACTCGTTGTTCCGTCTCCAATCGTGAATTTATAGTGCTACTTATTTTGCGGCAATACAAGTAATTCGAACGTGCGTGTGCTGAGATTATCTCCGGATGAATTGGGATTTAAACGAATACGTAACATGAGGTAATAAATTGCGAGAGAAAAAATTTTAATATTGTGTCTGAGCATCTAAATACAGGAGTTAGCTCATGACTTAAAGATCTATTTACGCGAAGAGTCAACTGTGTATGTGTGTGTGTGCGCGCGGCGAAAGCGATGAATTTCAATAGTGTATCGTTCCTGAAGCTTTCCCATATATGTATATATGTGTATATCTGACTTTCGATATGCTCGCGTCTCTCGCGAGCCTTTCTGGCTGCGGAGAAAGAGCGCAAGATACGATACTCCGTTTCCACCGCGTGACCTGTTCACCCACTTTGAAGTTAGTTTACGTCCCCATTGTTCGCGCGAGCACACACAGTCAAGTTGCCCGACATACCTGTTTGGCGCGCGCGCGAATTATTCAGTCGGTGGCACAACTTAACAATCTAGATACTCGTAGCGAGAGCAATGTATCGTTATTCAATTTTCATCACCCAATAATATATATAATTATGTCAGAATTATGTCATAGAATGGAATAATTGTATGAGAATAGAAAATCGAACGAAATTTTGGTATGAATGAACTGGGCTTGCTCTAAATTCTGTACGTACGGTCTTGCTAATGAGCTTACGCTTATATTGCCCCGATAACTTTGGAAACGCCGCTGCAGCGCGGAATTAGGACGAAGGTAATTTGCGTCCGAGAAGGACGGCATCCGCTCATTTATATCGACGAAGGCTCCGCGACTTTTGTTTAACACAATGCCCGAGCCGCTCCGTTACACAAGGGAGGTACGCGTGATGTCTGATTTAGCCGTTACAATGATTGGCCTTGTGCGCGGTGATTGATTAAAACAATTATCGCCGTGAAATAAACAGGATTCAACGAAACGATTGTTCTATTAGATCA
>NW_011967220.1:935610-972002 GCF_000949405.1 Vollenhovia emeryi
TGATATCCCGATGATATTAGATACGTGATGATTAACGTACGAACGTCCTGCATGTGTGTCAAACCTACACTGAAAAAAATTTCTGGTTGAATATGGACGAATCAGATAATTCCTTTAGGATTTACCAGAATTTCTGTAGGATTACAGGAATTCTGGTAAATCCTAAAGGAATTCTGGTAAATCCTAAAGGAATTATCTGATTCGTCCATATTCAACCAGAAATTTTTTTCAGTGTAGGAAAAATCCAGGGGGGGGGGAACAAACCATGGTAAATTCCAGTGTTTACCGTCCCGGACTTTATCCAATGGAATAAATTGGCGAAAATTATAAAAATAACTAATACCCAATTAAAATATATTTATATAAATATTAGTCATTTTTACTGTCTTTATGAAAAAACATGTTTCGTTCATATTAATCACTATTTTAAAAAGAAACCAATATCAGTTTTTTTAATTAAAAAAAATTGTTTTACTGAAATTAATACACATTTTTTAAACGAGAACTTCGGAGATACTAAATTTGATATTAATTTTTAGTTTATGCGGGAAACAATACTTTTTTGCAGTGCTTTCTAAAAGTTTTCTTACTTATCTTATCGTTTTTAATAGACAAGACTAGTTTTTACCACTGGCATGGACTTTATATAAAAAAAAAAGTGGGATTTTGCCGATCCCGGTCGAAACCCCGTTTATGAATTTCGTGTGCGACGGCGGTGCCTTGAAAATGACCTGGAGAACCGGAAGCGTTCGATTCGCGGATAAATAAAGAATGTCTTCGACAAAGATTGCTCCCGCGTTTCTCTTTCAAGCCACTCTCCCCGAAGGACGAGCGTCGACCGATTAAGACGCAGCAATTATTGGCTCGAGACCAGTTCCCGCTATTCCAGTTCCACACGGAGCGCGTCTTACGTAACTGCCATTGTGAGACCGTATAAATAATCTCGCGGATCCGTTATACCGTTGCAGGCGTGAATGGGAGACGCGATCACCTCCCCTCCGGCAATACTTTCGTACAACCGCGCTTTTCGAATCGCCGACGGCACATGGAGACCTCGCGATGCACGCAATATTCTGTCCAGTGTCACGAGGGTCTTCCCTGAAAGCAATTTCTTCGACCCCCGCGAGTCTTCTGGGTCGAATATGCGTAGCGCTGGGATTCATATCGATCGCGAGTCTCAGTCGATTTTCCATTGTCTTACCTTGCAAGACATCAACTCGGTATATGTTTTACAAATCGTTTCGAGTATCGCTAGCCTCTCACTCGTATAAGAGGTGTCCTTCGTGTTAATGTGGCGCTGTCAATCTTCTAAAAGCAATATCGTTCAAACTTTGGAGGTTGTTCCGGGTTCCTTTGTAGTTACATGAGTTACAGGCTGAAGCATTTTTGACGGCCTTTTCATTCCGATGTTACAACGTCGGCGCAGAACGACGACACGTGTCACTTTACGGGGCGTTGATAATTGCAAAATTTGCGGAAGCGAATGGAATATCAAATTAATGCGAATTCAGTGATTTCGAGCGTAAACAAATAATATGAGATTTTCCTCACGATTATGGATACGCGGGGCAGAAAGGGAATAATACGCTTGTACTCGCGTTTGCTTTGCGGGAAAAGGTAGGTTTACCGCCATGAAATGCCTATTCGCTGAGAATATCTCGACAATACCTATCTCCATTTATGTACATCTTGAAGGATGGCATGCGATATGGACTGTCATGATCGATACTTTGAATATTGTGCATAATACGCGATCGATATGACGGTTGTCGTGCTGACAATCGCGACTTTTGTCACGTCCAGATCGTGCTTATGCAATCTGCGTTATTGCGTTATCGATCGGCGGGACTGAATCTCAGGAATGGCAGGCAGTTTTTTTTTCCGGTTAACACACCAATTGCCTAGTTTACCCTAGAAACCCTGTAGTCAGAGACCGGCCATAAGAGTTGGTCAAATTCCCGCGAGTGACAGAGAGAATCGTGGAATCTATCGTAGAAGAGTGAGATAGCCTGTGTCATCATCGATACTATTTGATGATGAAAATTGAACGATATATTGGTAGATGCGAATTATAATTGTCAATTCGGGGATCCCGCTTGTTTTAAATCGCCGTAACGTATCCTCAAAGGATGCCATGCACGGCGGACGGAAGCGTCGGCAAGAATGAGATAGCTCCTCGCCGCAACATCCGCGCAGCGCGTCGCGTTTCAGGATCGGCAATGACCCGGCGATTGCGATGCGCCCATGGTTGTGGGAACAACGATCATGGGAAAACCGCAATTTCCTCGCACAGCGCGCCGAGACGAGAAAACATTTATTTTCCTTCCGCAACATCCGAATGCGCTCATTTAATTTTTAGCTCGGCGACAAATAGTTTTACACTGTAAAAAAATTACACGTAAAATTACAATTATTATAGCGGGTAGTAATTGGGGCCATCTATTAAACGTGTATATTTGCATACGTCTGTAAATTTACAGCTTGTAGATAAAATTATTACCTTACCATAACAAGTAGACTGCTTGCTTTTAGTTGTGTAAATTTTACACTTTCTTGTACAATTTGTACAACAAATTGTAAAATTTACACAACTAAAAGTTACAGTTTATATTATATATTTTCGTTATTAGTAGTGTAATCGCTACACTTATTATGTATGTAATTTTACATACTTTTTTTTACAGTGTATGAGAGGCGACGTATTTACGTACTTGACGGTGCGAAACAATTCAATATTTTTTTTTGTATGAAAAATTCACTCGGCATTCTTTAATGCTTGTTGAGACAATAGCATTACAGTTTTACTTCGCACATAAATACCTAGGTTCGAAAAATAGCAGACACGAAAATTGTTTAAAAATACGAGCGATAATGTACGCCGGAGTCGAAACGCAAGTAGATATACGCAATTGGACGGAGGAATATTTTACTTGTGTTACGTTGTCTTTGCTCAAATAAGAAGAACGGGCGGCTCTTCTGACCTTGCGACGGAGTTTAGCGTCGGGAGTTAAAGCGCGATAGCAGTACCATAATCTCGACCAATCAGCGAACAAACAGACGCGGCGGGAATAAAGGTGAGTCTAATTGGTACAATTTATATTCAAACGAGAGACCTTGACTGTTCTTCGTGTGTCGGCAAAATGGATAACCGTTTGCATAAGGCGGGATTGTTACAAAAGAATACACTCAAGTTAATTAAACTCTAGAAGCGAAGCACATACAAAGCAAAAATTCGATAATAGTTCGTAGACGTGTTTGAAATTTAACGAGATATTTTTCAGCTGTATTAAAAATTCTAGCCCGAGTGCGTCGAGGATAAAATTATTAACCGTGAAAAGTTATCGGGAAGAAATAAAAGTTTGATCGAAACTTTCCGTAGCTTACTGTAATTTAAATAGTGAACTTGGTAAGCGTAAATTTACTTAGAGCTAAGGAAAAATTTAAAATATTACGGAGAACGACTGTCTGCGTTACAGTTTTGAAAACTCTGTAGGCGAAAGGGTCGAAGGAATTCGAGGAAACTTCGGAAAGTCTGCGTAATCTAATTTTAAAATATCGAGAGACGCTGACTCGAGGCACCCGATACGCTGCCTCGTCACGTTGTTGTCACTGAAACGTCCCGATAAAACAGGGCAATGTTTTATTCCGTTCCTATCAATAGGATATCGTCCTCGGGGAAGGTCGTGACTGGACTTTGGTCGCTTAACCGCGAGAAGGGGCCAATATTGACAATAGGCGTACGGTAATGCTTTCAATTGATCGCGCACACAAATGAACGTACAATAGGAGAATTGCTCTTAATATTTTACGAATGATGGAAGTGCAATTAAAACAGAAATACCTTCGCCGCGTATCATCTTGTTGCGCTAGCCGGCCGGAAATAAATGTATAAAGTGCAGTCCCGGCTTCGTTATTTATGATTAATCGACGAAAGTTTTGTTATTGCGTTATTCTCGTATTCAGTCTCGGTCACGTGTACGTCTATGTTGGGACGCGTGCCGGCCGGTGGTGTATACGTGTGCACTGTTAAAAGAACGTCCGCGAAGGACATCTCTGATGAGACGAGTGTGCGTAGGACACCGTGTGCCGCGCGCATTGCTCCAACAACAACGGCTATTTTCAAGTAATCGACGTATCGCCGAAGGTCGAGAAGTTTAACCTTCAACGAGTCGCGCCGTTAACCCGTGAATGTTCGCGCTTTATAAGTGCCGCGTACACGGGCCAGAAGGTGTTTTCTTCTTCCGCGATGATTATGCAGATTATCGTCTTACTTTCTACTTCTCGGTGCCTACCGATCGTCCGCGATGGTCGAAAATTTATTTACGCATTTGTTGTGTGTGTGCTCCGAGAATGCGTCGCTTTATTTATCAGAATAATGTACGTTCGAGCGGACCGACATTGTATATAACCGCGAACAGATTGGCGCGCGCGTGCGCGTCCGTGTCAAGATGCACCTGTCATTCAAGGTGATCCTTTATCGTGCGCGAGGCAGCTCCGCTTTTCAGAAATTGGATCTCTATATACGGCTTTAATTTCTAAGAATTACACACGCGTCGCGTGTGCTTACCAGGCAATCGGAGACTTCATGACAATGTATCTGCGGTTTTCGCAACGATATCGATTTTCACCATCAGTGCTGATAAGAAGTACATGAAATATTTGTGGGCCGGCAAAAAGAGAAAATTTTTCGATGGTACGACGGTATCGCTCTTTTTTTTTCAGCATTGAACAGGTACAGTTTGCTAGTCTTATGTAATCTCCATAATTGCTCAATTAACATGTACCTCTGACGATTACACGTGTAAAGTGTAGATAGAGCAGTCACGTGTTCCGCATCCTTGAACTTGGTAGTGTGTCGTTTTTCTTCATTCCCGCATCCCCTCTCCTCTCTGCATTCGCTTCTTTGCATTCAGTCCGTTTATTTGTGCCACACGACTGATAAGGGCCGATTGTCACCGGTGCGCATTTTCTCCGTCGCTTTTCCTGGTACGGTTCACGGTCGCGGTCGAATCACGTGCCAACGTGACGCACATCACCGTCTTAAAGCATTAAAAAAAGATGTATTCTCGATATGATAAAAAAGTCTGCACAAGAAAAGAAATTGATTAATGAAATAATAACTAGAGTGAAGTAAGCTTGCGGTTTTTTCAATTTACTGCGAAGGTCGACGAGCATTTTCTAAAAAGAAATTCAATGGGCCACTACTTACATATTAAATACAGTAATTATCGAACTAAGATAATCAATATTTGTTCGTTTCGAAATGATGCCCGTACTTTCGGCGCATCGGCGATTCTTGAATTTTTATCTATAGAAATGTTGATTTACGATCTGCAAATTTCTCATATGAGGCGCAGTATCGTGCCGTGGCTATCATTATTTTCGATAATTTATAGGCGAAAGGACGACCACTTTTGCGAATAGATTACGACGTAATATACATATCTCGACCCTGACAGAACAAGGTCTTAGTCATTCATAGGGTTAAAGGAGATGTCTTATTCGTTAACACTTTTTTAAATTACTGTAAATGTATTTTATATATATATTCTCCAAATATATCGGAGTAATTGTTTGCACTTGCTGCGTGATATTAATAACGGATCGAAAAACAAACAACGTACGATATATATAAATAATATATTAATACTATAAAATATTACGCTTATTTGTTGACAACACTGCAGTAAGGTGGGGCAGAAAAATTACGCAGTTTAGTGGTCACAACCGTCATAAAACTTGGTATGATGAACGCCGAGTGTCGAGTCGAGAAGCCGTACAGAAGCTTTTGAATGGATAGGCACTCCCACAGGGCGAATTTACTCGGCCTTGGCCTCCGACCCGCCTCACTGCCATTCTGGTACTAGATGTCGTCGTAACACACAGTCGGTCTCCCAGGGAAAAGTGCTTTTACGAGGAAAAACATACGCGAGAAGGAGAAAAGGACTCCCACACACCGTTCCTTAATTAGTTGATCAGTGAAAATGTAGTTTGATCGAAGTGAAAGATATAATATAATTTTTATGCATCGTTTTATCACATAAAACATTTATAATTAACAATATGAATTCGCTTTTGTTTCGCACGGTATTACATAAGCCAGCAAAAAAGAAAATGACGTCACGGTAGCTAATGAATGATTCAATTTTTCACGTTAATGAGTTTCAGATTCCAATCTCGATTCCAATGTGCGCGGCCTCCTCGTTCGTAAAATGATAATAGTCGGGCGAAAATATTTCGTCCTTGGCAAGGAGCGAGAAAGAAGATACTGTAGACACGTGCGCGCTCTTGGGGAATTTGGAGGTCACTAGCTGTGAAAATGACCTCACCCTCTGATACACATTCGCGTTATCTTTGCTCCTCTCCCTACGCGTATACCATTAAGGATCTCGCTACCCTCTGAGAAAACTTTGGCGTTCGAGTCAAGGCCAATTCTGACTGGTTTCATTCTCTCATTCCCTCCCTGTCTTATTTTATCCTCGTATTATACAAGTGCGATCATTCACGATGTCGGATGTTAAAAGTTAGAACAAATTGTAGCTGCTCGCGGGTTTATGGTTAGATTTGTGTAATCTTGTTGAGTTATCGAATATCTTTCGAGCATTTTTCAGTGACCTCGTAGGGTGTAATCTTGAAAAATTAATGAAAGAACGATAAAAGTGTGACGTGGTTTTTCGCTCTTAAAGGTGCTAGAACACATCTTCGTGCCGGGAGAGGTGAGAACGCACGAGATGGAACGAGGGATGAGAGTACTCGCTGTAACCTTTTACCTTTAACCTTCAACCCATTTCCCGGTTGTGACTTGCGCTTCCATCCACAATGACACCCACTTTCAATCTGGCTCTAGTTAACTGAGTTTCTCGAAAGGTCAAATCGCTGCCCCACCCAGTAGACATTTCCGGATACTCGGCGGCGCCAACCACTGGTCACAATTTAATCAACGTTACTTTTCCGTGTCAAAAATTATTTTGCATCCCCCCCCTTCTCTTTTTCTCGGCGCTTGAAACCATCTGGAAAACAGTTCTGCCATTACTAGCGGCATATTTCCTCAATTTTTACGCGCGGATCGTTTTAAATGATTCATTTTATAATGTTATGGAGATTTACACGCTATTCACGCCGTGCGATTTTTTTTTGTTGAAACAGATGCAAAATAAAAATTTGTTTATTTCCACGAAATTGTTTGCTGGCACGTGCAGTTGCAATACCGAGAAAATTTCTCTTCTAACGTTTCTGAAAATATAAGATAAAAGATGCTGATTGCGCAGTCATCATTTAATCAGGGAGCGACACGCGCGTAACGGGTTAACCTGGCACGCGTAAATAGCTGCCTGTTGCTATGGATAGGGTGGTGGGATGTGATGGTGGGTCGTTGCTGGCCGGGTTGTGCACCCCGGTGCAAGCTGTATCGATCGGACAACTTACCCGGTGCAACAACCCACGCATGCTGACCTCACGCGCCCTTGTAGGTCACGGAAGAACCTTAAGGGTACATCTTACTTTTTTCTTTATGAATATGGCTAAGTATAGTGTTTAATTAGATCGGTGAACGGCATAATAATTCTATTTGAATATTGGCAATCACATTTATCTAATAATGAACAATAGAAAGGCTTTACGATTAAAAGCATTGAAATTATTATTTATAAGAATAAATTTATGTCGGCTTTATTCGTATATTGAATGTGTTAATAAATTAATGTATTTATAGTATAATATCGTTAAAGATTGAGTTGGAACATGGCCACTCAGCCATTTTTGTTGCTACCACTTGAAGTTCATTTTTGGTTACTTAGAACGGGATCCCCATAATATTATAATTACTTATTTCTAATTGAATTTCAACCTAAAAATATGGTGAAAAAAGTGATTAAAATTATTATCGGATATTAAAATGTAACAAGTGAGATTAACAAGAACGAGTACAGTAATGTCTCGTGGATGCAACGCAAATTCTGATATTGTTATTATATCGGCTATTTGACTGAGTCACATCATGTGCACGGGGAGAATTTCCTTTTAAAATTCGTCCTGCAAATTATGTAATCGTGGTATTTTAAAGAACTTAGTTTTTGCAATTTTATTATATATTTTACTAGTAAAATATGTACCAAGTATAATTACTAGCAAAATGTATCGTAAAATTTCAAAAACGTCTCATAAAATTCTTCGAAATGCCGTGTTGTTCCACGATTACATGATTTTCAGAAGAAATTGTAAGAAAGAATTCTCTCCGTGTATGACAAATTATTTGCGAACTATCCCGTGGCCTAATTTGATATGCTACGAGATTTAATTGCCATCTAGGTCGCGTTGCGATGAAATCATTCGGAAGAGTAGTGGAAGTAGGAAGAAGAAATCTTAGTCACTCATCGTATTACTCATAGGCATCATTCAGGACACCGCGAAATGCCAGATCGATGTCAAGCGAGGTCAATATTCAATTTCCGGTAGTTCAAATTAATCGAAGATATCTGCCATCACGGTTTACTCATGCTCTAATTTTATATGAAAAGTAATGTAGATATATTACGAGGGGATGGGAAAAGACATTTACATCTCTTTCTTATAATCTATTGCCGTTGTAGTTTCGCGAAGGCACGAGCAAGCATAAATCCGCGGATACACTTTATCTTTATATATTTTTTTTACGGCGTAACAAGCGTTGAAACAGAATTGTTTGTGTCGACATCGCGTGCAACTTTGTCCTATATATTGCCATATATACGTGCAACATATATTACAAGAAACCTTGACACGATTTTTTGTTGTTGAGGATATCCACAGGATCATTGTCCGAGATCGCGATTAATAATTCTTATAATTGATAATTTTACATTAATGAAAATATGTCGCTGGCTAATTGAATTAAACGAACGGGGCAATCGCATCACGCACATGCCATGTGTCTGTTAGCACAACTGGGCGAATACATCAATGTCCTATCCCAGGTCGCCGATAATGACAAGATCCCCGGGGAGTAAGGTTTCGACACGAGGCCACTACTAAATGGCACATTATTCGAGACCTTCTTTTTAACAATGAACGCTATAATCACGTCTTAAAGTCCTTTGTCGTCATTTCTCGGGTTTGCCCGAAACTTCGTGATGGTAGAAAGGAGGCGACACCTGTCTGCGATTGGAGGGTAGCCTATTGGTTATTTCAAACCATCAATGGGACCAATGGTTCATTTCAACACGAAGGACGATTTCTCTTTCTCAGTTTGCCTTGAGAAGTCAAGATGCTGAAGAGACCTCATGAAAGGGGTCGCACCTGCGTACAATCAGTTTTTAGCTTGTCTTTTTAGCATCTTTTTCAAATAAATTAAATTTTTTAAAAATTATTTAGAAGAAGTTTGAGACGTTTCAATTGATGCATTTCGTGTGTGCATATCGTGAATCGAAAGTGATAATAAATGAATTGCTCTTCGTTCACTTTTCTGTTGCTAAAAGTTTTGAGTTATTGGTGGGCTTGTAATTTGTGCCATTGTGCTATAATGCGTGCTATTTGTGTTCCATTATATAAAACATTATAATTAGTAACTCTTAACCGTTAGACCGGTAAATGAAAGACGTGCAAAAATATCAGTTCCGGCCTTGTTCGGAGCATGTGGTCCGAAGCTGCCTCATTTCCTTCTGCACGTGGACGAGCGGGCATGTTGCCCCCGAAGTGTGAATGTAAAGTGTGTAATATGCTTGATAAAAATGGACAGGTGGTTCGGCTCTTTCGGCAGCGGGTGCTTCGTTACTCGTAACACCTGCTCGAATAAACCGCATTACGTTATGTCAGGCTCGTGTTCACGGTTATGAAATTTCTTCGTAAAACCTTTCTCTCCGGCTGGCACTTTTACTGCATGACGATTTATTGACGATTTGCCGATTAGCTGATTTTGAAAGAACTGCTTTATCTTACAGTTTTCCTTTCGCATGGTACAATTAGGCCTGGAATAGCGCAGCATTGCTTTAGGCATATTAGTCATTTCTTTATCTGTCGGTGATTTCGGTTCGGTGAAGCTTCGGTTCGGGATTTCCGCAGACGCAACCGTCTGTCTTCGACAGAAATCGACCGGGAAAAGCGTATTCAAAGCAAAGTTTCATTTCCTTAGACATCGGACGGTGTACAACGAAGTAGCCGACGGCTGTTTCGGCTCTTACGGCCCTGAATGTTATAACCCCGTGCATAACTTGTGACCTACATAAACGGGGCAAAATATGTTGCCGCCAGTCATGTGCCAAACGCACGACTCGGGGTGTCTGTCTGCCAGGACGACCCACAAAATCGGCGTACGCCGTGGAACACCTGGCCCTTGGCGCACCCGCGTTTACGTGACCCACGACAGACGGTTACATGTACTTCGCAGTCGTCGGCTCGGGGGATCGTTAAAAATCAAATGACCCCATTTTATCGAGCACGATATAGCATATCTAAATTATTACATTTGAATGATCCTTTTTATTGTTATTTATTTGAAACACAGATCGACAGATAAATGGGTTATGGTAATTTATCGTAGCGTAGTTAACTGCTATTTACATTCGCGTATCTTCGATCGATGGAGATCACCATTTATTGTACAAATTAATCCGCAATATATTTGTAACGTACGACTCCCTTTGATGTTTTGTCCTCAAGGAGAAGCGTCATTTCCATTAATCATTCTATATATGAGAATCATTATTCTTATAAAATGGACATTAAGATCGAAGTATTATGGGGGGAGGGTGGTGCGTAAGCTCGGCTGTGTCAACGGCAGGTGGTACGGCACGGGCGGTGATGACCTCGAAAAGGAAGAACCGTATATTCGCCACCTTTGTCCGCGGTCTGCGGTTTACCGTATCCGATACTTTGTTCAACGAATAAAATTTAAACTAGCAATCAAGCTTGTGTTACATAGTATTCGCGAAATATCATAGATTTTTGTGGAGAACAGAGTTATTTCACCGTTCGGAATTAATATGAATTAAGTCGAGCTGTCTTCAAGCTGGACGCACAGCCTTCGATTTTGGACAGGTGCTCGGAGTATGATTCGCAAAACGAAAAAAAAACTCGATAGCCATCCTCGTATTGAGTTCGACTCGATCTCTTTCGCCCGTGTAGCTTTTTTCGGGCTTGGACCACCCGAAAATCATCCAATAAAAACCAAGGTAATTCGACACCATGTGTTGCCCATATCTGCCACCCTATACGTCCGTACGTGCCCTTTGTCTTTTTGAGAGACGTTATTTTATTCATTGAAGAGGAAGACTTTTACAATGAAGATGTTACAGCAAAAATATTTGTGGGATCTTCCTCGCTTTCTCATTTTAAAACTTCTCCTTATGTGTGATCGCTTCCTCTTAATTTTCCCTTTTCCTTGCTTTGTCTTAACATCCTGTTTGCAGTACTGTTCTAGTCTGCTTGAACAATCATTCTAAGAATCAAGGACTTGGAATAACTCATGAAACGACGTAAATCAAATTTTTAAGAAAAGGACTGAATCTTTGCAAATTCGATAATTGTATTAATTAATTTCCCTTGTGAAAAAAGTCATGTAGACGCGAGAAGGTTGCGCTATATCGCATCGTATTGAATAAAAACATACAACAGATGCTTTATTTTGCACAAATAGCAAATAACATAAAAATGTACAATAAGACACTCACCTCACCGATTTCTCCGCTGTTGCCCGATGCCTGCTAGGCCAGCTCCTCCTCTCAGATTTCCTTGTTGCACTGACACAACCACTCACTCGTGAAAATAATTGATCGCGCGAAATTTCGGGCACTCCCGTACGCGATACCGCGAAACGCACGAAATATTACCAACTTGCATTTTTGATTCGGAAGAATAGGAAATGGATAAATCACTATTGAATTGACGCGACAAGTAACCGCGACAAAGTACCACGGTTTACATTCATATTTTAGATGAGTTAGTCGCGTGAAATATCTATGTATACGTTGATAAAGAGCCGTCGCCTCAACACGCAATTCGTTTCTCATTACAAATTGTAGAAACTTAATAATTAATCGAGTACACGATGGCACGCAAAAACATCGTACGTCACCGCGCCGAGAGAAAAACAACAACGAACGTTGAGAATTCGTTGTCTCGCCTACGTAGGCGTTTTTTTGTTGTTTTTCACTCGGCGCAGTATTGTACGACGGTTACGCGGGCTAAAGTTTACCTGAAGGTCGCCGCGTTATCACTCGCTCGCCGAACGTCGAGCCGGCAGGCAGTAGCGTGAGTCGCTCCGTGCGTGTTATTACTTTTGCGTTATCGGTTTCCAAGACTCGATTGCGGTGAATGTTGGGATAAAACGCTATTGATTTGTACACCTTTATCAGTAACAAGTAACGTTCCTCGATTAATTATTAAGTTTTTACAACTTGCAAAGAGAAACGAAATGTATATTGAGGCGACGGTTCTTTATCAACGTGTACCTAGATATTTCACGAGATTAACTCATCTAAAATGTGAATGTAAACCGTGGCACTTTGTCGCGGTTACATCTCGTTTACGCACCACGCTTTTAATTATCTGTCGATTTCGTGTAATCTGTTCCATTTTCGGGAAAAAAGAGAAATTTGTACGACTTCGCTCTGTCGTTCTTCGCTACTCGAACGGGCGAGAAGTAAAGAAAGTCGCTTATTGCACGTCGTTACATTATTTCTTTGCCGCAGATTATGCTTCCGATGCTCGCGTTGCGTTTAATATCGCCAATTCGAAAGTGATTTATCTGTTGTCCTATTCTTCCGAATCAAAAATGCAAGTTGTTAGTTTGAGTAATTTGTATGACAGAAAGTCTTGGAAACCGATAACGCAGAAGTTACTAATATTTCGTGTGTTCGCGGTATTTCACATCGCGTACGGGAGTGCCGGAAATTTCGCGCGATCGATGATTTTCGCGAGTGAGCGTTGTGTAAGTGCAACAAGGAAATCTGAGAGGAGGAGGAGGCCGAGGAGGCATCGGGCAACGGCGGAGAAATAGTAAGGTAAGTGTCTTAAATTTTGATGTTATTTAATTACTTGTGCAAAATAAAGCATCTGTTCTATGTTTTTATTTTATTTATTCAAATGAATCCAACGAGCATTCGAATAAGTGTTAGAGACAAAACCATACGTATAAAATTTTGTGAGTTCATATTTAAAAGGAAGACTTTCAGTATTCTATATATTGTTTTAATAAATACCCATTTTTTAAAATATAAAATATAAAGTATGTTTAATACAATAGTTTCGATTTTGCATAATTAGTCTATAATAATCGTATACATTTTTGTATTGTTACAGTTTAACATACGAGTATATAGTTAGCGATGTACAACTTTGCTGTTGCGAACCGTATCAGTGAGTGACAAATTACTTTTTATTTTAAATTAACGTTGTGCATACAATTACTTCTTCGTGTGTATACAAATTCTTAAAAATATACAATGCTTGACCACAAACTACACGCGCGAAGCGCGCGTTTTATCGTTTCTCGTATTGCAATAAATCTTTCAAATATTAGGATCAATATGCAATATTTGGTGATATAGTGGAGGAAAGTCCCCCATTGCGAGATAGACTTCTAATATGAGATAGCAGGTTTTCAACGTCCAAATTCACTTATAAATCTTTTTTCGCAACGATTACACGATGTAACAGTGAATTTTCCACTAGACAAATTTCACTCCAAGGGCAATAAATTCATGGTAGAACCAGCAGATGATGTCTATTAATTTAGCAGAAACTCATATTAGGAGCCTGTTTCGTAATGGGGGACTTTCCTCTATTATTTACATCACAGCTCTGGAAATTTAGAGGCGCTCATATATAGTACTTATACATTCGTATTCTTAAATTGTCTAACTCGTTCATTCACGGTCTACCAAAGAAGTCCGAGTGAAGCAGATCGCAATCATTAATCGAGCGACATTTTATCGGTTCTTCGTTTTCGATGACGCTATAAATCGATACTTGAGAACGCGCGCTCGTGCCAGGACCACGGTATTTTCCATAATGAGGGATCGAGTTTATTCTCAGCGCTAGATCAACAGGTTGGACTGACGCGAAGGTGCGTCCACGTCGCAGGTTGGACGAATCGAACGCGGGGGTGAAGGGACGGTCGTTCGTAGCAAGTCGGGGCAAATCTACTGGTAGCGATGAAGGGGTTGCTGACTGACGTCACGATGACGTAATATCAAAGGCTGCTGTTGCTTTCTCGTCTCCCGGCGCCGGTCGCATCTGCCCTACGGCTGACATTGACACTGCTCGACGCATCGATTTGTTCTTCAACGAGGTAAGAGCAAATCGAGGGTCACCGTGACCGTTTCACTAACGCTCTTTAATCGGGAGGTCATCTGAATGATTTACCTTCTCTGTTCTCTATTAAGAGAATCGCTTTAGAATGATGATCGATCCTAGAATGATATTTACCAGGACATAATGTGCGCGAGGTTAAAACGTAGAGCTCTCATGGGTTCGTCGGGTTGACTCTTTAATTAGACTACATTGCGGCAATTTACGCTTGATATAGGAGAAATTTCTAAAATTGGGCGCGCGTAACGTTTCAGCTGAGGCTATTCTACGGCTGATCGATGGTTCGTAACACTGGCTGTTAGAACAACACACATAGCAGTCATAATGTGAGCTTAAAAGTGGACGTAGCGCCGTTCACGTTATCGATTAACAATGCATTAAATTTAGATACGTACAAGGACAGCGTGCGAGTCTAAATAAATATATCTTTCGCGGATTCTCCACTTGAAGATAATCGGAAAATAATTTCACGTACCTTCGTGCATGCTTTTAACCGTGTATTATGCGCATAGTTATAGAATCATTCTTGTCTTTGACTTGCCACCGTCGCGCCAGTACATGCCATAGACAGCATAAAGAGGTACTTTAATTTATTTCTTGATAACCGTTTGAAACCTTGACCTTGTGCGTCATAGCCGACCGTATATTCGGATTATATTTCCAGTGACTCACACACGTACACACTCATATCACGAATCATCTCGACAGTCACGACCGAGCGACATACGACGCAATGTCTAAAACGGCAAAAATCACAGCTTCAAGACAGTTCTCTGTTTTAGAATCCAAATTACTTCATAAACGGCACTCATCTGCTCAATCGTTGATGCCAGACCGTGAAAAAAAATGAGGAATTTTATAATTATTTTCGAAAGAAAATTTCGCTGAGAAAGTATCAAATCCTGTCGAGGAATTTATGGTACAACTGGAAAATATCTTTTCGATATTCTCTGGTATTGATTTGAATTGTACGAAAATTAGTGTCCGTTCCGTTATCTTGTAAATCTTGTAAAAGAACTGTAAAGCATTCTTTTGCGCATTAGCGTTGTTAGCGGAATGCACCGTGTGCCTTTTCGATATTTTTAGGACTCGAGTCGGGACTCGGGATTAACGTTCGGCCATTCCAGAAATCTGCGATCGACGTCGCGTCGCAGGGAAACAATAGTGTTCGACCAGAATACACCGTTCTTCGGCTGGCTCGTAATAATTTAGAGTGAATCAGAAGCCTTTTGCGTTAGCGAAAAGAGACGAGGAGAAATTTATCCACGATGGCGATTCATAGATCTCGACAATTCGAGTTAAAAGCATCGATCGCCGTCTTTTTGTATACTTATTTACGTCGGTAGCGAGTGCATTGTCCTACGGTGATATCAATAAGGAGGAGATAGCGCGCTCTCGGCTTACACTTGACAGTGCAAAAGTCCATCTGGATCATTGGCCCCTATATTTGCGACAGTATCCAATACTGAACGTTAGAGTTGATAATCTAATAAATCTGCAAATCGTCATGGGAAAATAATATGTGTATAAATTGCTTCCTAGATTGTAAATTATTTCTAATTGCCATTAGTTATAGCGAGTTACTGCCGGCCGACGAGCACTCGTTGCATATAATTTCTAAAACCAATGTTGGGGAATTTCTATTCAACCGGTGAAAAATCAGAATTTCTCTATCGGTACTTCTACCACTTTTGTTCTTTAGCTCCTTAATTGGAGATTAAGAAAACATGGTTGGCCGACGTTGCTGGTAAGAAGCGCTGCACGGTTATTCGACAATAAAAATAATTTGGCGATGAATGAGGGGTAGGCGATAGTCAGGAGAGAGAAAGACTAACGTAAGATATTTTTATTGGACGTCTGCAGTCTGGATGCACCGCCGGCCATTCACCCGATGCACTCGTCGCTTCATGCCAATCCATACGCGATCCTTGCTCTCGATTATTCTTCTCTTCTCCTTCCTCTTCGTGCCTTCTCTGCATCGTACGGTGCTTACGATCCAAATTCGCGATTGATATGAAACGAGATTTCTACATTCGCAGATTCCCGGTCCAATTTTCAGCTCGTTTGGCCTTTTGTGAAATTATCGTCCAAGTCATTTTTTCTCGCGACACCTACACAGATTTTGGTTTTTGAGATCGGACTTGAATTTTTACCAGAAGAAACTTCGAGGATTATTTTGTCACTGAAGTTTTAATAAATAATAATGGTTTCGTATACTAGAGAAAATGGATTTGGCCTGATCGATGTTTACTTGTCTCGCATGATTCATCTAAACAGATTTCTGTGCCTCGCGCGGCCCTGAAGTTGAACAAGATCGGTCGCGTGGGTGCTGCGTTTGTCCCGTTGGAGGGGCATTGGATGCTGAGGGGTTGTCCGAAGGGTGGGGCAGGAGACGATCAACCATGGAACGGACGAACCATGGAACAGACAGGGATGCACCGACCTTGGGGGGATTTTTGTGTCTACCGTAGTGCGTTAACCCCAGGAGCTGAGAGCGAGTGTGGCGTGCAACGCGTTAAAGGAATGAGGGCTCTTTCAGTTCTTTGTCTCCCTTTCCCTCCTCTTCTTGCAGACCGCGCCGCCCTTTTTCCCGTCCTACTCGTTCTTCGTCCAGTCAAGGTTCGGCTCAGTCAAGCTCGCACCAAGAATCGGTTACCTCAACCCCTTCGTCTCAAAGCTGCACTCGAAATCTTTCTTGGATCAATAAGACAGTGTTTACCATAGTTTATTTATGCCATAGCCTTTCTATCTTTAAAACTTATCATTAATTGCACAAAAGATCAAAAACTTACGCCATTATATAGTTAATTAAATTCCACCATTACAGATATTGAATTGATTAGGTTTTGTTCTCATTTAGCAAACGATAGTAGCAATTTATTCTGTTCGATAGAATGCAAATAGAAATCTCCATTAAAATGCTAGAAGTTAAAACACTAAATTTTTATTTTCTTTTTCCATAATTGAATAAAATAATCCATCGTAGCGAGAAATTCGATTACTTATTCTGTCCATAATTTCGAAAAAGTTGAGTTTGTTCGTCGAAGCGAAGTTTGTTCTCTTCCATCGATAGGACCTTGATCTGCTCGTCATTCCCTATCGCGTGACGTCCAATTATGAAGTGATTCGGTACTTCTGGGGGACGAGAGGAGCGAAGGGGTTACGCGCCAGTGGGCTTATCTGTTCTACCCAACAAGCAATTAATTCAATGACAATGCTCATCGAGCTTCTCATACGAATTAAGCTTGACCTTTCGGTTCAGTGAGAAAAAATCTTTTCGATACAATTAGGGCCGCTATACTGCGGTAATTGATGGAGTGATTTTTTCTTTGTATCATGCAGAATGAAAAAAACTTGTATGTACAATAATTATGATTGTATATTTATTCTACATGATAAATGTCGATCTGATAATGGAAGATAAGTAACGGTGATTGAGAAATTGAATAATGATTTAATTAATCTGTTCATACAAAGATCATCGATCGTCGAATTGATTCATTTTTCGCCTCGTTGTTCTCGAGCGCTTGAAACACAAAGAAACTCCGGCCGTGTTGACTTGTCGAAGGAAAAATAAAGACGCGTGTGCGAGAATGGGATGGCATGACCTCGAAGGGCGCGGTCGAGTTCACACTAGACTGAAGCTGCCCTTGTGCCTAACCGGCCTTGAGACGGCTCGACCTGCCCTACCCCGACGATCCGGCATTCTCATAGCACATATGCGATTTCTCGCGCACACAAAGATCAGCGGTTTCCTAAATTCACACCGTTCGAGGAATAATCTTTGTGCGAGGACACGCCTACCGACGAAATCTCGTGTCCGCGGGCACGCTAATAAATTAAATTTATATCTTGTGCCAAGTATTGAAAAGGTTAAGCCATACAGGACAATTAATATTAAAAATTTAGAAAATTGAGCGATATAAAAGAGCATTGTCTTCATTAAACTTACGTTCGAGACCATTTTTGACGTTCGTTCGCTTATAATAGCGACGAGAATTTTTAAGTTTCCGTAGTGTAGTGGTTATCACGTGTGCTTTACACGCACAAGGTCCCCGGTTCGATCCCGGGCGGAAACATTTTTTTTGTAATTCGAAATTTCTAATATAAATATGTATTTTCTGAAAATCAATAAGTGAAAACAGTTAATCCAGTGGCTATTTTTAGTAATTCACCGATTGACTTTTAGAAAGTAAGTAAAAAAAAAATGTTTCCGCCCGGGATCGAACCGGGGACCTTGTGCGTGTGAAGCACACGTGATAACCACTACACTACGGAAACGTTGAAGCTCTTGGGGTTAACTTAAGAACTTGAACGTAGAGGTTTACATCCATCTCGTGCGACACGTCTCGACAATATTCGAAAATGTCAAATATGAAGTAGATCGCGTATGCATATTCATATTATTCTTATTCGCATGACTTCATCTCGGACTTTATTCATGCTGTTAGGTGAAATATTTATTGATTGTAGCAAAATCACTTAGGGCCAGTTTCACAAACGTCGGTTAACTGCTAACCGAAGGTTAATTGATCCGCTGTCTCTTCTTAAATAATAAGATGAAAAAAAGATAGGGAGTCGACTGAACCCTAGTTAACAGTTAACCGATGTTTGTGAAACTGGCCCTTAAACGATTTCGACAAAGTTCATATTTGATACTTTGTCAATTTTTATAACGCCAAGCGTAAAAGGAAGCATCTTGAATAAATGAAATACAGAACTCGCTGAGTAAACGTGTGTCGCTGGCAATATCACAACTTTTACTTTTACTAGAGAGAAAGTACATGCTTGTGTTTCTTGAAGCTCCTAACATGTTGTTAGATTATTACAATGTTATATTGTTATAATAACGTTATACGTAGTTAAATACAATAATGTGCACATATATGTAACTTTTATTTGTTAAATTTCAAAATCTTTTATTTAAAGAGATTCGCTCATTTAACTTCAATATTAATTCTAATTAAACTTGTACGAAACATTTTAACCTTTTAGCATCCGTTGAAATTCATATTTCGTTATTTGTCCGATCGACTTTGCCCTTTTCTCGTTTGTACGTCGGGATACTTTCAGCAGTCACGATCGCGAAAAATTTTCAATTTCACTTCAGCTTATTTCCTGGTTGCAGCAACGAGCGACGTGTTGCGCCACGCTATCAGTTATATCGTTTTACATTTATTGAAAATTGAATTTTAGCTTACGAATAAAAAAAACTATATGTTCAGTTGATTTCCAATTGCCTTTAATTGAAAGAAAACTTAACACGATATTTGACATAAAAGTAGCAGCAGAATTTTTAATTAAATTTCTCTCTGCCGTACTCGTTAAAAGAATGTGCACGGGTTGATTATATTAATCCGGAATTGTGTACCATTCAAATAACTTTTACCATATTAACCTAAATTTCGATAGAGCTCGAATAGTGAACCCGTTGACCCGTCGAGCAACGAGAGAAAGAGCGCAACCCGCGAAACTCTGGTGATCTCTTCATCTTCCTGGATTTCGACGTCAGAAATTCTCTTAATCGGCGCAAAAATACCTCGGGGAAAGTGCGCTCTGAGCACGATTGGTGGTTCGAACGTCTGCATCAATCTATGATAACAATTGTTTCGCAAACTAAATTGCGCCATAGATAATATTGTAATCAGAATAATAAATATCGCAATCGCGTCTGCGTTGGACACGCATATAAAAATGTTCTTCACAATGGGCATATAAACTTTACGTGTTTGCTACACTTGAAATTTATGTGCATTTTAAATTGCCAAATATTAATATCAAAGAACTCAAAATACCTCCCATCGTATCTCCGCCGCTGTTTTCGTTTCCACGCGCAAGTATCAATGTAGCATTTTATCTCGTTATTATTTCAAGTTAAATGTGTTTTCGTTTTAGACATACGCTGAACTTGATTATGATATCGCGAATCGCTGAGGCTCGAACGTTGCGAAATTTTGATATCGCCTAATATCATCCCGCGAGTAAATGATTCAGAATTAATCGCAAGGCCACTTCGAGGAATTATTTATTTCAAATTAATCGATTCAAGGCTACGCGAGTCGTACACACGTAGCTCAAGGTTACGATATATGAATTACAACTCTTATCAATTCCTCGCCCGGCAAGGTCAGACCTTTATCTTCCAACTTTATTTGTACAGGCGTCCCGCGGATTCATTGCACGCATTAAAGAAAAGTGACACGCGCTTGTTGAACAGATAACACAATATAATTATAATAGAGTACAATATAATTAGCGCGGTATAACGAAGTGGTATGCAATTATGGCTAGATTTGTCATAACAGTCCTAAAAATAGCGCGAACGCCTTCGATAGAATTTTATCGTATAATATAATTTTTTGCTCAAGAGTGGATGCTGATTGTTGAATATCTTATCTTCAACATTGGCCAGTGTCAAAATAACTTTGTCCTGATAGTTCTGTAACTCTGGTTCAAAAGTTATGCAACTCTACAACCGTGTTTATCGTCTTAATTTTCCACTGCGTCCACTGATACTGTAAGAATTGGAACGCGTACAGGAAGCGTCCAGTTGGACAAAACCGTAATCAAGAGAGAAGACTATTCCGCTGGCGACACTTTTTTTTCGGCCAACGGTCCGCGATCGTGATGTAATCAGGCGGCAGGCCGAGGCGGGCAAAAGCGGGAGAAATAGGCGCGACCTACATATTGTTTGGGTTCGCGTTACACAACCTGCATATACGACGACACGTAGGAGGGCAATGACCCGCCATATCGACGCGGAACAGGGCGGCTACACGCTTGTGAAAGCGTGAGACGGCGGCGTACCACGTGGCCCACGTGAATGGCCGCTTTCGAGTTTCACGACGCGTACAGCACGTGGGCGAGTATAGTCCACGGGTGCCTCCCGATCGTCCGTGAACGACACGGAACATTGTAATTATCCCGATACTGAACTGGCGCGAGGGAGCGCGGCACGTGCCAGAGGCCTCAGCCAGAAGCGTTCTGCTTGCGTGTAGGGTAAGCGTAAGTAAGGCCACGTGTGACGCGCCACGCCGAACTCTCTTCAACGCTTTAAATCTGGCAATCGTAGTATAGTACGTGATACATGTACATATTACGTCCCACTAATATTGGAAGAAATCCACATTTATTACAAGAAATTGTGTATCGCGCAACTTTATTTAAAATTATACTCGCATAAGAGATATACAGAACTCGAGTCGAAATTTTGCCCCTGTGTTGAATCTGCTATAATAGTAGGACCTAAGACGTAAAAGAAGTCCAACTGCGAGTACAAAATTTACTTCTACTTCAAAACTGATAGTGTCGGAAATTTCTACCTTTGCCAATTTGGCATTAAAGTAGGTCCTTTTAAGGTAGGAGCTAAAGTAAATTTTTAGAATTAAAGATTCAAGGGAAGAGTAAAAAAATATAATGTCATCAAAGTAGGCTATTGCTGGTTTATGTAGGTGTAAATTATCCGTAAAAGTGTTAAAGTAGTACCATGACTCGGGAATAGCTAAAAATTCACTACAGAATGATTAATATTAACAAAAGGGACAATTAGAATTTGCGATAAAGTATAAAATTACATCTTTGTCGTATTCCCTCGTTCAAAGTGAAAACAAAATAAGTAGGACGTTCGTATTGTTCACACGTACACGATTGTCGTGTACCAATCGTGTGTGTTTGATGACGATGTTTAATAATTGTTTAATAAGGTTAAGCGAGCGATCCGTTCCAAGCCATTTCGCCACTGTATATTCCCGCTTGTAATTATTCTGGCATTGACTTGCCACGGGTAACCAGAGCACGTGTCAAGGGCGCCGATCGATTAGGGTTCCACGCGCTGTTGTTCAAGATTCTCTCGCTTCTTTAGATTCGCAACCTGTCACCGATCCAATGAAACACGTTCGGAGAAATTTACGAGTCGCGACTGGCAATAAATCAGCGACTGATAAAGAGCACCTTTTGTCGATGATGTTACACGGTTCAATTTGCTCGGATTTACTGAATGATTCGATTCACACTGATCCGTTCCAGTAATAAAAAGTAAAGTCATACGAAATTCAAGCAGAATTCGCAATTAACATAAAGATTAAAGTAGAGAATCACATTATTTTGTTATTATAATTATATTTTTATTTAGTTTTAAATAAAGAGTGGGAACAAGATCGGCTCCATTGTTTTCGCACTCGATTTTGGTCACAAAGCAGGTAACGAACGAAAGGTCTCGTCAAGATAGTCGCAGGTATGCCAGTCTCAGAGTGTACCTATTTAACATTCCAGAGATATCGGGCTTCAAAAATTCCAAAACCAATAGAAAGCCACAAGAATGGAATGGAATATTTCCAAACAAAAAGACATTTCTTCTGTCAGTGACATGGTCAGAATGGTACTGAATCGCTTTATCAAAATGATCTACTATCCGGTTTCAAATATTTTTCGCCAAGTGGACTGTTTGATGTATCCGAGTTGGAGTCGACTAAAAGGTTTCCCAATGGTCGGTGATAATGACATCGCCCTGCATCTTCTATGAACGTAAATAAGCTTTAGGTAGATTAAGTGAATTATTATCTAGGGCTCTTTTATTTTCTACAATCTAATCTATGGGACAGGTCAAAGCATTCATAACGCCACTTTTCGGCACTGTAACCTTCGGAGCCCGATATCTCTGGACCGTTAAACAGGTACGCTCTGAGACTGACATATCTGTAATCAGCTTGACGATACCTTTCGTTTGGTAACTACTTTGTGACGAAAGTTGAATGCGAAAAAAAATGACGCTTGTTCTCACTCTCTAGTTGTGAGTGGAGTAAACCAGTATTTAAAAGATACGCTGGCTTAGATATTTACTATCCAATACAATATTACGCAGTAAAAATAAGACTCAAGTTTATTCTTTAGAAATGGAAGAAATTCAATTCTCCGAGGCGCAAAATTGTATTGGCGATACAGACAACTCTCACTGACGGAAATCCACGTTATCGCGAAGGCTCGGTGAAAGTAAAGTAGATTATTCTCTCCCCCCCCCCTCCCCCCACCTCACCTTCGTCTTTCTCCCTCCGTGTTCTGCTATGTTGTCCGCAGCGCAGTTTTGCAACGACAGTTGCAAGCAACAGCTGACGGCCAATTGACGGAACTTTCTTTCTGGCTGTTGCGTATTATACTATGAATCTAAACCAATGACGAATTTATTTAAGTCCCTTAAGTGTAAGCGGATTAGTTCTTTAATTCCGATTATAGTCACCTTGATAAAAATTTATAGTCATCAAGATAATACAAGCATCATTAAGGGAATTAAAATATTCAATTATACGTGTAATGTGTATAAAGTTATATATTACATAGATATTAAATAAATATCTATGCAGATATATAATTGTACAGAAATTACAAAATGTACCACATCGTTTATTTGTGCTACGCATTTATAGGTTGGAATTACAAATTTTTATTTGTGTAAAGAAACATATGACATCTCCTTAAAACGTATTTAAAAAAGAAGCCTTCGTATTCGACTTTTTGCAAAGCAAAGATTAGGCCGTGGCTGTTGCCAAGAGTTGGTGATCGTAAAGTTGCCTGTCCATACTTTTTGGAAAATTGCACGAGTCTCTAAACGAGACAATTGTGTTCGCAAAACATGATGTGTCCGCGTTTTTTTTCCACCTCTTTCGGCCGCCCCCGTCATAGGGGGATACCAAAAATATCGCGAAAACACCCGCGCGCCCAAAGCTCGAACAATGAGAAAGCCAGCGTTTATACTCCTCGCCTTATTATTATGGCCCGATCGACCGTAGAAACGTACTCTGAAGGGTACGCGTGGGCGAGGACCAGCGAAAATGTGCGCGGCTGAGAGGGCACTGGAATAGCGATGGGATCGATTGAGGAAAAGACCCAGTTTGAACGTTTACCTCTGGACTGAGCACACTTTTCAGTTAAGGGCTCTCAGATAAAACCTACCGCTATCTTATCGCTCGATTTGAAAGGTTCAAGGTATTTCCGGAGCCATCTTATGCGTCTTTTTTGCTTTTGCGGCAACTTATGACGATCAAGACAATTCGCGATGAGCTTGATCCCGTCACGCGGTGCGTACACGGGCGGTCGAACGTGTCTATACGTGCAAATGTCAATGACGTCTAAAAATAGCGGTCGAGTCGGACCAAGAAACGTCTCCGTCCCGATATACTGGAACGACTAACGTTTAACGGCCAAAGATCCTAGAATTCGAGGACACGGAGGTACAAGGATCTCCGAGGTCCCCTGTACTCGATCGAAGAGATTAAAAACGGATCCGAACGCGGAATTGAGCACAAATTTACGGAGTTGAGTCAATCAAACGGCTGAAAATTGATTCGTCTAATTATGCAATAGATTAAGGAGGATTGGTTTACATTTGCCTTTGTGGAGGCAACGAGAATTGTTTCTTGAAGGTGCGTACATGATATTAGCGCATTCTTGCGGTTAGCCTTGAGGAATCGCCGTCAGAAATCAATGCGAGTCGTATTGTTCGTTTAAACAAACGCGTCACGCGGCCTTGAATCCGCCTTGGTTCTCTGAATTATTGGGGCAACAAATGTCGAACGATCGATTTTAATTGGCTGAATAATGCGATAACGCAATCTTGTTTCCATAAGAAATTTTGCCGATTTCGTTTTCGAGAATTTAATTAATTCAACGGTTATGTGCGCAAAACATTTAAATAGCCCAATTTCTTCAGGTCACTATTAAAAAGTACAGCACGTAGCAACTTTTAAAAGAAAATTAAGAGAAGACGCAGCTAGTCCCTGGTAGATTCTGTTCTACATCTATTCATGAAAAGGTGCAGAAAATAAAATACAAAAGACATAGTTGCAAAGTTGGGTCAGTTTACCATGCGTCATTTATAGTCATACTATTCCACGCGCATAGCGCGTTGATTGAAATGTTAATTTCGTTGTATACTAAAACGTCTGATAAGCTACGTCTACCTGCACAGTAACTGTAAACACGTGGTTAAAAGTCAAGCGCTTGTTTACGGAGCAACCTTGATCTCTCTAACTCCGTATTAGCTTTCCAAAGCGAGGAATTCGCATAATGTGTAAAAACAAAGTTTATTATTAGCCTATAACTTGCAACGCATTCTTCACGTGGTTGATTAAAACTTTATGGTGATTATTATTACTTCAAAAAGTCTCCTCGGTAAAGCCTCTCGTATTAATATATCCTTCTTTCGGTTTTGTTACATTTGCAATAGGCATTTTTTCTTGTTTCCCTTTTGATAATTGCGACTGGGTGGATCAGGAACCATCCAGACAAGAGTTAGTCATCGACGGAAGTGAAGGGGCCAAGACGTGATGACCCTGAAAATGTGTGTGTATGTATGTGTAACGAGTTTCAGAATTTTTAGAATACTCCACACTGCTCTAGCCGCGAGACGCTCCGGAGTTTGCTTTCGGAGCAGATTTTACAGTGGACGTCTACCTAAAAACACTTTTCTGACAAACAAATCTCCTTCGAGGCGAACTGGCACTTTTTTTTACGATTAACAGCTGCCCCGTTAATAAAAAGACATTTTTGAAAAACAAATTACGTACTTTGTCTTTTTTACAAGACGTTATACGTGTTTCCACACATAAAATTTTGAAGGAGCGGTTTCGCGACTATCGTAAACTATTGAGTTCGTCTTATGCGTCGGCATTGTTACTCCGGCCTATTTGATTCGCAAACGGAACGGCCTCTTTACCCGGGTTACGTCGCCGTGGCTTTTGTGTGTCAAGGATGCAAAGTTTTAGTGAGAATAATGTCGGCTTGTACCCTTCGTGTCCCGAAATGTCCCAAACGACAATTCGGCCGTATCTAACTGAACTCATAAATGTAAAATATTAGACACATAGGTGCATAACTCAAGACAAACATTCATTATTATACGATTCAAATCGTTGTATACTCCGCCAAAAACCAGAAATTCCACCTTATTTAACCGTCGGTAAATAATGTTTTAGCATTATAAAAATTTTTTCAAACTCCGCAAATACTAATTTAAGCAATTATGATTAGAGATCTGATGGCGTTCCAAACAAAATATTCTGCTTGAAAAGGGCCAAAACCCATGGCCGAAACGTTGTACGTTTAATCAATAAATTTGCCGGATTGGTCGACGTCAGCATTATTTCCTTTAATTACCACTGGCGACTTATCATAATATCAATACATAAAAATTTTTGTTCAGACCCAAACTACTTTGTGAAACTTTATCAATTCAAGTCCAACACTTTTCAGTTAGCAGATTCAAACGTTAAGCAACGTACTTATTTGCGCTGTATTGCTGCATCCATATTGTGCCAATCATGCAACGTCGCTACATGTTGCGATACACATGTAATAGTTGGAGCAAACTTTGCAAGGTTTCGGATCCTTGACTCTTCAACCACAGACATTACTGTCATTGTGACCTCAAGCGATAACCCATTTGTTATGAGTTCGAACTTGCGTAGAGAAACCTTGCATATAGGAAAGTCCCTCCGTTCGTGAACTAGATCGAATTTAGCATTTTAACGTGCGGTGAACTAGTCTCAAGTTAGGATCTAATGTAGGCTGCTGTGAAGAGATAAGACACAGTGGCACTTTTGCCAAGAATGAATTCTCTGTAGATATTTTACGTCTCGTCTGACGTGACATCATTACTCTTAATTACATTGGAAATCGTATAAAAACTATGAACTAAAGCTTTGTAGCATATTTAGAGCAATGCGTTATTTAAAATTGTTTAATTTGCAGAATATAGTGACGAACCATTTATCGGCACTAGCATCTTTCTGTTGATAAATCTACCTTTATTACTGTACTTTGCGATGTAACAAGTGGCTCGGCACTGATAGTACATTACGAATGATTACGTTCCAACAAAGTGATTCTCAATAGTATAATGGTCTTTTACGGTAACACCTATTTGCAGCAAATTGCATTGTCCGGTGATCTATCGTGCGATGACGCGAGATGGAATCGATAAGTCGGCACTCGATTTGCATCAACTGACGTCAAGTGACCGCGAATGTACGAGCGAGGTCGTTCGACAAACAAACTGATGATATCTCGCTAGACTCGACTCGATCGCGCCGCGGCGATTGGAAACAAACTGACAATCTTTAAATCGTGGCGCAACAATTGCTAATCGTTTCACAATTTATTTTTAGTCGAATCGAAATTTTGAACAACGTGCCAAACTTTCCTCCGTGGTTTGCATCGTGCACGTGTAATATTTCTTGTGTTAAGCATCGACGCGCGTGGCAAAGTCCAGCTGATTAAAGCGGCGAGCTTGAAATTTAGCGCGGAGCAACCAAGGCCTCATCTAAGGTCGCATTTATAACGAATGTCCGTGATCGAATGATCGTCAGACCGGAAGTAATTAACGCGCGTTCCTAATAATGCGTATTGTTGTATCACGCGAGGTATGTGTGCCACGCGCGTAGACGATATTTATCGAAATACCGCCGAAGTTAAATTGAAATTAGCCCAGCAGATACTGGAAATCATTAGCAATGTCAGAAATAATATCTTGCGCTTTTTTTATGTAGGATAAATAACATTGAAGCATATTTCTTCCAAAAAAAAATATATATATCCATATTCCATATAAATATACACCATAATATATTCCATATAAATATACTCCGTAATATATTTTATATAAATATATACGGGAAAAAATGATGTTGTAATTGATATAAAATCGAATAAAATTGAAACAACATCGGTATTAATAAAAGAAAAACATTAGATAGTTATCTTAATAATCTGGATATTTCGTTCAGTGCTTAAGCTTAAAATCTATAGCACATAATATCTTGCGCTTTTTTATATAGGATAAATAACATTGAAATTTAAACATATTTCTTTCAAAAATATTTATATCCATATTCCATATAAATATACACCATAATATATTCTATATAAATATACACGGAAAAAAATGTTCTAATTGAAATAAAATCGAATAAAATTGAAACATCGATATTAATAAAAAAAAACATCAGATAGTTGTCTTAATAATCTGGATATTTAGTTGAGTGCTTAAGCTTAAAATCCATAGCAAATACAATTGAGTGAATCATTTATATTGTGGCAGCCCGCGGCGTTAACATTCAACAATCACTTTAAAAATAACCTTTTTTAAAAAAGGTAAACAAAGACGCCAAGTGTAAGCGCCATCCAATCAAGAATTATGAATTTAATTATTTGGATATATTTTGGTAGAAAAAAAATACATCTTTATTGTCTCTACAAAAGTAATATCATCAAATTGTGCCAATTAAAATGGATATTTGTACAAACTAAATACTTAATTATTTTTTATATTAAAATGTTATATCAAAACAATCGAGCATAAGATTTTACCGAAAGAAATAAAAGAGACGATAATATTAATGAGACAAATTTTCAAACTTATTCAATAAAAATATAATGCAAACAACTTTAATACAAATAAATAGTTCATTAAAAGATGGCCTTTTCAGCATTTTCTTCCGTGTAGCTTTTCATTTGTGACTATAAGAGAGAGAGAGAGAGAGAGAGAGGGGTGAAGGGGTAAGAGGTCTTGCATTATATTTCCTTACATTGTCACAATACCATTGTGCGCAAGAAACAATTACGAGTTTTTAAAACTGAATTCGTTCATTCATTGCTCGAAATCGACATTTCCACCGGGGAAAAACACGGCGCTACGTCAATTCATCGTGACGAGATTATCCGCGTGCGTCTGTCGGACTGAAAAGAAAAATTGGCGCGTGTTTGTCAGGCAGCGCGAAGCGATCCTTGTCTGCGCAAAAGATGCGCGACGAGTGCGAATGCGGAAGAAAAAAAAAAGAAAAGAGAGACGAAACGGAATTGTGCCGCCGCGTGTCGCGTAACATTATGCAATCTTTCGACAGCGCCGCGGAGAGACGTTATTTCCTCATGCCAAGGTCGAGGGTGCGCATGCCCGTCGGTGTGGATCTTCCCGAGATCATATGATTCTCACACTTTTCTCACATTTCTGTCGAATCAGCGGTTTTAAATCGCAAACAACATGTCGGGTTTGATATAAGATTATACTTATCGCCGTGACGCCGTTTGCAAGATTTCGGATTAGGGGATCGATATTAAAAGCCGCCTCTGAAACAATCCCGTCCTTCGCTTCCTAAGCACTTTAATCCTATATAATTTGTATCGATGTTATCGCGTCTCGTCGATGATTTGTTTGCGCGCCTTTATTATCGTATCATCGATAAAGATTAATGTCCCGAGAGATATTGTAAACATGTTGAATTTAAAGGACCCTTTCGTCTCCGCGGTCGAGACGGGGCTCGCTGCGCTGGAAATTCGTAGCGTCGCCAAGCTGCGCAATACGCCGCGAGCGCAGTTATAAGTGAAGTTATTGCGCGCGCGCGATTTACGTGAAGCATCCAAGGATCAAAGCTCAAAAGACGACAATGACGCGTGACACAGTTTTCAAGCGCGACCGAGCTGGACTGATCGTCGTAATTGATGCACGCGATGTGATCTAAACCGGGAATACGTGAGAACCAGTTCAGATCCAGTTCCCCTCTCGCTGCACTTGCACCGGCTGATAGTCGCATCGATCGGCCGCCAAGGCCGCGTCTTATTCGGGCAAGGCCAAGGTCGTTGGCTGGCATTGCCAGCCGAGGTGAGATTGCAATTTCTCGCGCGGGGTTGCGCCAGAATTGCAAAAACCTGCGTTCGGTAAACGTTTTACATAATTAGCAAGTGAGATACAGGTTAAATGAAAAGGGAATCAAGAGAGGTTCATCTCGCCAAGTTTGCGATTACGATTTATTACCCTTCACCCTTCAAATAAATGCTCTTTCTCCTTTCACCAAGTGTCGATATATATTTTTCGAGGGGAAAACCACTGAGGGCATTGTGGTGTACATATTTGCGGCATTACTGGGCATTACTAGGCATTTTTGGGCATTAGTTTGGGCATTAGGCCTTGCTGGGGTATTATAAGGATAAAATAAGATAAAATAAGATAATAAGATAAAGTAATGCCCATTGGGCATTGGTGGGCGTTGGTGTACAAGATTGTGGTCAGTGGTTTCCCCCTCGATATTTTTTAACTCAATCCATCAATTTGGCACTTTTAAGCAGTTGACACACACACACACAGTTGAAAAATTTGTGTTAAATTTAACAGACATCACATGTCCCAAACGGTCCACATAAATTTTTGTGTTAATTTGACATAATAGGGATATGTTAAATGACTACACTAATACTCTGTTTTTATTTTAGCACAAAATAAATGCAAATCTCAAAATAATTTGAAATAAATTTGAAATGTGTAAAATTAACATATTTTTAATGACAAAATGAATTTAAAAAATGTAATTTTTACATTTTACTGATGTAATAAGTCAACTGACTGTTTGAAATCACTCTCACTTATTGTATATATTGTAGAATAAAATCAACACTTTATTCTGTAAATGTTCACAGATAAATTTTGTAACTAATAATATGGAACATGTGTATTCTGTCAGATTAAAAAATAGGTACACATTGTGTTGTTTTAACATTTCTTTTCAGTTATTTTAATAATTTTACATTTGACGTGAACTAACACAAGAGCAACATGTTGAATTAACACATGAATGTGTCAAACATTGAACACACAAATTTTAACCGGCATCTTTTTAACAAGAAAACACAAATTTTCCAACTGTGCATTTACAAACAATATTTTGGAATATAGCTTGCATCACGCGGTTTTTTTTCCGATTGGGGCAGCAATTGTAAGTGTATCGTAATGAGCCGTGTGATGAAATGTTGCGCCATGCCACATTGACCTCTTCCACTAGGCGTGTTTCCGAAAGCTGGCCTTGCGATAAGACAAGTCAAGGATAAAGGCATGCGTGCCCTGTTTTTTATCGGCCGTTTCCGGGTCTATTCTGACCCAAACTCGACTTCGTATCGCTGATACTTTACGGTTTTACACCGAACTGAAATAAGTAAAGACTTACGCTCCACATCGGCACTGCATGTGCTTCCACACGTTACGTCAACAAGTGGCGACGCGCGCGGTGATATAATATAAAAATAAATAATCCAAACACATTTACGTAATGTATTTGCCACCTTGTTATTTCTGCATGGCACCGCGAGGCTGATATTTTAAATTTGAATGAGCAAGCATCGTAGGAAACGCGACGTAGAAACGTTTCTAAAACAATGTGTACGACTTTGTGTACCTCGCGCTTTGGCAATAAGTCAATAATGTATACGGTTGTCTCTGTCCGATTCGTTGTCAACTCTTCGTATACCGAAATATTTCAGTCTAATTTCTCGTAATTTCTGTTGGCACTCTAATTTAGCATGTGGCCTTCTGCTACGTGTCATGTAAACGTGAAATCTGTTCGCAGATAATTTTTCAATATCTAGTAACCCGATCGCTTTTCGTAAAATACATCACGTATTACGTAAGTTCGTTTGTGCTCAAAGTAGCCAAAGAAACGTTGTACATGTAAATCTGGAACGAGCGGGATGTGAAGCGAGAACTTGCGGGTTAAAACTAATATTAATATATTTTTAGAAATTGCAAGATTTAGGTCAGTGTTACCGCTTTACTCGATTGACTCAGCCTTAAGCGTTAATGGCCGGTGCTAATGGGAGAATCGGCCGAAAAATTCCGAGAGGCTCGCAGC
Source organism: Vollenhovia emeryi (assembly GCF_000949405.1). Taxonomy (NCBI): domain Eukaryota; kingdom Metazoa; phylum Arthropoda; class Insecta; order Hymenoptera; family Formicidae; genus Vollenhovia; species Vollenhovia emeryi. The sequence goes on from NW_011967220.1 coordinate 967,557, forward strand.
GGCGGCTCCGTCTGCCTACCTTCATTCAGCATTAACGACGGCTAAAGGATCGGGACGACCCATCGCGTCCTTTGTTACGCTACCGTGTTGCGTGACCCTGAAAACCCACGAGACCGCGACGTAGGGTCAAACGACGTGCGCGTGGTCGCACACATTGGCGGTGTATCGTTCACATTTAGTCGTAATATAGGAATGCCTTCGATGGTAGTGGTGGTGGCGGCGGCAAGAGGCAGCGATGATGACGGGTGGGAGGAGGGGGTCACGACTAGTAGTCGATATATATCTATACAACGTGTGTCCGCTCCGGCCGCCCGTGACCATGTGGCCTTGTCCTTGTACGACGTCGCATCGAACAGCACTACGTGCCACCGACACTCGTCGGCTATGCCGGTGGAACCTTCCTATAACGAGCGCGAGGAAAGGAGGAGGAGAGGAGGAGCGCGAGTAGAGCGTGTGCACACGTACGATACACATACGCGTGACAATAAAATAACGATGAGTCGAAGCGCCACGCCAGATGAATTTGCACAAATGGCTAAATGCGGAAAAACTCATTTTTCTTCCGCGGCTAACGTTCCTCCGATAAAGACGGCGAAAAATCCTGTTGATTTCTTACTGGCGAGAAGCTGACGTATCGCCACCGTCGTTGAGAAAACGTGATCTCTAAGATTTGATCTTCATAAAGACTGCTTATATTAGAAATTCATCTGTAACGTCGCTTTGTTGGTGTGGAATTCAGGAATTTGTAGGTTTGTTTTCTGTTCCTGCACCGGTGAACTAGTGCAATAAATTAGAGTAAGACAAGTATATTTTTTCTCATTCTAGCTTACTGCACTAGTTCACCAGTGTAGGAACAGAAAACAAACCTAATTCCTCGGACAGATACCTTGTACAGAGTCTGACCTGATGTCCTCGGTAGGAGAAAATCTTACAAATAGTATTCAACAATTCTAATATGATTTTTCGTTTAAAATAATATTCGTGTTTGTGCCACCAAGTGTTATTAAGGTTATCTCTTTCAACAAAAACAACATTTTCTGCGCGATGTCGCAGTAATTACATAAAACTTATTCGTGCTAGTGATCGATGTGTGTCGCTGTCGCCTCTCCGAACGGGTGCCTATCCGAGCAGAAGTCGGAATTTTCGTCTGATTGCGTTCCGCTAGCACGAGGAAGGTTATCTTGTCGCGTGTTCATCGTTATCAAGACCGATGATAATGTGCCGAGTGACTCAGCGAGATGAGTTCAAGTACAAATTCGAGTGAGGCGATTCTTCATCTCGAGCGCGTCGCTCGGCACTTCTGTAATATTGGCGACTAAATACCGGCGAAGATCCCTCATTTCGGTGCTCCAGCGAATCAGTTTCGCTTTATGTATCCAATCGGTCATTTAATTATTTTCTTCGCTAACCTTTTTCTAAAAGAATCAGAGGCACGGTGTCGATTGCATCTCGTTATCTTCTAGTAGTTTTGCAAACAGCCACGCGAAAAGATTATGTACGAGAGTGTTTTATGTAACAGATGAAACAAAAACTGTAGAATCAACTTTTAATTGACTTTTTATTTTATTCAGTGATCAGATAAGATGCTTATCTTATTACCGCGTACTATAACAGAACTAAAGTTGCGAAATATTCCAACAATATATTATGGACATTATGAAGTGGTTTCGAAATTCAGAAAGTATAATGGGAATGAGAGAGAACATACACAGCGGAAGACCGATACCAGTTCTTAAATAAACTTTGTACAGTGCTTGCATAATACTGTTTGCGACGAGACTTTGCCAAACAAGGTTTGCAATAATAACGAAACCGAATGGTTCATCCGCAATTGTTCCACTTCTAATATCGTCGCCTATTGTGTCGCTTTCAGTTTTCCAGCCTCCCACTCGCTACCTTACTTCTTTTATGAATCCTAAAGGACTTGTTCCAGGTGTTGAGTGAATTTTTCCCATTCTGTCTCAGTCTGCCCCATTCCCTCCCCTTCCGTAACTCAAAACTCGTTTCCCTCGGAATCGTCGAATTTTATTTTACTTTCCTCCGCGCGCCGTATAGCGAATCGCGCATAGATATTATGTCAGCGTTATGTATAGATAGCACCCGGCCGATGTTCGATCTTTTTCACTAGAAATCACGCCGAAGGCCGAGCGGCCGAATACGACGTACACTTTAAAACAGTCCAAACGCCTTTGGTCTACGTCCTTGCGACAGTTTTAGTTTTCGGGGAGTTGGACTCACTGTTGCGAGGGAGGCATGGTTACGTGTTGCGGCTAGTTTACATTAGTCTTACATATAGGTATAAGGTTACTCGTTGCAAGTTAGCTGTGCGAGTATACATAGTTCGCTTAAAATTAGAGACATATCAAGTCAGAAGCAAATTGCGAGGCAGGCTTGGGCGGCGAGGTGGCCCGATAGAAACCGCTTCTATTTTCGGGTGTACTTGCTGTCTGCCACGTCAGACCGACAATTTAAATGTGCGACTCGGCGATAATTTAAGTGACGATATTAAATCATTTATATAAAAACCCGGGCTGACTTTCGACGCGCCTTACTTTTTTGGAAACTTACTCTCCCCCTCCCCCCCCCCCTTTTCGTCGGCCTTTTCGATCGACGTTTGAGAAGTATCGCGCGGCAGGATTTGGCACCTCTAAGAGGCTGCAAGCGCCGACGTCGGAATTCTGGTTGACAGTTTGTTCTTGTTGACAATCTCACGGAGGTGGTGGAGGTGGTGGCGGTGGCGGCGGCGGCGGTGGCGGCGGTGGCAGTGGCGGCGACGGCGTCACAAGGACGACGGCGCACACATCAATGTTGTATCGTCACGCATATGCGCAGCATGTTGCTACGTGCACGCGTATATATCTCCGCCTCGCGGATTTGTCGCAATGTCTCGTGTCGTTTGGGAGGCAGAGCCGGAGCGAACGCGGCGAGACGTGGCGAGGCAAGGAGCGGAGCGGAGCGACGCGACGCGACCTTGTCCTTGAGCATAATCTTTCCTCGTTATCGGACGGCGTCGAGGTTGCGGTCGCATCGGACCGACTGCGAACGATTAGTGCAGCTCCCGACCGTGCGTCAGCCTTCCTTTTATATTTGTGAATAATAATGCGCCCGGTATCGCGGCCTATCGAGAGCGCGAGCTACCGCACGATGATACGTGTACAATGGCGGGTTCAGCTTTGGAAAACGCTTTCGGAGGAGGCCTCTACTCCGTTTGCAATTAGCATTTTGTTGTACTCGTGTTTGTCCGAAATCAATCGCGTCCACGTTGATACGACAAATTGAAAAGGAGAATTTCTCTAATCCGTCGCCTTTCATATTTCCGTTATGATTATTATAACGTTTCGTACGCGAGAGCTATTCGGTCCAGATCTAAACAGGGATTAGCTGTTTTCCCGCGAAGGAAGATAATCCGAGTACCTTGAGCCACGAGTCGTCATCTCGAACGAGCGCCATTGGTTATCAGTGATACCCCCCTGATTCTAGGAAGCGAAGTTGCTATCGCTGACCTTGGCTAGCGAAATACTTAACGCAGCGGCACGTGTGCGACGACGTAGAAGCTGACGAGGCAGAAGAGCCCGCGGATAAGCGAGCGAGGACGGGCGAAGGAAAAGGAGCCTGTGCGGTAGCGCTGTGTTTAATTAAGACGACACTATCTATTTTGATAGACAGCGCGCAGGTTGCGCTTAGATTATTAATAGTCGTACGGATCAGAAGTGCCATCGATCGGATCGCCAGAATAACAATAGGAAAAAATATACATATTTTTATCTTACCGTTTTATCTTATCATATACGTGGCTGTCGTTATTCATTGTTCACCTCGACGCAAAATTTGAAAGAGGTAGGAAAATAGAGTAGGCGAAGTCCAACGCGGGAGGAAAGTGGAAGAGGAAGAATAAAGAAGGCCAAAGAGGATTCCGACACGCGCAGCCTAGCGTTTCCGAACGTGAATACGCTCGCTATATTATTATTAGCCGGATCGTTGAAAACAGGCGCGCGCGCGGGCGCAAGGTCAGCTTTCGCGTCTCGTTCCCTTCACCCCTCTGCCCCTTCACCCCTTGTTCCGCCCTCTTAATCATCGTCAAGCTCATAAAGATGAATCTGCCGTAAGTGTGTTTTTTTTATAGACATTGACGTCGGCGACAAATAATCGCGTGCATTCTTTTTCGTCCGAGCACGTGGCTCATCCACGTGTCTGCTGCTAAAAAGTGACTGTCGAGGGGGAAACCGCTGAGGGTATTGTGGTGTACAGATTTGCGGCATTACTAGATATTTTTGGGCATTAGTTTGGGCATTAGGTCCTGCTGGGGCAGTATAAAGATAAGATAAAACTAGATAAGTAAGATAAAATAAGATTGTGCTGTACAGATTTGCGGCATTACTAGACATTTTTGGGCACTAGGCCTCGCTGGGGCATTATAAAGGTCAAATAAGATAAAACAAGATAAGT